>NC_053433.1:96796759-97166604 GCF_007990345.1 Gossypium hirsutum | reverse complement strand
TTGTAGGTAGTTCGTGTGTGGATCTCGTCAACGAATCGTCGCAAATAGGTGTGTAACTGACACCCTCTCATAGACTAGATCGGCGAAAGCCGAAAAGCCGAAATACTGAAAAGTCGGTATTTTGGGAACTTGCGAGTGTGCGAATGCTCTTAAGGTAAGTGGGTTAATATTTTTGGTAATCTAAAGTGATAAAACTGCAGTACGTGCAATTTCGTGCATTAATGATATTTTGGGCTTAACGGGCTGAAAACGGGTTAATGGGCCAACGAGCCCAATTCAGCAAGAAAACGCGGTAAGTGTTTCTGGTCGTATGAAAATAGCTATGCTATGCATGAAAACCCTAACAATAGCCAAATTACTTGAATACCCCTATGTATGGAAATTTCTGATATACCCCTAGGTGCAAAATTACCATTATACCCCTAGGGTTACTTTTGATTGAAAAGCATGATGATTTAATTCTGTATGATGTATGCTATGATTGTATATCTGTTGCATGGGGACATGGGTTATATTATGGAGGAAGCGTCCTGGTGGCTATGCCACAATTATCTGATCTGGTGGCACTGCCACATATATCTGTTCTGGTGGCTTTGCCACAATTATCTGTTCTGGTGACACTGTCACATTATCTGTTCTGGCAGCCATGCTGCATATTTCTGTGGCGTGTAGCGGTTGGGTGGATCGAGTAGTCTCCCCACATGGTGAAAGGTTGGTGTGGGGGTGCATGTGGTTGGACATGGGTTGGGTTTTGCATAGACATGTAATATCTGTTCTGTTCTGTTATAGGCCTATGGGCTTTATTCTGACTTCTGTTCTGGGCTAAGGCCAACTTATTCTGTTCTCTGTGGTTTAAACCAATATAGGCTATGGTTGGGTTAATTTACACACTGAGTTTCCCCAAACTCACCCCTTTATTTTTCATCCACGTAGGTAATCCCCAACCATAGTGGGCTTGGAGCTGTGAGGGATTCGGAGTGGCCACATGTTCTGTAAGTTGATTTTATTCTGGTGAATTGGACATTTTTTTATTTACGTTTAAGGTTTTGGGCTTCAAAAATGTAATAAGGCTGTTTAATTATTTTCTTTGATGGGTTTTATATGTTTTAGTGAGTTAGGTATTATTTATATTTAACTGTTGAATTTGGATAGCATTAGGGCGCGTTTTCAAAAACGGTAATTGATTTCAAAATAACACGACAACAAGCAAAGTTTCCACAATGAGAATATTTTTCCAAAATTAATCACTTTTCCTAAAAAGGACTTAATCAAATTGGTTTCCGAGAAATATACACGACGTTAAGGTGTGGTAATGGCGGTGTGCATGTCTAGGATTGGATCCGAAGGGAGCTTGGTACTTAAGCAGTCCGAGGGACTCACCTCCTCTTTTCCAGTTTCCTACCTGGTGCGCAGCTTCCATTTACTTTAACCTGCATTGAAATTATCTTTTAAAACACTAAGTAAGTTTTTTTAGAACAACAACCTGAAATGTTTTGAATGCTTCGATGTGGCATGTCGGATCCGGCCATAATGTCTGGGCCGGGTTCAGGGTGTTACACTTTAACTTGGGTTACATGGCCAACACACATGCCCGTGTGCCCTAAAAATGGCCATACACGCCTGTGTGCCAGGCCGTGCCAAACCTATAGGGTATACTAACTTATGCCACTCGACCAAGTCACACGCCCGTGTGTGAGGCCGTGTGAAGTATACTGACTTGATTTCTAAAACCACACTAAGGGACACACAGCCGTGTACTTAACCGTGTGTCACACACGACTGAGACACACGCCCGTGTCTCTACTCGTGTGGACAAAAATAAGCTATTTATGAAGCCAATTTTCCACCCAATTTGGTACACACTTTCACCTACACATATGGCACCAAAACAAAGCATAATAGGTAACCCAAAATAACCAAATCATAATTCATACCATTTCATCTAAGCATTTCATAGCCTAAACCTGTAACGCCCCGTACCCGAGACCATTACCGGAGTCGAACACGGGGTGTTAACGGACTTAATTCATTTGCTTACACAGTTTATTTTAAAATTTCCAGACAAGCTGGCTAACTGCATCATAGTCAATTTAAAAAATCATATCTCGAGTTCCAAAACTCAAAAACCGATTCTGTAAATTTTTCCTAAAACTAGACTCATATATCTATCTACAAATTTTTTTCTAGAATTTTTGGTCAGGCCAATTAGTACAGTTTATTAGTTAAAGTCTCCCCTGTTTCAGGGTTTGACTACTCTGACCTTCATGCATTACGACTTAGATATCTCCCTGTACAGGGCTTCAATGCTTATTCCATTTGTTTTTAATGAAACTAGACTCAAAAAGGAATCTGTACATATAAGGCATGACTTCTAATTATCTCTGGTAATTTATAGTGAATTTCCAAAGTCAGAACAGGGAATCCAGAAATCGCTCTGGCCCTGTTTCACGAAAACTTAAACATCTCATAAAATACGGCTCATATGGTCGTTCCGTTTCTTTCATATGAAAATAGACTCATCAAGATTCGATTACATAATTTATTCATTATTTAATTACATTTCTACTATTTTTAGTGATTTTTCAAACTCACATCACTGCTGCTGTCAGCATCTAGTTTAAGATAAATTTCACCTATTTCATAGTTTTCCATGAGTCAACTAGCCATTTGTCATACATAGCACCAAAATGATTGTGATTAACCATTCCAATGGCTAATCATTACCAAGCATTTCCATACCACTCAATGAACAATATACAAAATGATTATAATGCTATGCTCAAAATATGTATAAGCCATTTTCGCATGGCTATCCGAATATATACATTACCAAAAGGTACTTGATTAACAACAAAGGTCAGTCCTATACATGCCATTATCAAAGTTCAACTAAAAGAGTACCAAAAAGGCTTTGATATTGTGGACGACTTCGACTTTGACACTCCTGAGTCCGATAGCTGACGAACAAAATCTATAACACAGAGAATCGAAGCAACGGAATAAGCATTTTAATGCTTAGTAAGTTTAAGTAATGAAATTATTTACGACTAAAGTATAGCGTTCATATGACTAAAGGAGTAATTGCATATACGAACATTCCCAAAATCACACTTACTTCATGCTTCAACCAGTATATTCATACACAAGGGATCAAACCTAACTAAGGCCGGAAGTTTGTTAATCAATTGAACGAATACTATTTGAAAGAAAATCAACTTTCCGATGCATATACGAAACATACCTTATTGTTTGGGTTTTATGAGCGTATTAATTGAAATTATTATAGCAAGATCGCTCATTTCCAAACCCAAGTACCTTCGGGATTTAACCGGATATAGCAAATCGCACAAATGCCTTCGGGACTTAGCCCGGATATAGTAACTCGCACAAATGCCTTCGGGACTTAGCCCGGATATAGTCACTAGCAGAAAATGCCTTCGGGTCTTAGCCCGGATATCGTCACTAGCGCAAATGCCTTCGAGACTTAACCCGGATATAGTCACTAGCACAAAGTGCCTTCGGGTCTTAGCCCGGATATCATCCGAATAATCATGCACATATATTAATAAATCATAACACATCTATTTTTCATTTTCGTTACTAGAACTCAAACACAAGACACTTATCAACCATTACCATTTTCGGTTCAATAGCCACATACAAAGAGCATGATCTTTTTACACATTCGGCTACTAGTCATAGTATAAACTAATTACCTCGATATATAATTCAAGTAGAATCATTATATCGTTGTTTATTTGTTATGATTATATGTCATGGCTTAATCAAATCATAAACTAAGTTCCATTACTCAAAGACTTACCTCGAATGTTGTCGAATGACTTCAACGGCTATTCGATTACTTTTTCCTTTCCTTTATCGAACTTAGTTCCCTTTTGCTCTTGAGCTTAATAAAACAAATGAATTTATTCAATTACTTATCCAACTTTACTATATACAAATATCTATTTATTAAGATTCATTTCAAACTAAATATTAGGCAACCGATCATATATTCTCCCCATAGTGATATTCAAACATTGTAGCCAAAGAATCACAATTATCGAATGTTTAACTATGATCGTACATATGATATTGCCCGTATGTCTTAAGCTAATTACCAAACCTATTGCCTCAATTCATGTACATATCGAATATAGAAATCCTTACTTGAACTATTAGCCAACCTTATCAAATGAACAATTATACTTAAAATACCATATATATGTATATCTACATAAGTGCATAGATATTATGTTACCAACAATTATTTCCTTGCTTAGTAGCCTAACCAATATACAAATTAATTCATACAGTCAAATGAATCAATAATAGACTACCCTTAATCATATCTACCCGTCACATTTACTCTACTTAAACCGAATGAACTTGCACATAAAGTCCTTGGCCGAACCTCTCTAAACACAAGTCAACCAAAATCTTAATATTTATCTTGTGTATAACCTTATTTACCTTCCAATAATCATAACAATATCAAACTCTTAATATTTATGTACAAAGCCAAATCTTAATATGATCCAACCTCCAACTCATTCATTTCAATCACTCACACGACATTTGTTCAATTCATTAGACAAATCTATGTTTGGCCATTGTACTCATGAGCATTAAAATTTATAATTTGACTAACTTAAACCCTTCTCTTCAACAATTCTTCATAAAACATAAAGACTATAACCCAATCTCATCCTTTAATAACTAAAACCGAATGCTCAAACCATCACCAAGATTTCAAAATTTTGACATGGGTTATGTAAGAAATTAGCTAATTAACTAGAAACAAGCTTAAAATTTTAAAAAATCTAACACAATTTACTAACCTCCCTTTGGCTTAAAGTGACCGAAACCTTCTCTTCTTCCTCCCTCAAGTCACGGCAATGGAGGAGCAAGGATGAAACAACTTTGGTTTCTCCTCCCACTCACCTCATGTTTTATTATTCTTAATTCATTATTTTATTTTGTAAACTAAAAATGTTAATAGAAAAATACATATTATCAATAATAGCCCATACCATGGCCGGCCACTACTTATCATAAATGGAAATTTGACATGCAAATCCATCATTTTTACAACATGCATTAATAGATCCTTATAGATTAACCTATCACATTTCAAAAGTGTCACACATAAGTCCTATTAACTAAATTCACACGCAATCAACTAAATCGAAGCTTAAAACTTTCACACATTCATATTCACATATTTTAGACAATAAATATCATATTCAAATACTTCGGTGACTCGGTTTAGCGGTCCCGAAACCACTTTCCGACTAGGGTCAATTTAGGGCTGTCACAAAACCACAATCACAAACATCCTCATTTCATCAACCATTTCCAAGCAAACATTAAACACATCACAAAATAACATTGGTATACTATAAACATGCATCACCAACCAAACCAAATAGGTCAATTTACATAGCCATATACAACATTATAAACATAACTTTTATAGGCCACACAAATGACCAAATTCACTATCAAGCTATAACCAAAATGACCAAAGTCTCTATACATGCCATACGACCCAAAACATAGTTTCAAAGGTACCAAAGTGCCTGTGGATAGTATGATGAAATCTCTAACGATCCCCGAGTCCGAGCTAGCTTTTAAATCAGTATAAAACATTGAAAAATAACAAAGTAAACAATATAGCTTAGTAAGCTCGTATGTTAACAATAAGCAACTATCATCATTCATTAATCATTCAAAAAGTAGAAAACAATATACAACAATTCTATTAAATCTCAAAGCTATCAAATGATCATTCACATAACTTACCAAAGAACTTAGCAATTCTATAGTTTGAATACTCAATTCATTACCGCACCTGAAGTGCCAATAACATGGCCCCAAGCCAACTCAAAGTATACCTAATGACATGTCACTAGCATCGTAAACTATTCTTTAGGTTCAACCGAGACTCCAATTATCGAATCATTTCCAAACTCGTCCGTAACCACATAATCACAATTCATACTATGTCAAGGCATATAAAATGCACTTGAAACAAAATTATAACATACGAACTACCTCAGATGTTAAAACTGTAAATTAATTTGATTAGTCGATAACTTTATCTTTTCCTCGATCCAAATCCGTATTTCTCCTTTCTTGATCCAAATATATTTAAAATTAACTCATTTAATCATCTATTCATTCAATTTAGTCCAAAACACACTTCAAAAGACATTTACACTTTTGCCCCACATATTTCACATATTTCACAATTTAGACCTTATTTCATAAAATAACAAAATAATGAAATTCACAATAAACCCATGCTAGCCAAATTACTATTATGCCCCTAGAAGCCCATATTTTCATTTATTTCACATTTTAACCACTAACTTTACACATTTCTCAAATTAATCACTATTTTGCATTTTCACTCAAAATCACTTAATAAAACTTGTATAATTCATAATAAATATTCATAATCTATCGTTAAACATCAAAACCCATACATATTCATTGATGGAAACTTTCAAAATCTTTAATAGCTTTGCAAAATAGTCCCTTGGCTAGCTAGACCTAGCTGCAATGATTTAAAAAAAGTAAAAATCATTAAAAACGAGACAAAAATTGTACCTTAATAGACAATGAAAGCTTGCCCGAATGGAAGCCTTAAGTATGGCTATTCTTCTTGTTAAAATCAGTTAAGGAAGATGATAATAAAGAAAATAGCTTTTGGTTTTATTAAATTATGAATTATTTACTAATTTACATTTTTAACCTTGGTTAAAAACCTTCAAATTACATAATAATATGTCTAATAATGTCCACTTAATTTAATTTTGGTCTAATTAAAACATGAGGTCCTTAAATTTAAGGTTCTATAGCTATTAGATACTTTTAGCTAATAGAACTCCACTTTTACACTTTACGCGATTTAGTCCTTTTTATCAAATTGAGCAACCAATTGCTAAAATTTCTTAACAAAAATTTCATACCATCACATATTCATGTTGTAAACATTAAAATAATAATAAAATAAATATCTTGACCTTAGATTTGTGATCCCGAAACCACCATTTCGATTTGACTAAAAACGGGTTGTTAGAACTCTCCCCTCTTAGAGATTTTCGTCCCCGAAAATCTTACAAATTTATAAGTTAGGGTACTGTTTTCTCATAGCTTCCTCGGGCTCCCACGTGGCCTCTTCGATACCAGGACATTGCCACAAAAATCTTACTAGAGCTATGTGTTTATTTCTCAATTCTTTAACTTCTTGAGCTAGAACTTTGGTCGTTTCTTCGTTGTATGTCATATTAGGTTGAATTTCAATTTCAGACAGAGAAATGACATGTGATGGATCAGATCTATACCGGCGCAACATCGATACATGAAATACATTATACATCTTTTCTAGCTCCGCTGCTAAGGCTAATCGATATGTTACTGGCCCTATTCTTTCGATGATTTCATACGGCCTAATGAAACGTAGACTCAATTTGCCTTGGCAACCAAATCGAAGTATTTTCTTCCATGGGGACACTTTCAAAAACACTTTATCACTAATCTGAAATTCAATGTCTTTTCGTTTCAAATCCGTGTAAGATTTCTGACGATCTGAAGCTGCTTTCAAACTGTCACAAAATACTTTCACTTTCTCTTCAATTTCTCTAGCCAAATCAACCCCGTGAATCTGTTTCTCGCTAAGCTCGGTCTAATACAATCAAGTTCAAAATTTGTGACCATACAAAGCTTCATACGGTGCCATTTTTATGCTTGATTGATAGCTATTATTTTACGCAAATTCAAACAACAACAAATATTTCTCCCAATTGCCTTCGAACTCTAAAACACAACATTTGAGCATATCTTCGAGAACCTGAATTACTCTCTCGGATTGACCGTCGGTTTCTGGATGAAAAGCTGTACTAAAATTCAACTTCGTACCTAAAGCTTCTTGTAATTTCTTCCAAAACTGAGATGTAAACCTCGGATCTTTATCCGAAATAATCGAAATTGGCACCCCGTGCAATCTAACGATCTCAGCAATGTACAATTCAGCTAATCTATCAAATGAATAGTCAGTACGTACCGGAATGAAATGTTCTATTTTCATTAATTGATCAACAACAACCCAAATAGCATATTTCTTTTTCGGAGACAAAGGAAATCTCGATACGAAATCCATCGTAACTCTGTCCCATTTCCACTCTGGTATCATCATAGGCTGAAGCAATCCTGAAGGCACTTGATGCTCGGCTTTCACTTGCTGACTAATCAAACGCTTCGATACAAATTTAGAAATATCTCGTTTCATACCTGACCACTAATACGACTTCTTCAAATCATTGTACATTTTAGTACCTCCTGAGTGAACAGATAAACAACCACTATGTGCCTCGTGCGAAATTTTTTGAATCAACTCTGGATTTTTCGGTACACATATTCTATCTCTAAACACCAAACAATCATCGAATCCGATTTGGTACTCTGAATCACTAGGCGGCTCGCATTGTACTCTTTTAGCTTGCAATTCATTATCACTTTTCTGAGCTTCGCAAATCTGCTTAAGAAATATTAGTTTAGCTTTTAACTCAGCTAAAATTGAACCATCATCAGATAATGTCAATCGTGTATTCATTGCTCTCAAGGAAAACAACGATTTTCTACTCAAAGCATCCGCGACTACATTCACTTTCCCCAGGTGATAATCAATTACTAACTTAGTCTTTTAATAACTTGAGCCATCTCCATTGTCGCAAATTCAAATCTTTTTGAGTCATAATATATTTTAAGCTTTTATGCAGTAAAGATGTGGCATTTTTAACCGTACAAATGATAACGCTAAATTTTCAATGCAAAAACTATAGCAGCCAACTCTAAATCGTGTGTCGGATAGTTCTTTTCATGAGACCTCAACTGCCTGGAAGCATAGGCTATCACTTTTCTTTCTTGCATCAATACGCAACCTAAACTATTCAATGACGCATCGCTATAAATTACAAATTCTTTACCTGACTCAGGTTGAACCAAAACTGGTGCCTCTGTTAACAATGTTTTCAATTGATCAAAACTTTATTGACATCTCTCAGACCATTCAAAGTTTACATCTTTCTGTAATAGTCTGGTCATCGGTGTAGCAATCATTGAAAACCCTTTAACGGAGCGTCGATAGTAACCAGCCAATCCTAGAAAACTCCTAACCTCAGATACATTTCTAGGTGGTTTCTAGTCAATAACTGTAGAAATCTTGCTCGGATCAACTCGAATACCATCCGCTGAAACAATATGTCCCAAAAATCTGTCTTCTCAGAGCCAAAACTCAACATTTACTGAATTTAGCATACAATTGCTTATCTCTCAAGGTTTACAACACAATCCTCAAATGCTCGGCATGCTGAAACTCATCTTGTGAATAGATCAGAATGTTATCAATGAATACAACAACAAATCTGTCTAGATACGGTCTAAAAATTTGATTCATCAAATGCATAAACATGGCAGGAGCATTAGTTAGTCTAAAAGGCATAACAAGGAATTCATAGTGTCTGTACCTCGTTTTGAACGCAATCTTTGGAACATCTGAGTCTTTAACTCGCAATTGATAATAGCTAGATCTCAAATAAATCTTTGAAAACACTGTTGCACCTTTCAATTGGTCAAACAGATCGTCTATTCTCAGCAATAGATATTTTTTCTTTATTGTAACTTTGTTGAGCTGATGGTAATCAATACACATTCTCATTGACCCATCTTTCTTCTTTACGAATAATACAGGAGCTCCCTAGGGTGAAAAACTAGGTCGTACACAACCTCTATCCGTTAACTCTTGCAACTAAGCTTTCAACTCTTTCAACTCTGTTAGAGCCATTCTGTACGGAGCTATAGATATCGAAGAAGATCCCAGTACTAACTCAATAGCAAACTCAACCTCCCTAACTGGTGGCAACCTAGGAAATTCTTCTGGAAATACATCCGGGTATTCACAAACTACAGGCACCAATTCAATTTTCTTTTCAGACACCTTGGTATCTAAAACATATGCTAGGTAAGCATCACAACCTTTTCTCACATATTTCTTAGCCAACATCGATGAAATCACTATAGGCAATCCAATCGATTCATTAGATTCTATCCGAAGAATTTCATTATTCTGACATTTCAATTCTATAGTCTTTTGTCTACAGTTCACAATGGCATTATGTAGAGTCAACCAATCCATACCAAGAATCACATTGAACTCATCAAATGGTAAAAGCATCAAGTCAGCCGAAAAACAGTAACCCCGAGTCATTAAAGGACAGTTCTTGCATACTTTGTCAACTAGAACATGCTCGCCTAAGGGCTTTGATACCTTAATCATAAACTCAGTAATTTCAACAGGCAATTTCTTACTAGACACTAAATTCTCGTAAACTTACGAATGTGTCGATCCATGATAATTAAAGCAATCATATTAGTATCGTAAAGAGAAAATGTACCGATAATAACATCGGGTGATGACGCTTTTTCACGAGCGCGAATAGCGTAGGCTTTAGCAGGTGCTTTGGCTTCGGATCTCACATGGAGTCCTTTGTCGTCCCTCGGGTACCACTCACATTTTCAACATTTCTTGGTGGTCTTCCTCTAGTTGACATACTACTCGGTTTCACATTCTGAGGTCTATCTTTCTCAATCATCCCAGGATAGTCTTTAATAAAATGATCCGGGGAGCCACATTTGAAACAAGCTTTAGTACTCTTATTCCAGCATTCACCGAAAGTCTTCTCCCGCATTGTTGACACTTGGGTTTATTATTTCTCACACTGCCAAAACTCGAAACAGAAGTAGCTTGAGCTTTAGAATTCATAGGTTGATTTCCACAATCTCTATTCTGATACCCCACTGATGCATTCGATCGACTAAATGAATCTCAGAATTTCTTTGATGAAGAATGATAAGGTTTATTCATCGGTCTTTTCCTCGAATCCCTACCCTCTGAATCAGCTTTCTTGTTTTCTCGGCTAAAGTTTTTGGCTTTACAAGCTCTATCAACTAGAACAACAAACTCTTTCAAGTCTAGAATCCCAACCAGAAGTTTAATGTATTCGTTTAGCCTTTCGAAAAACCACTTACACATAATCTTTTTGGTAGAAACATACTCTCGAGCGTACTTGCTCAGCCGTAAAAATTCTCTTTCATATTCGGTTATAGTCATGCGGCCTTGTTTCAGTTCTAAAAACTCTTTATGCTTTTGATCCAGAAATTATTGATTGATGTATTTCTTCCGGGACTCAATCTGAAAGAACTCCCAGGTGACCCTCTCTCTCGGCACCGCTGACACTAATGTATTCCATCACTGATTCGTGGTGTCCCTCAACAGTGATATAGCACATTTTGAACATTCACCGGTGTGTAAGAAATCTCATCAAACACTCAAATAATATTTTTAAGCTAAAACTCGGCTCTCTTAGGGTCATCATCAACATTAGCTCTGAACTCTTCAGCCCCATGCTTACGGATCTTATCAATTGGAGGCTTGTTCAATCTTAAAAGCTTGACTCCTTGAGGAACTACAGGAACAGGTTGGGGATTAGGAGGGACAAAGGTTGTTGAGTAGCCGGGTTCGTTGGAATATATTGAGTGAGCCACTCGTTCATCATTTGGAAGAAGGCTTCTCTAGCCTATCTTCCCTACTGCCCGTTACGAGTCTAGAATCAGACGATGCTGTCCCTTGGGCGGGAGCAGGCACATTACTCTCAACCTCATCAGCTATAGCTTGATTGAGATCCATTTACTACATGAAAGCACATTTGAAAATGTCAAGAGTCATCACATTATCGTAGTTTATATATGGCATGTATAGCTAGAGTCACACACATGTTATGTTAGTCTTAGAATCGACTAAATTGTAGCTCTGGTACCAATAAATGTAACATCCCTCACCCGTATTCAATGCCAGAATGGGTTTACGGAGCATTACCGGACTTACAACACAATTACACAAACTTTTCACATACATAATATCATTTCATACATTCATCATTCAAACTCAATCAATTTGTCATTTATACGAGCTTACGAGGCCCTAAACATGCTTTGGGAATGGTTCGAAACTAAACCGATATGTCAAGAAACTTTCATGAAACTATGAAAATTTTATTCAAAACAGGGGACACATGCCTGTATGGCCAGACCGTGTGTCTCATACGGCCATCAGACATGCCCGTGTCACAGGTCGTGTGGACATTTGAAATGGGAGCAGATGGCTATGTCCCAACCCGTGTCTGACCCTGTATAACTCTTTAACTTGGGTCACACGGCTAACACACACGCCCGTGTGCCCTAAAAATGGCCATACACGCCCTTGTGCCAGGCCGTGTGCTAGGATGTGCCAAACCTGTAAGGTATACTGACTTATGCCACATGGCCAAGTCATACACCCGTGTGTAAGGCCGTATGGAGTATACTGACTTAATTTCTAAAACCACACCAGGGGACACATAATCGTGTACTTAACCGTGTGTCACACACGACTGAGACACACGCTCGTGTCTCTGCTCGTGTGGAAAGAAAAGGCTATTTACCAAGCCAATTTGCCCCTCTATTTGGTACACACTTTCACCTACACATATGGCACCAAAACAAAGTATAATAGGTAACCCAAAACAACCAAATCAAACATATTTATACCATTTCATCTAAACATTTCTTAGCCTAAACCACAATCACAAACATCCTTATTTCATCAACCATTTTCAAGCAAACATTAAACACATCACAAAATGACATTAGCATACTTATAAACATGCATCACCAACCAAGCCAAATAGGTCAATTTACATAACCATATACAACATTATAAACATAACTTTTATAGGCCAACACAAATGGCCAAATTCACTATCAAGTTATAACCAAAATGACCAAAGTCCCTATACATGCCATACGACCCAAAACATAGTTTCAACGGTACCAAAGTGCCAGTGGATAGTGTGATGAAGTCTCCGACGATCCCCGAGTCTGAGCTAGCTTTTAAATCACTATAAAACATGGAAAAACAAAAAACTAAGCAATATAGCTTAGTAAGCTCGTTTGTTAACAATAATAAACTATTATCAATCATTAAGCATTCAAATAGTAGAAAAAATATACAACAATTCTATTAAATCTCAAAGCTATCAAATGATCATTCATATAAACTACCAAATAACTTATCAATTCTATACTTTTAATACTCAATTCATTATTGTTGTACCTATACCATCTCGTACCAATCTCATACTCAACCACATCTTTCATTTCCCGTTGAATCATTTGGAATAGAAGTCAGATACTCATGGTCTCATATGATAAGTACCTATACCATGGCCCGAAGCCAAATCAAGGTAACTTATCTGAAATTTTAATATCATGGACCGAAGCCAAATCAGCCGATATGTATGGCCTGAGGCCAAATCGGTATATCTCGCACTCGAAGTGCCAATAACATGGCCCGAAGCCAACTCAAGGTATACCGAATGACATGTCACTAGCATCCTAAACTATTCCTAAAGTTCAACTAGGACTCCAATTGTCGAATCATCGTCGAATCATTTCCAAACTCATCCGTAACCACATAGTCACAATTTATACTATATCAAAGCATATAAAATACATTTGAAACAAAATTATAACATACGAACTTACGTCGGATGTTAAAACGGTGAATAAATTTGATTAGTCGATAACTTTATCTTTTCCTCGATCCAAATTCGTATTTCTCCTTTTTTGATCTAAATATATTTAAAATTAACTCGTTTAATCAACTATTCATTCAATTTAGTCCAAAACACACTTCAAAAAACATTTAAACTTTTGCCTCACATATTTCACATATTTAGCAATTTAGTCCTTATTTCGTAAAATCACAAATTAATGAAATTCACAATAAACCCATGCTATCCAAATTACTATTATGCCCATAGTAGCCCATATTTTTCATTTATTTTACATTTTAACCACTAACTTTACACATTTCTCAATTTAATCCTTATTTTGCATTTTCACTCAAAATCACTTAACAAAACTTGTATAATTCATAATAAATATTCATAATCTATCATCAAACATAAAAACTCATACATATTCATCAATGGAAACTTTCAAAATCTTTAATAGTTTTGCAAAATAGTCCCTTGGCTAGCTAGACCTAGTTGCAACTATCTCAAAAACGTAGAAATCATTAAAAAAACAGAACAAAAATCGTACCTTAATATAAAATGAAAGCTTGGCCGAATGGAAGCCCTAATTATGGCTATTCTTCTCGTTAAAATCAATTAACGAAGATGATAATAAAGAAAATAGCTTTTGGTTTTATTAAATTATCAATTATTTACTAATTTACATTTTTAACCTTGGTTAAAAACCTTCAAATTACATAATAATATGTCCAGTAATGTCCAATCAATTTAATTTTGGTCTAATTACAACATGATGACCTTAACTTTAAGGTTCTATAGCCATTGGATAATTTTAGCTAATAGAACGCCACTTTTACACTTTATGCGATTTAGTCATTTTTATCAAATTGGGAAACCAATTGCTAAAATTTCTTAACAAAAATTTCATATCATCACATATTCATGCTGTAAACATTAAAATAATAATAAAACAATTATTTTGACCTCAAATTTGTGGTCCTGAAATCACTGTTCTGATTTGACTAAAAACGGGCTGTTACACTTACCCTCATGTGAAATCAGCAACACAAACTGTAAGACGTTAGATGATCTTGATTTGTAACCCTTTCGCCTAAGAAAAAGAACTAATTGAACACTTAAATGAAGAAATTAAACAAAACAATAAGAAATCCCCGTTTTTCATCAACGAGCAAAGAAACGATCATTAACAAAAATTCATAAGAAAACTTACCCTATTAACCCTTCAATCGAACAAAAAGAATGCAATTTCCTTAATGGTTCAGCCATAGGGTCTACAGTAGAAGAAAAGAAATAAAATATACTAGAGAAAAGAGAAGAAAAGAAAGATAGAGAAAAAAACTGTAGGAAGAAGAAACATAAAAGAAATTTTAATAAAGAAAGAAATAAAATAAAAGAGTTTAATCTCTTTAAAATAACTAATTGTATAAAGTAGCATAAAAATACTTTTCCTTA
This sequence comes from Gossypium hirsutum, assembly GCF_007990345.1. Classification (NCBI taxonomy): domain Eukaryota; kingdom Viridiplantae; phylum Streptophyta; class Magnoliopsida; order Malvales; family Malvaceae; genus Gossypium; species Gossypium hirsutum. Next base: position 97,151,491 of record NC_053433.1, on the reverse strand, counting down.
GCTTTTGCGGGGACTTGAAAACTAGACACTCGGAACATAAAAGCTTAACCATTGAACCAACATGCTTATTCTTGACATAAAATTGCACTGAATTAAACTTAGGTTGAACATTCACAGATAAAGGTTGAATAAATAAAATAATATAAAAATAAAATAAAAATAATTATAAAATTTTTCAGAAGTGGGACTTGAACCCCAAATCACAAACACACACTTAAGGCACTAACCACTGAAGTAGACACATATTTAATGACAAAGTTTTCCAGGAAAAAGTTTAAATTTTTTTGGGCATTACAACTCTCTCCCCCTAAATAAATTTTGACCTCAAAATTTACCTGATCTAAAAATATGAGGGTATTGTTGATGAATCAAATCCCCAGGTTTCCACAAATCTGATGTGAAAATATTTATTTATTTTTTTATTTTAATGTCTACAGAATGTTACTAATATCATATAAAAATTTCATTAAGAAATTTTACCATTTTCATGCTTAATTCAAGAAGAAGGACTAAATTGCAAAATATTCAAAACTTGAGTTCTATAAGCTAAAGGGATTTAAAAGCTATGAAATTATACATTTAGGGGGTTTATGTTGCAATTAAACCATTTATTTGTTGAGTGGACAAATATGAACACTTTTTAGGTGATATTAAAGGTTAATAAAAAGGTTATTTATGTAAATTAGTAAATAACTTAAGTAAAATAAATAAATACACAAAAAAATCATCATTTTCTCTTTATTTCCATCGAAAATAACATATAAGAAGCCATGGTTAGGGCTTGAAAGCTTTAGCCACTTCTATAGCTAGCAGGAAAGTGCATTTTATCCTGTTTTTAATGATTTTTACTTTTTTGGAGTTGCTGTAGCTTAATCTAGCTAGAATAGGGACTAATTTGCAAAATTATTAAAATTATAGGGTTTTCCCATGAATGAATTCATGTGGTTTTGATGTTTGATGGAAGAAAATGTATATTTGTCGTTAGATAAAAACTTTTGTAAAGTGAATTTTGTTGAAAATATCAATTTGGGATTTAAATTGAAAAATGTAAAATATTCATGGTGTAAATTGTAAAATAATGAATTGTATGAGTTGATAAGGACCTATATGAAATTTGGCTAACATGGGTTAGGGATGAAATTGCATGAATTTTAATTACGAGATTAATGACTAAATTGTAAAGAAATCAAAACATTAATGGTAAAAGGATATTTGGCAAAAATATGAATTCTAGATTGAATTGAATAGAATGATTGTTGAGTAAATTGAATTTGTTCATTTAGATCAAGATAAAGTTTCAGATTAATCGACTCCGTATCTACGTTTTATCGTCGAGGTAAGTTCATGTAATTGCATAATGTTTATATGCTTTTTATTGAAATTTATGTGTTGTGGATTGCCATGTAAATAATTGTTGCATATCCAACGATGTTAGGTCGACTACTGAGCCTCGTTTGAACCTTAGGAATTTGTAGGATACAAATGATATATCATTAGGGTTTATGTAACACCCCAAACCCGGCCTAGACGTTATGACCGGATCCGACGTGCCACATCAAAACGTTAAAACATTTTTTTCATTCTAAGTCTAGGAAATCGTACTTGATGTTCAAAGGATTAATTCATTGAGGGTTAAAGTGAATGGAAGCTGCGCACCAGGTAGGAAACCGAAAAAAGGAGGTGAGTCCATCGGACTGCTTAAGTACCAAGCTCTTTTGGATCCAATCCTAGACATGCACACCGCCATTGCCACACTCTAACATCGCGTATATTTTTAGGTTACCATTGAAATTATGTCTATTTTAGAATAAAACGTATTTAAGTTTATAAAACGTTATCATAGCAGAAGCCTTGTTTGTAATCGTGTTACTTCGAAATCAGTTTATGTTTTTGGAAAACGAACCCTAGATCTAGCCCATTTTGATAGTTAATATAAATTAAGGTCATCATGATAAGTTATAAATCGAAACCCAATTAAAAATAATCATAAGTGGCCTTGTTACAAAACAAAACCCAAATCATCAAAGTAAAGAAAATTGAAGTCCAAATCACCAAAAGAAATCTATATTGCAGAATGAGTGGCCACTCCGAATCCCTCACAGCTCCAAGCCCACTATGGCTGGGGATTACCTGCATGGATGAAAATAGGGGATGAGTTTGGGGAAACTCAGTGTGTAAAATTAACCCAACCATAGCCCATATCAGCTCAAACCACAGAAACAGAATAAATTTGCTTTAGCCCAGAACAGAATACAGAATTAAGCCCATAGGCCCATAACAAATTAGATCAGATATTTCATGTATATGCAGAACCCAACCCATAACCAACCACATACACCCCCTTACCAACCTTTCACCATGTGGGGAGACTACTCGACCCACCTAACTGCTACACGCCACAGAATTATGCAGCATGGCTGCCAGAACAGATAATGTGACAGAGTCACCAGATACAGATAATCGTGGCAGAACCACCAGGACAGATATATGTGGCAGAGCCACCAGATCAGATAATTTGTGGCATAGCCACCAGGACGCTTCCTCCATAATATAACCCATGTCCCCATGCAACAAATATTCATTCATGGCATACATCATACAGATTTAAGTCAACATACTTTTCGGACAAAATTAACCCTAGGGGCATATTGGTCATTTACACCTAGGGGTAGCATGGTAATTTTCCATACATAAGGGTATTGTAGTAATTTAGCTACTTTTAGGGTTTTCATGCACATCCTATCCATTTATGTACTATTAGAATACTTACCGCGCATACTTACCAAATTGAGCCCGTTGGCCCATGAATCCGATTTTTGGCCCATTAAGCCCAAGTTATCAAAATGCACGAAATCGCACGTACTGCAGTTTATTACCTTCAGAATACCAAACATACAAACCCAACTATCTTACGATCATTCGCACACTCGCAAATTCCCAAAATACCAACTTTTCGGCATTTCGGCTTTTGCCGATCTAGTCTATGAGAGGGTGTCAGTTACACACCTATTTTATGACGATTTGCTGACGAGGTCTATGCACGAACTGCCTACAATTATAATAATACCACATTAATCTTACTACCGAAATGAACTACATATTAACTTCTTACCATATTCGGCCAACAACACCTTAGGCCTTAGCGTTCCTACCTTTGCCGAAAATAGTGTCTCGATCCAGATCCGTTCGCTCCACTTTTCCAAGCCCTTGATCAACAGCCTCTTAATCACACTATTACCAAAATAATAATATTATCACAATCCCTTAGGGCTACAAGTCCAAAAACGACAACCTCCCTAACCTTTTAGGGATTCTGGCTTTTCTTAAAATATGCAAGATAGACTAAGTTGGAAAGACTTACCACCGATTCTTCAAGTCAACGTTCCCCCTTAGTTCCTCCTTGATTCTGATGCAGTTCTAAGCCCTCAAACGATAACAAAAGTCGAGCCCTCAGTGATCTCAGTATTCGGCTATGTCCCTAGGATAGTGTGGGAGTTTCGGCTTTTTGCAAAAGTGTAGAGAAAGATAAAATATGAGGGTTTTTACTTGTGGTATTGTCAACAAAAACCTGGGGTTTAGAGGTTGAGAGAATCGGCTAAAGATGATGAGAAAAAATAAGAGATTTGGCTAGGGAAAAATCGGTACAAAAGGAGTCAAGTTTTCGGGATTTCAGGATTTGAGGCAATCGGCTATAGTCTTAAAATAATGGAAGGAAGGTGGTATAGAGTAGGGTGGCTGAAGGATTCGGCTATGGGGAAAAGAAGAAGAAAAGAATAAGTGGATGGAGAGAAGAAAATGGGTAAATTCGGAGTAAAAAAAACACGTTGAATGCGCGCAAAAGTGGAGGACCAAAAGGGAAATTATCCCCTCCTTCCAAAACGCTGCGCAGCAAGGGACTAAATTGAAATAGACATCAAATATGCGTCCCAATTTAAAACAAAACAAAACAGGTTTAATTGAAGCACGTTGCAAAAGGGGGAACCAAATGCGCGATTTCCCCATTAGCCAGAACGCGCGGATCCTCTCCTCCGGGTCGGGTCACCGCGCGGGTCGTACCTGGCTAAAACGGCGCCGTTTTGAAAATATCATTTAAACAAAAAAAGATGTTCTTTTTAAAAAAATTGCTGCAGAGTTAAAAAAAAAGAAAAAGAAAGGTTGGCCCCCTTTTCCTCTGATAGGGTTTCGGCCCTAGCTAATTTTGCACCGTCGCCGCAACACGCGACTGCCTCAAGCCTCAACCCTCCGCCAGACTTCCGATTTGGACACGGTGAGCAGGGGTTTCATCGGCGAAGCTTCGAAGGTAAGCCCCTCACCCTTTTGAATATATTTTTTAACAAATAAGCAGAAAATAAAAAAGATGAACAAAAAAAATATAAAAAAAATCCGAAACTCGATTCACCTTCAAAAGAAATCTATGTATTTTTCAATCTTTTTCTTTTGTATTTCTCTGTATCCCCCTTTTTACAGATTTTCAAAGGCTTTTATAGCCTAACGCTAACCTATTTCCTTGTTTCTTGTTGTTTTACATTATCTGGACTTTTTGAGTCCGTTTTGCGAGTATTTGAGGAGCGAACGGCGCGCGTGGGGAGGCCGATCTCCGAGTCTTGCGGCGACTGGGTGTTGGGCGCGACACTGGAGACTGTTGGGGGCTTGCGGCACTGAACCGAACATGGGGCTAGGGTTTGGGTAATTTGGGCTGTTAGGTAGGCTAGGTTTTGGACTATTGGGCCTGGACGGCCCATTTTTATTTTGTAAATTGTCTAGGCCAATTGGGCCTTATTACAGAGTGAATCTCAAGAACAGATGGGTCTGATCGGGTTTATAAAGTGAGTCTCAAAATATGGCAATTAAGAGACTGTGGAGTGTTAAACGTGTGACGAAAGTGTTTTTTAGATTTGAAATTGAGATATTGGGTCTAATCCAACATGGCAATATCGTTAAAAATGTTGATGTTTTGCAGTGGAGATGAGTTTAGGTTTCTAGTTTATCAATACATGGAGAACAACAGTTTGGGTGATGTGTTGCACGAAGATAAATGCACAGGTTTACAATAGTAATCGGCGCCGCTTAAGGGTTGGCTTATTTGCACCACTTACTACTAATGTCGAATTTATACTGGCACTAACCCTAGCCGAAATTCCCATGCCAAAGTCCCTTGGCCGGCCACCTCTTGTTCCTTGATCAGCTCCTAGATTTCCTCCCTTATCTGCTCCTAAATCCTATCCCTTATCAACTCCTAAATCTTATCCCTTATCAACTCCTAAATCCTCTCCTGACAGACTTTCACTTCAGTTCCACTACTTACCATTTCCATTCATAAAAATTAATCCCTTATTTGCTGTCATTGTGACTTGAACCTGGGTCCTCCCAATCATCCACACGCCACTTATAGCATTCCCAGTGGCGTCACTTAGCCACTTTACCACATGCTTCCTTGTGATTTATTTTACACAATTAATACCTAAAAGCCCAATTAACCAGAACCCCTTTTTCTTATGGAATTAAAATTAATTAAAACAACCGGGTTTTACCTTAAGCTTGGGCCTTCTAGAGGCCCACTAACATACTTAATCCTACGACAAACAAACAGGACACAGAATTTTTAAATTTTTCCAACATTTTTAAAATTCCCAAAAATTGGGGCGTTACAACTCTACCCTCCTTAAAGAAATTTCGTCCTCGAAATTTACCTGGTCCGAACAGATGAGGGTATTATTGCTGCATCGCCTCCTCTGGCTCCCAAGTAGCTTCCTCTCTGCCATGATTACGCCAAAGCACATTTACTAATGGGACAGATTTCCTTCTCAGAATCTTAACATCTCGATCCAAAATTTGCACAGGCTCCTCCTCAAAAGTCAAATCAGTTTGCACCTCAATTTCTGCAACCGGCACGACATGAGTAGGGTCAGAACGATAATGCCTTAACATGGAGACGTGGAAAACATCGTGAATCCTGTCCAACTCTGAAGGTAATTCCAACTGATAAGCTACTGGGCCTACTCGCTTCAAAACCCGATAAGGCCAATGAACCGCAGACTGAACTTGCCTTTCTTACCAAACCTCAATATCTTCTTCCAAGGAGAAACCTTTAAAAAGACCATATCCCCTACTGAGTACTCAATCTCCTTGCGCTTCAAATCTGCATACGATTTTTTCCTATCAGATGCTTCTTTCAAACGGTCCCTAATTATTCTAACCTTAGCCTCAGTATCAGCCACCAATTCCGGTCCAAGAACTTGTCGCTCCCCTAGCTCCGTCCAAAAACTAGGTGTACGACACCTTCGACCATACAGTGCTTCATACGGTGCCATTCGAATACTCGCCTGATAACTGTTATTGTACGCAAATTCTGCCAACGGTAAGTAGTCCTTCCAACTACCTCGAAAGTCAATCACGCATCCCCTTAACATGTCCTCCAGAATCTGAATGACCCTTTCCGACTGACCATCAGTTTGGGGATGGAAAGCCGTACTGAAGTTCAACCGCATCCCCAATGCCTCATGCAACTTTTGCCAAAACCGAGATGTGAATCTAGGATCCCGGTCAGAGATAATCGAAACTGGGACTCCATGAAGTCGCACAATCTCCGCCACATACAGTTTGGCTAACTTTTGAAGCGAAAAGTCGGTACGTACTGGTATGAAATGGGCCGATTTGGTCAACCTATCCACAATCACCCATACCGAGTCTTTCTTTGATGGTGTCAACGGCAATCCACTCACAAAGTCCATGGTTACCCTCTCCCACTTCCAAAGTGGTATCTTTACCGGCTGCAACAGTCCAGAAGGTAATTGATGCTCAACTTTCACTTGTTGGCATGTCAAACAATTTCCTACAAACTCTGTTACTTCTCGCTTAAGTCCAGGCCACCAGTACAATTCTCGCAAGTCGTGATACAACTTATTCCCTCAAGGATGCATGGCACATAGTCCCTAATGAGCTTCCTTCAATATTGTCTGCCTCAAGTCAGAGTCCTTCGGAACACAAATTCTTCCTCGAAAACACAGAACTCCATCACCATTTAAACCGAACTCAGAAGTTTTCCCTTCCTTAACTTGTTGAAAACGAGCGACCAAAGACTCATCTTCCAACTGCTTTTCCTTAATCTGGTCCACCCAGGTTGGCCTTACTTGCAATTCAGCCAACAAACTACCATCATCATACAAACTCAAACGAGCGAACATTGCTCTCAGATCAGATACGGTTCTACGACTCAAAGCATCGGCTACCACATTAGCCTTTCTTGGGTGATACTTGATTGAACAGTCATAATCCTTATGCAACTCAATCCATCTCCTTTGCCTAAGGTTCAGCTCCTTCTAAGTCAACAAATACTTAAGACTCTTATGGTCTGTGTATATAAAGCACCTCTCTCCGTACAGGTAATGTCTCCAAACCTTAAGTGCAAAAACCACTGTTGCTAATTCCAAATCATGAGTAGGATAGTTCCCCTCGTGAGGATTAAGCTGCCGTGACGCATATGCAACCACCTTACCCTCCTGCATTAACACGTAGCTCAAACCTACATGTGATGCGTCGCTGTACACAGTAAAATCCTTTCCAGACTCCGGCTGAATTAACACAGGTGCTTCAGTCAAAACTTTCTTCAACTTTTCAAAAGCTTCCTGCTGGGTCTCAGTCCATACAAATGGTACCCCTTTCCTTATGAGTTTAGTCAGAGGTGCAGCCAACACCGAAAAACCTTCCACAACCCTTCTGTAGTATCCTTCCAATCCCAGGAAACTCCGTATCTCCAATACTGACCTAGGCGGCTTCCACTCCAAAACTGCTTCAATTTTTCGAGGATCCACCTTAATCCCCTCAGCAGAGAGCACATGTCCTAAGAAGGTTACCTCCCTCAACCAGAATTCACACTTGCTGAACTTTGCATAAAGTTCCTTCTCCCTTAACACTTGTAGCACTATACGAAGATGCTCATCATGCTTTGCTTCTGTTTCAGAATATACCAGAATATCGTCAATAAAGACGACTACGAATTGATCCAGAAATGGTTGAAACACCCGATTCATCAAATCCATAAATACCGCAGGAGCGTTCGTCAGCCCAAATGGCATAACCAGAAATTCATAATGACCATACCGAGTCCTGAATGCCGTCTTATGGATATCCGTCTCCTTGACCCTTAACTGATGATATCCAGATCCAAGGTCGATCTTAGAAAATACAGAAGCCCCCTTAAGCTGGTCAAACAGATCGTCAATCCTTGGTAGTGGATACTTATTCTTAATGGTCAGTTTGTTCAACTGGCGATAGTCAATGCACATCCGCATTGTACCATCCTTCTTCTTCACGAATAACACCGGTGCTCCCCATGAAGACACGTTTGGCCTAATAAATCCCTTATCCAACAACTCTTGAATTTATGCCTTTAGCTCCACCAACTCCTTCGATGCCATCCTATACGGTGCGATAGACACTGGCGTCGTTCCAGGCAACAAGTTGATTCCAAACTCCACTTCTCAGTTTGGAGGTAATCCCGGAAGCTCCTCCGGAAAAACATCCTGAAACTCCTTTATGGGAGTTGGAATGGCAAATAAAATGCATGCTATGAATAGTTCTTTTGATATGTTTGAATGTGGTATGTTTGGATGTGGTTGACATATGGCCAATTTTTCTAAGGTTTAGTGATGATAGATGTTGAATGGCCAAATTGGTATATTTGAGTGTGATTTTGGTATGTGAACATTGTGGTAAGTTTTGGCATAGACTTAGTTACAAAAGTTGGTTGATTTATGGCTAAACTATGCAAATGTATAATACTTGTTTGGTTGTTGTGCTTGAGGTGCCTTTTGGGCATATTGGTTGTATGAACAAATACCATAATGGTCTAGCTTGAATATGCATATGTTAGGTACATTTTGGATGCTTGAAAATGGGTGCTTATGAATTTTATAAGTGATCATGTCTTGGGTGAGGAAAATGGCTTGAAAATGACCTATTTTTCATCCACAAGACCTAAGACACAGGCGTATGTCTTAGCCGTGTGTGACATACAGCCATGCGATACTACCGTGTGTCCCTTGGAGGTTATAAAGGGTTGCAAGTCATGCTATTACACGACCTAGCACACGGCCTGGCACACGGGTGTGTGGCTTAGTCGTGTGACCTAAGTCAGAGAGTTACACGGGAATAGATACGGGCTGGGATACGACTGTGTGTCTCTACTTTGAATGCCCCCACAGCTTAAGACATAGGCATGTGTCTCAACCGTATGAGCCACACGGCTTGGCCACATGGCCGCGTGACCCCTACGGTATGATTTTATATGTTTTTGATTTTGTCCATATTCGATTCTAAATGTTTTTAGGGCGTCGATGGCTCGTATAAGGGACAATATGTATGGGTTTGATTGATATTTCTATGATTTATGATATGTTTTGAATATTTTGAATAATTGAATATTTTGAGATGTAAACTTCTAGTAATGCTCCGTAACCCAATTTTGGCGACGGATACGGGTTATGGTGTTCCATTTAGTGGTATCAGAGCTATAGTTTAGTCGATTGTTGGACTGAACGTAGCGTGTGTGAGTCTAGAAATACATGTCATTATATAACATGTGATAGTGTGATAACTCTTGACTCGTTTTGAAATATGTTTTCATATAGTAACGTCATCCAACTGAGCTGACTCCGATGAAGTTGAGAGTAACACACAAGCCTCCATTCAGGGAGCAGCGTCGAGCGGTACAAGGCCCATATTGAAGGGCCGAGGAGGAGAGGCTAAAGAAGCCTTCTTCCGGATAATGAACAAATGGTTTACCAGGTTTTTACAAACGAACTTCGTTGCTCAACGACCTCTACCCCCACCTGTTCCCCAATTGGTCCCCTTAATTCCTCAAGGTTTGGAACCTTTGCGAGCTAATAAGTTGCCAGTTGATAAATTTTGTAAATATGGGGTTGAAGAGTTTAGAGCTACCGCTGAAGATGATCCTGAGAGATCAGAATTCTGGTTAGAAAACACAATCTGAGTTTTCAATGAGTTATCTTGTTCACCAGAAAAGTGTCTTAAGTGTGACGTATCTCCATTGAAAGACTCAACTTGCCAATGGTGGAGCACATTGATTCCAATTATGCTGAGAGATCGTATAGATTGGGAATTCTTCCAAATCGAGTTCCAAAACAAAATATATAAGTCAGATATTTCTTAATAAGAAACGAAAGGAATTTGTTGAGCTTAAACAGGACATATGTTAGCATCTAAATACAAAATAGTGTTTGTCATATTGAGCAAATATGCTTTATAATGTATTCCAAGCAAGGTTGCTATGTGTAAATGGTTTGAGGAAGGGTTAAATGAAGATATAAAGCTTTTAGTCGGGATATTTGAACTAAAAGAATTTGTTGTTTTAGTTGATGAAGCACATAAAGCCGAAGACTTAGCAAAGAAAAGAGAAAAGCTGATTATGAAGCTAGAGATTTAAGAAAGAGATCAATTGGAAAGTCATATTAGTCATCATCGAAGATATCGAAGGAACATCAAAACCATTCTACAACTTCAATGGGGTATTCATATAGAGATAGAGGTAAACGACATTCGAGTTCAAAGCCTCAGGCTACACCTGTAGCGAGTGTATGTAGTGTCAGGGACAACAGGCCCGAATGCAAGCAATGTAATAGATGATTCGGTGAGTGTAGATTGAAGAATGGATCATGTTTCATATGCAGTTTATTTGAGCATTATCTTAGGGTTGCCCAGTAAGATTAGAGAAAGAAAAAGTTCATACTAATTGACTAAGCAATACTACTGTGAAATGTAGACCACCTCATAATCTTGGAAGTGAGCGTAATAGCCATGTTGGAACAAAAGACTCTGCTATGAGATCTAAGGCATGAGCACCAACTAAAGCTTACGCTATCCGTGCACGAGAAGAAGCTTTAGCGCCAGATGTTATTACTGGTACTTTCTCTATCTTTGATACTGATGTTACTGCTTTGATTGATCCGGGATCAACCCATTCGTTTGTATGCACGAACTTAGTGTTAAGTAAGAATTTACTTGTTGAGTCCACAAAATTTGTGGTTAAAGTGTCAAACCTACTAGGTTAGTATGTGCTAGTTAATAAAGTTTGCAAGAACTGTCCTTTGATGATTTGGAATTATAACATTCCGGCTGATTTAATGCTATTTCCATTTAATGAGTTTGATGTGATTTTGGGCATGGATTGGCTGATTCTACATGATGCAATTGTGAATTGTAGATGAAAATTTATTGTATTAAAGTGTTAGAATGATGAAAAGCTTGAGATTGAATCAAATAGTTTGAGTGGTTTGCCTATTGTTGTTTCGGCTATTTCAGGACAAAGATATGTGAGAAAAGGCTGTGATGCGTATCTTGCATATGTATTTGATTCTAAAGTTTCTAAGTTAAAGTTAGAATCAGTTCTAGTAGTTTGTGAGTATCCAGATTTGTTTCCAGAGGAGTTACCCAGGTTACCGCCGATCAGAGAAGTTGAGTTTGCCATTAAGTTAATACCGGGAACATCACCGATATTGATAGCTCCTTACAAAATAGTTCCTACATAGTTGGAAGAGTTGAAAGCTCAGTTGCAAGAGTTGAAAGATAGGGGTTTTGCTCGACCCAATTTTTCACCTTGGGGTGCACCTATTTTATTCATTAAGAAAAAGGACGGATCAATGAGATTATGTATTAACTACCGCCAGCTCAACAAAGATACTATCAAGAGTAAGTATCCATTGCTGCGAATTGATGATCTACTTGATCAATTGAAATGTCCAATAATATTTTCAATGATTGATCTTCGTTCTAGTTATTATCAGCTGTGACTTAAAGATTTTGATGTGTGGAAAATTGTGTTCAAGTCCAGGTACGGACATTATGAATTTCTTGTGATGCCGTTTGTTGAACTAATGCACCTGTAGTATTTATGGATTTGATGAACAAAATTTTTAGACTGTATTTAGATCAATTTTTTTCGGTATTCATCGATGATATCTTGATTTACTCTCAAGATGAGATTGAGTATGTTGAGCATTTGAAAATTGTATTGCAAACCTTGAGTGAAAAGCAGTTATTTGCCAAGTTTAGCAAATATGAATTTTGGCTTCGGAAAGTTGATTTTCTGGGACATATTGTATCAGCTGAGGGCATCTAGTTGATCTGAGCAAAATTTCAGCTGTTGTTGACTGGAAAGCTCCGAGAAATATATCCAAAGTTAGAAGCTTTCTTGGATTAGCCATATTACAGAAGATTCGTCAGGGGATTCTTGATGATCGCTATACCGATGATGAGGTTATTGCAAAAAGATGTGAAATTTGAGTGGTCTGAGGAATGGCAACAAAGTTTCAATCAGTTAAAAGCATTGTTGACCGAGGCACCAGTGTTAGTTCAGCTTGAATGGGGTAAAGAATTTGTGATTTTCATTGATGCATCTTTAAATGGTTTATGTTGTGTTTTGATGCAGAAAGGCCAAGTGATAGCTTTTTCTTCTAGACAGTTAAAGCTACAGGAAAAGAATTATCCAATGCACGATTTAGAACTAGTAGCTAGTGTGTTTGCGTTGAAGATCTAGCGACACCATTTGTACGTCGAAAAATGTCACATCTTTACAGATCATAAAATTTTGAAGTATTTAATGTCGCAGAAGGATTTGAATCTAAGACAGCGCAGATGGCTTAAACTATTGAAAGACTACGACTTGATTATTGATTATCATTCGGGTAAAGTGAATTCTGTTGCTGATGCTCTAAGTAGAAAATCTTTATTTGCTTTGAGAGCGTTGAATACGTGATTGATGTTGTCTAATGATGGTTCGATCTTGGCTGAGTTGAAAGCTAGACCGGTGTTTTTACGACAGATTTGTAAGACTCAGAAATATTATGACGTGTTATCAGCTAAATGGAAATAGAGTGAGTCGAAACCTGATTGAAATTTTTAGATTAGATTTGATGATTGTTTACTTTTTAGAGGAAAATTTACGTACTGAGGAATTCAGAGCTTGTTCAGAAGATTTTGCATGAAGCTCATAGTGGTAGCTTGTTTGTTCTTCCTAGTAGCAATAAGATGTACAATGATTTGAAATAAATGTATTGGTAGTTGGGTCTGAAACGAGAAATTTCTGAGTTTGTATTAAGATGTTTGGTATGTTAATAAGATAAAGCTAAACATCAGGTACCTTTTGGTTTGTTACAGCTAGTGATGATACCAGAATGGAAATGGGAACGAGTCACGATGGACTTTGTATCTGGATTACCTTTTTCAAATAGAAAGAAAGATGTAATTTGGGTTGTCGTTGATCGTCTAATGAAGTCTGCACATTTTATTCTAGTACGTATATATTATTCTCTTGAGAGATTAGCAGAGCTATATGTTACCGAGATTGTCGGATTGCACAGGGTGCCAAGTTCCATTATTTCAGATAGAGTTCTACGATTTACATCACGGTTTTCGAGCAAGTTACAAGTGGCTCTAGGTATGCGTTTGCATTTTAGCACTGCATTTCATCCTTAGACTGATGATTAGTCTGAGCAAATAATTTAGATACTCGGGGATATGCTTTAATGTTGTGTTTTAAAATTTGAAGGCAACTGGAAGAAATATCTACCGTTAGTTGAATTCGCGTACAATAATAGTTATCAATCAAGCATAAATATGGCATCGTATGAAGCTCAGTGAGAAAAAGATTCACGAGGTTGGTTTGATTTAAGAGACTGAAGAAAAAGTGAAAGTAATCCATGATAGTTTGAAAGCAACATCATATTGACATAAATCATATTCGGATTTAAAACGTAAGACATTGAATTTTAAGTCAGTGATAAAGTGTTCTTGAAAGTATCGCCTTGGAAGAAATTTCTTCATTTTAGTCATAAAGGAAAGCTAAGTCCGCAATTTATCGGGTCGTATGAGATTATTGAAAGAATCTGGAAAGTAGCTATCGTTTAGCTTTTCGGTTGGAGTTAGAAAAGATTCATAATGTGTTACACGTATCAATGTTATGACTGTATCGATTAGACCCTTCACATGTTATCTCACCAGCGGACATCGAGATTCAGCGTGATATGTCGTATAGTGAAGAACTAATCAGAATCTTAGCTCGAGAGGTTAAATAATTAATTATTAAAAACATAGCTTTAGTGAAAGTTCTCTGGCAACTACATTGGATGGAGAAGGCCACCTGGAACTAGAAGAAGCTATGAGAAAACAATATTCGGAACTTTTTTCTGGTACAATTTTCGGGGACAAAAATTCCTTTAGAGGGAAAGTTGTAACATCCTGTTTTTAGTAAAATCAAAATAGTGGTTTCGGGACTGCAAATCTAATGTGAAAATTTATGAATTTAATGTGTACAACATGTTAGTAATATCGTATAAAAATTTCGTTAAGAAATTTTACCGTTTGCATGCTTAATTCGATAAAAGGACTAAATTACTAAATGTGCAAAACTTGAGTTCTATAAGCTAAAGGGATTTAAAAGCTATGAAATTATATTTTTAGAGGGTTTATGTTGTAATTAAACCATTGATTTGTTGAGTGGAAAAATATGGACACTTTTTAGGTGATATTAAAGGTTAATAAAAATGTTATTTATGTAAATTGGTAAATAACTTAAGTAAAATAAAGAAATAGACAAAAATATAATCATTTTCTCTTCATCACCACCAAAAATAACATGGAAAAGGCCACGGTTAGGGCTTGAAAGCTTCAGTCACTTCTCTAGCTAGCATGGAGGTGCATTTTTATCCTATTTTTAATGATTTTTATGTTTTTGGAGTCGTTATAGCTTAATCTAGCTAGCCTAGGGACTAATTTGCAAAACTGTTAAAAGTATAAGATTTTTCCATGAATGAATTCATGTGGTTTTGATGTTTGATGGAAGAAAATAAATATTTGTTGTTAGATAAAAAAACTTTTGTAAAGTGAATTTTGTTGAAAATGTCAATTAGGGATTAAATAAAAAAATGTGAAATATTAATGGTGTAAATTGTAAAATAATGAATTGTATGAGTTGATAAGGAGCTATATGAAATTCGGCTAGCATGAATTAGGGATGAAATTGCATGAATTTTAATTTACTAGCTTAATGACTAAATTGTAAAGAAATCAAAACATGAGGGGCAAAAGCATAATTTTGCAAAAATTGAATTTTAGATTGAATAGAATAGAATGATTATTGAGTGAATTGAATTTATTCATTTAGATCAAGATAAACCTCGTGTTGCTTTAGATTGGGGCAATGATAAAGTTTTGGATTAATTGACTTCGTATCTTCGTTTTATCATCGAGGTAAGTTCGTCTAGTTACATAATATTTCATATGCTTTTTGTTGAAATATATGTGTGTTGTAGACAGTCATGTAAATAATTGTTGCATATCCAATGATGTTACTGTAACGTGTAGGTTTGTGCTAGTGTACACAGTCGTTATTAAGTAATAAGTAAGTATAGAGTTATCGTCTCCACAGGGATTGCATTTGTGCTAAGTCATTTAATTTGTAAAATTATATTAACAATTTGGTAAATAAAAACACAATATAGTTGAGAAGTGATGATTAAAATATATTAAACTAAATGTAATGATCCCTAATGCAAATTATCCTAAGTACGCAAACTATATGAATGAAATAGATTTTAGCAAAATTAAACACAATTTGCAACAATTATAACATAAATAAACTAAGACAATTACTTTATTTAAATTCAATTTATTATCACCATGCTTAAAAACATTCGGAAAAACATTCCATGGCAACTTGATCTTTCATGAGTTTGGAAACCACATTAGGTCCTTTCGGAATCCTTTACTTAATAAACACGCATTTACTGATCCTTATTTACTAAAGTTTCTTAGTATTCGTGTGAGATAATAGGGACGTGTTAGGTTTGAAACAGTTTAATCACACAAATCTAAAAACTATGTAGGTAACAAAGCTTGGTTAGAGTTGTTATGCAACATGCAATTTAATCGGGTTAAATATTATTTAATCAAAATAATCATCCTAGGTTAAATAAAATTAAGCTAAAATTATTGTAAACAATAACAAAGAACACATAGCAAACATTTTCAGATTAAATCAAAGAAAGGAAAGATGAAACCTAGATCAAAGTGGCTGTCACCCAAGGTTCTGACCGACGAGGCTCTTTTGTTTCCTTTACTTTGTTCCTTTGCTGATGGCTCTCCAAGGTGGCCGACCAAGGGCTTTTTAAGAGGCTTAATAGCTAAAATCTCTATGAAGAGATGATGCTAGGCGTGGGGAATGGAAAAGGCTAAGAGAAATTGGAGAAGAGAGAATAATGAATGATGAGGGATGATGAATGAGGGAATGAAGGGGTCATATATATAGGTGAAGGAAGGAGGATAGTTTGCTAAAAATAGGAGGTTTTATCTCTTCAAGCATCTTCAATGGGTGGCCGACCATGAATTGAGGAAATTGAGCTGATTTTTGCTTGATTTTTGCTCAATTTAAATGCCACAATAGCTCAGGACTGAGGCTTGGTCAAGTGCAGATCTGTAGGAAAATCTCTAATTTCTTCAATATTGCAAGGACCTTGTGCAATTAAACCAAAAAATGGTTTATGTGGGCAGCCAATTGTAGCCAAAAATTGGGTTGACTTGGTCTCCAATTAGGACTGTTTTGTAATCCAACAAAACTATCAGACCTGTCCAAAATAAATCAATAAATTAGAGGACCAAAGAATAAAAATTATCCAATTTAATTAATTAATTAAAACCCAACTTATTAATGAAATATTTTAAAATGAATTATTAAATATAATTTTATATTTTATTATTTAATTTTATAATGCATGACCTTCTTTATGTCTTAAAAATTTAATATGTTCAAATTAATATAAAATAAGCCATTTATTGCATGAAAACTATATAACAAAACTAAAATCACATTTTAATAATTTCTATGTCCTATTTTCATATTTTCACATATTTTATTGATTTATTAAACAATTATTTAGTTTTAACAACGAATTTAAGTAAAAAGGTGATGAATTATATGGGAAAAATTCTATATATTTTTTCAGTTTACGCACCCCAAACTTAAATCATTACTTGTCCCGAGGAATGTTTATGCACAACCAAAGGTCTTGCTAAGGCAGAAGTTCTAATTGTGTAAGTAGCATCAATCTTTGTCCCATACTCATGCAGTAATAACTTCATGTTCATCGATCTTCTTTATTAACAAGTAATTCATATGCAAACATTCCTTAAGATTATACTAAGCTTCAAAATATGCCAACATGAATCATAGTTTGCATGTATGTCACAGCCATAGATAACATTCTTCATTCAACATAATTTCTTATCAATCAAGCAAACAATCATAAGACTTATTATGATCTTCATCTGTTGTATTTAGGAATTCCTCTCCACTAATGTAGGTGACATAATCATCGAATCAATAGGTCTTTTATAAGGTTGTAATGGGGCTCGATTAAAGGTAGGGATTTTAAGAGATGAGACATTTCAGTTTTAAAAATCTAACCTTTAACTTTGTCTTGGTTTTCTCGAAATACAACCTTTTTCTTTAAGTGAACCTTTGGAACACCCCTAAACTTATTTTGAAACTCAAGCTCATACATTTTTCCTTTTTGCAGATTGAGCAAACTTTTCTTTGCTTTATTTTATTTTTTTATTTTTTTAAGCATGAGCACGTACATCTTTTTGAAAATTTCCTCAAATGTTGATTACCAAGACAACTTTAATTAAGATAGGTGCACAAAATTAGGATAACTTAAAAAGATGGTAATGTGGCTTATAATGTAGGTTCATTGCAATAAACAAGCCTTTAAGCTCAGAATTACAGTTTCAAGGGTCTAATATCATAGGGTTGGCTTGAAAAGGCTCAAACGATCCAAAGAAATAGTGCCTATATCATTTTAGATTTTTATGTCCCCTAGGATTTTGCCTCAAGAAAGTTACTAAGTCAATTCTAAATATATAAACCTTCATGCATGTCTAATCTCAAGAGAAACTAAGTTTTCATAGCAAACATTACTAAGGCTAAGATCATACAAGCATTCCATTCTTCATGATAACATACTTTCACTCAGATAAAATCATCATTCATATTTGTATACAAACTATCTCATTAACAAAAAATATCTCTAAACATTCATTTATTAAAACATACTTATGAAAGAAATGATTG
This sequence comes from Gossypium hirsutum, assembly GCF_007990345.1. Taxonomy (NCBI): domain Eukaryota; kingdom Viridiplantae; phylum Streptophyta; class Magnoliopsida; order Malvales; family Malvaceae; genus Gossypium; species Gossypium hirsutum. The sequence continues at coordinate 97,133,349 of NC_053433.1, read as the reverse complement.
AAACATACTTGAAGATTTTAAAAATTTGAGGAATTTATTTGCTTTACCCACCTTTAAAAAGAAGCAATGTCCTCATTGCAAGAAGAAAGTAATGAATGAAAACTGAACACCAAGTACGGTTGTAAAGAAAGAGAGGTGAGTCATTAAGACTGCTTAAATACTAAGTATTTCCAATAACCCAATCCTAGACATGTTTATTCCCATTACCACATCACTTAGTCTTTTTCTTTCTAAAGAAGTGTTAAGTTTATTCATGCTTGCTATGTTTTATTCTGCAGAAATAAAATCCTAATTACAAAATAAATAAATTCCTAAGACCTAAAAATAATTAAGTAAATAACAAGATAAGAATCCCCCCTTTTATTTTTCTGACTCATTCTCCTTGTCTTTTTCAGCTCCATCTCTGCTTGTAGAATCAATATCTTCCATCAATGTCTCAAAGATAGCATCTGGGAACTCATGAACAAAAGTATTAGAGATATTCTTAAAAACATTTCGAATTGAGTCATCTCTAATTTTTGCATATTTCCAGTAGGTTTGTTGTTGATTGTGCATGAACTTGCACATATCCATCAAAATTGACAACTCTGATTTCTTTGAAGTACTTGCAGAAGTCGGCATAGGAGTTGTAGGTTTAGGTTCAACACTTAGCCTGGCTGGTTCTTCTTCTGGCTCAGCCATTGGTTCAGGGTTTCCAAATCCTTCAAATGGTTTAGGACAGTTTGGTTCCTTAGTAGATTCTTCCTCTTCAGTGTCTGTAACTGAATTAGCTTCAGTCTTAGTTCTATCTGTTGACTTCTCGGTATCTGGCTCAGTTGGCTCTTATTGCTCGCTTTGATTCAGCTCATGCACCCTCTCTACTAATCTTTCAAGATCATAATTTGTAATGCATCCTTGAACATATCGCCCCTTCAGATTTTCCTTAAGCAAAATGAAGTGATTAATTATGGAAAATTTGCACTTCCCGCTTTCTTTTTAGCACAATCATGAATCTCATTGAGAATAATTTTCCCAACATTAATAGACTTTTCTGTCAAGATTGCATATAAAAAAAGCATTCGTTCCATCGAGATGGTGGAACTTTGTGAGATAGGCATAAAACTATAGCAAACAAAATAAAACCATACCTTTGCTACTGGTTTTAGGTATTCACTTCAATAAGTGTAACATCCCGAATTAAGGCCTAGTCGGAATAACGGTTTTGAGACCACAAGTATAAAATAAAAGTAACTATTTTATGATTGTTTAATGGTCTATGATATGTTTTTATGCTTGTGTAAAAATTTCATGAAGAAATTTTATGTGAAAAGTGCCCGATTGGACTTTAAGGACTAAATTGAATAATTTATAAAACTTGAGTTCTATAAGATTTTGGCATGAAATTGATATGGATTATAAATTATATGTCCTCAAATGGTAATTTGACCAAGTTCTAAAATTTTGGACAAAAATGGGCTTGGATAGGTAAAATTTCAAAGAAAGACATTAAGGGTATTTTGGTAATTTGGTAACTAAATGGACTAAAAGAGAAAATAAAAGCCAAAATTTGTCCATCTTTTCTTCCCCATGGCTGTGTGAACCAAGAAGACATCATGGATAGGGTTTTCAAGCTTCCAAGCTCAATAATAAGTGCATTTAAGCCCTATTTTTTATGTTCTTTGCATTTTTGAAGTCCTTGTAACATGATCTACCTATTTCTACCCATATTTTGAAGTAGGTTTCATGTTTAAAATTTGAACCATCTATGACATGCTTGTGTTTTGATGTTTAATGGAATAATATGAAAGTTTGATGTGTGTTTAACATCTTTTACTAAGTGATTTTGCATGAAAACACCTAAAAAGGACCAAATTGTAAAAGATGTAAAAGTGAGTAGTAGAAGTGTAAAATAAAGAAAAATGTGGGCTACTATGAGAAGGAATATGAATCGGCTAGGCTTGGGAAATCAATAAAATGCATGCATTTCACTTTATGATCCTAGGGACTAAAGTGTAAATATGTAAAAGTTTAGGGGAAAAAGTGTAAATTGGATAAAGTATGATTATTGGGTCAATTTTAATAATGTGAGTGTTAAATAAATTATACTTGATATGTTAGATCAAGAGAAACGAGATTTGGGCTTAGATCGAGAAAGATTGACATTATGGACTAAATTGGACTAAATAGCCGTATTCACATTCCAGGTAAGTTCGTGTGATAATAATAATGCAATGTTATGTTTGAATTGTAATGCTATACTATTATATCATAAATTGAATGATTTTTTATACGGATGTACATGACGAAAATGCGACAAGTAAGTACCTATGATAATGTTATCGTTGTTTGTGATTGAACTTAAATTGATATGTTAATTCGATTAAGTTGAGTTAAAGGTTATTGATGCTATGCATGTAATGGTGACATACCCTATGAAATTATTTTGTATGCTGTGCATATGAAGTAATCTACAATATGTCTATGATACGTGATTACAATGTTATGAATTGTGATTTTATGTTAAAAGGTGATTAACATGACTATTTCATTATGTGAGATCGTGAGCTTAATTACCATCATAAGATATATGATTTAGTCCTAAGGACAAGTTTGACGAGAGGTGTATTCGAAGAAAATCCTGTTTGGACCTTAGGAATAGTTTAGGATACAAGTGATATATCACTAGGAACTATGTGATCTAAACTCATGAGTTGTGGTCTGAGTTCATGATATATGTGACATATGTTATGGCGGTCCGGGTGCTAGTCTTGTACGTTCTACCGGTGGCTGGGTTGCCCAACAAGTGTTGCGGGTACCTGTCAGCTTGTGTGAGCAGCCCGAGTAGTTATGTCTTGACTGTCAACTTATGTGAGTAGACCTGTGAGTAGCTCCAAAGCGAGCAGCATGTGATATGTGATATGAGATCCTATATAAGACCATGTCTGGGACATGCAATCAGCATCATTATGGGGCCTCGTATAAGGCCACGTCTGGGACCTGCCATCGACATCATATGAAGTCCCGTATAAGACCATATCTGGGATATGGCATCGGGACTGAGTTGAGATAACATGTAAGACCATATCTGCGATATGGCATTGGCTTCGTATGATATGTATGAGATATCTCGATTATCTTTTAGTATTCCAAGTGGTTCAACTGGTAGTTCAGAGGATAAGTCTATGTGGATCCAATAAGTATGACAAAGGTGAGAAAATAAGTGTGCTTGTAATGAGACGGTATGAGGTACGTACTCAAAACTTGTGAGCACTTGGCTTGGTATATGATACGTAATGGAATACGGTAAGAAGGCAAATGAATGACTGATGCTTTTAAGAATGACTTCTATGATGATCTTGTGATTGTAAATTTCTATTCATGATGAATAGATAAATGATGAATTTGATTTATGATTATGTGAAAGGCTTGTGAACCAATTTGACTTGAACCTTAATATGTTATTCTTTAAGAGTTTGGTCCATTATATGAGGTTAGATTATATGATTTGAGAAATATGAATAGACATTATTGATTTTCACCTTTAGCATATGTTGAAATGGTTAGCCAAGAGCTAAGACGTTTTATTATGAAAAGAGTATGAATGATTGACTAATGTCAAGGTGTAGTAATGTATGAATATAGTTTGAAAAGGATGAGCCTTAAAATCGATAAATTTGTAGTTATGAGACTTTATAGATGAAATTGGTAAATGCTTGTTATTTTCATACGAGCTTACTAAGTTTAAAGCATACTCCCTCATTTCCATTTCTTTTAGTGTTTTCAGGTCAGCTTGGGGTTGGAGATCGTCGGAGGCAGCATCACACTATCAAGCTATCAATAGGGAGTGTTGATACATTTTAAGTGTTTCTGAGTGAGTGGCATGTATAGGGAATTAGTTATTGTGATATGTGTTCTTATGATTTGGCCAAATATATTGGCTTATATCAATTTATTGTATATGGCCATAAGATGTGGCTCATATTGATTATGGTTTGTAAGCCTATCTATCCATGCTATGTTCTAATGCTTTGTGATGTGATAAAGTGATCATACTTGTTGCCATGAAAGGTTAGTTTTATGACATATCTGCATGATGAATGCTTTATGACCAATTGAAATGGTCATAGCCAAAGAGTAATTCTATGATATGGTGATAAGATAATAATACCTTGAATAAGAATGCTTGATGATTAAGTTAAGATTAAAATAGTAAATTGATAATCATAGTATAAAGGTAAATGTAGTCAACAAAATGACAAGGTTAAATGAGTGTGAATTGGTGTGTTTAGATGTGGTATAAAATGAGCATGTAGAACACATGGATGATGGCATGTAAATGCTATAATTGTCCTTTAATTGAGGATGTTTAATCATTAAATTGATGCTATGTTATGTGCCTTGGATGTGTATAAGAATGGTTGGGATTAAGGGTAACAAAAGACTTGGAAAATAGCCTAAGTGCTGACCACACGGGCAGAGACACGGCTGTGTGTCTCAGCCGTGTGAAGGACATGACCTGGAGACTTGGGCATGTGTCCAGGGCGTGTAAAGTCTGCACTTAAATTGCAAGAACTTAATTCGTCACACGGCCTAGCACAAGGGTGTGTGGCTTGGCCATGTGGTTCTTTTGGTTTGCTGACGTCATAAATAGAGAGTTACATGGCCTGAGGACACGGGTGTGTCGAAGGCACACGGGAGTGTCCCTGTGTCCACATGGGCGTGTGACCATGTTTCATGGAAAATTTTCTAAGTTTTTCCTAAAATCTTCCAAAGTTTTTAGTTTAGTCCCTAATTACTTTCAATGCATGTTTAGGGCCTCGAAAGCCCGTGTAAGGGACGTTATGCATGTGTTTGAATAGTTTTGGAATATGAATGAAATTTTATGTTCAATTTTTCATGTTTGTGTATGTTTAAGTCTGGTAATACCTCATACCCTGTTCCGGCATCGGACTCGGGTAAGGGGTGTTATAACAAGAATGGCTCCCATACTTTCTTATAATCCATTTGGATCCTAGATTTGCCACAACATCAAGCACTTGTTGAAGAAAGTCCCAATTGATGTTGTTCATCATAGGGTAGTACTCATCTTCTTCAACATCAGGTAAGTTAAACCAATCATTGATGGACTTAAAAGTAAGAGGTACCTTTTTATTTCAAACAACGACTTTAGTAGAATCTTCCGTAGTCAAACTAGCATAGAATTCTTGAACTAGTTCATCATCGAGAAGTGAACGAGCATCACAAAATCATTCCCACTTGAGAGCATTGATTTTTTTTTCTAATCAGTATAGGAACAACCATCAAATCATTACTCTTCAAGTTAAAACCTTTTTTCGGCATCTAAGCTTGATGCTTAAAGATTGAATCAAATCTCTCTTTCACTTCTTCATCGATCAAAATCGAGTTTTTAGGTGTAGTATTTGCAGATCTAGTTCTTTTACGAGGCATGGTATCTTTTCTTGAAAATTGGCAAAGTTTCTGCACAAGGGGAAAAGGAAAGAAATTGGCAAAGTGGTGAAAACTTGTTATGGCAACAATCTTATGACTGCAAGAATAGTGCGGTGGCGACAATGACATTTCTGTGGTAGCAATGACGGCACTTCGATAATCTTCTTGCAGCGGCAGTAGATGGTTTCAGCAAAAAGGAAAGAGAGCTAGGGTTTCTTTCAGGATTTGAGGTTGATGGCAAAAAAGAAAGATTTAGAGATTTTTTTAGGGTTTAAGCAAATTGCTTTGAGGAATATGAAAATTAGTAGAATGGAGAGGGGTTTATATAGGGAAGAATTAGGGCAACATGTAGCAAAAATTTAGCTAAATTAGGGCTACTTAGGCTGCAAGTAATGGGAGTGGCAGCGAAGTGTGGATGTTTTTCCTCCTTTTTTGCTGTACTGGGCCTCAAAGTCAGATTGTATCTACAAACCTACTAAAAGAAACTGATTAGTACTTGGGCCAAATTTGACCCCCTTTATTAACATAAAAATTTAAACAAAACAAATGAAACTTAAAAAAAATAAACCTTAATTAGAAAATTTCTTCTTAACAAATTACAAGGTTGGCGGGGTCACAGTGATCCCGCTTAAGTTCCAATCTCCTTAGACAGAATTAATTAAATGTAATAAGTTAAGAAACTAAGTTATAATTATTTATTTATTTACAAAATGAGTACATGAAAAATCAAGGGTCTGTTAATTTGAACGAGGATTCAACTCGCTCAACTTCACCATCCCAGTAGTGTTTGAGACGTTGACCATTAAATTTAAACTTACCTCCGTAATTGTCGTATAATTCAATAGCTCCATAAGGATAAACTTGGTAAATGGTATAGGGTCCTTTTCATCGGGATTTAAGCTTCTCAGGAAATAACTTAAACCTTGAATTAAACAACAAAACCTTCTAACCTTTTTTAAACTCGCGAGGTTGTATATTACTATCATTCCATCTTTTTGATCTTTCTTTTTACATTTTGGCATTCTAATAGGAAAACAACCTCAGCTATTCCAAATCATCAAGTTGTAACATCCTTTTCTCACCGGTTTGCTTAAGATCAAAGTTGAACTGCTTCAAAGCCCAGTGAGCTCTATTCTCCAACTCTAATGGAAAATGACATGCCTTTCCAAAGACTAACCGATATGGAATCATTCCTAATGATGTCTTAAATGCTATTCGGTAGGCCCATAATGCATCATCGAGCCTTCAATACCAGTCTTTTTTGCTAGGGCATACTACCCTTTCAAGAATACCTTTGATTTCACGATTCACTTTTTCAACTTGCCCCGTAGACTAGGGGTGATAGGTAGTAGCAATCTTGTGCTTCACATTATATTTGTCAAGCAATAATTTAAGCCATTTGTTCTCAAAGTGAGAACCTTCATCACTAATAATAGCTATTGGTGTCCCAAATCGTGTAAACACATGCTTATGTAGGAATCGCATGACTACCTTAGCATCATTTGTAGGGTATGCTTCAGCTTCAACCCACTTGGATACATAGTCCACAGCAAGTAAGATATATTTGTTCCCATATAAAGAAGGAAATGGGCCTAAGAAGTCAATGCCCCATACGTCGAACAATTCAATTTCCAAAATATTTGTCAAGGGTATCTCTTTTCTCCTTGATATATTTCCCGTCCTTTGGCATTTATCACAGTTCTTCACATAAGCATAAGTGTCTTTAAATAGCGTAGGCCAAAAAAAAACCTGCTTGCAAAATCTTTGTTGTAGTACGTGAACCACCAAAGTGTCCCCCACTTAGAGATGAATGGCAATGATACAAGATCTCAGCAATCTCTTTTTCAGCTACACACTTCCGGATTATATTATATGCACACTATTTAAACAAAAATGGATCCTCCCAAAAATAATACCGACTATCATGAATGAATTTTTTCCTTTGTTGGTATGTCATTTCTCGAGGAATTATTCCACATACAAGATAATTGGCAAAATCAGCAAACCAAGGTGTTTCATGAATTCGATTTACGTGTTCATCTGGGAAATTCTGGTTGATAGGCACACATGATCGAGTTACCTCGTCTTGTTCCAACCTCGAAAGATGATCAACTATTTGATTTTTGACACCTTTTATATCTTGGATCTCAAGGTCAAATTCTTGGAGTAAAAGTATCCAACGAATTAGCCTCGGTTTTGCATCTTTCTTCGTAAGCAAGTATTTAATGGTTGCATGGTCAGTAATTACTGTAACTTTGGTACGTATAAGATATGAGCGGGATTTGTCAAAAGCAAAAACTATAGCAAAGAGGTCCTTTTAAATTACCGTATAATTGAGTTGGGCTCCCGTCAAAGTTCTACTTGCATAGTAAATAGGATGAAACACTTTGTTTCTTCTTTGACCCATCATAGCTCCAACAGCATAATCACTTGCATCGTACATCAACTCAAAAGGTGAGCTATAATCAGGTGTAATGATTATTGGGACTGAGATTAACCATTTTTTCAGATCTTCAAAAGCTTCCAAACATGCTTTGTTGAAATCAAACACTGTATCTTTCTCTAACAACAAACACAACGATTTAGAAATTTTCGAGAAATCTTTGATAAACCTTCGGTAAAAATCAACATGGCCTAAGAAATGTCTAACTCCTTTCACATTAGTTGGGGCCTGTAAGCTTTCAATTATGTCCGGCTTTTCTTTATCGACTTCAATTCCTCTCTTTGAGATTTTATGCCCTAAGACAATCCCTTCCTTAACCATAAAATGGCATTTCCCCCAATTAAGGATAAGATTCGTCTCTTCGCATCTCTTCAATACCTTAGCTAAACTACTCAAAGAAATATCATAAGTATTACCAAAAATAGAAAAATCATCCATGAAAACCTCAACAAAATTTTCAACCATATTAGTGAATATTGCCATCATGCATCGTTGAAATGTTGCAGGTGCATTGCATAAACCAAAAGACATTCTCCTAAAAGCAAACATACCGTATGGACAAGTAAAATTTGTTTTATGTTGGTCCTCTAGAGTTACAACTATTTGGTTATATCCCAAATAGCCATCTAAAAAACAATAAAATTCATTACCTGCCAGTCGATCTAACATTTGATCAATAAAAGGCAACAGAAAATGGTCCTTCTGAGTGGCTTTATTCAATTTTTTGTAATCAATACAGATTCTCCAACCAATAATAGTTCTCATTGGAATCAAATTGTTTCTCTCATTTTCAACAATCGTGATTCCACCTCTCTTCAGCACACACTGCACCAGAATTACCCACGAACTATCTGAAATAGGATAATGATTCCTGCATCTAACCATTTGGTCACTTCCTTTCTCACAACTTCTTTCATAATGGGATTGAGCCTCCTTTGCCCATCAATTCAAGCTCTTTCACCTTCTTCTAAAATAATTTTCTGCATGCAAAAAGAAGGGCTTATACCATGAATATCAACTATGGTCCAACCAATTACTTTCTTAAATTTCTTTAGAACAACAATTAGCTGCTCCTTTTGATCTTTCATCAGTTTTATTGAAATAATGACAGGCAAAGTGGACTAGTCACCTAAATAAACATATTTCAAATGGGAAAGAAGTACCTTTAGTTCGAGTTTAGGTGGTTCTTCAATTGACAACTTGGGTTGCAAAAATTCTCTAACTTCTAACTCCAACGGTTCAAACCCTGTGGATTGAATAAAATTTCTCGGATTGGCTTCCATCAAAGCCATGTTTTCTTCACCTTCTTCATCCTCCAAAGGGTCAAGATCTAAGGCTTTCTCCAATGGATCTTTTTCAAAACTGCTTCCCATAGAACCCATGGTTTCTATCTTTTCCATAACTGAACACTCTTCTACTAGATCGGAAAATTTCATTGCTTTAAGAATGTTAAAGGTTACTTGATCGTCTTGAACTCGCATGGTGAGTTCACCTTTCTGCACATCAATTAATGTTCTTCCCATGGCTATGAAAGGTCTGCTAAGGATGATCATCATTTTGTTATCTGCTTCAAAGTCTAAGATAATGAAATCAGCAAGAAAAATAAATTTATCGACTCTTACCAAAACTTCCTCGATCTTTCCTTCAGGATATGCTAAAGATCGATCTGCTAGCTAAAGCTTCACAGTTGTAGGTCTTACTTCACCTATCCCTAGCAACTTGAAAATAGACTTAGGCATCAGGTTGATACTCGCTCCTAAATCACATAAAGCTTTACCACAGTAAGATTCACCAATGTTACAAGGTATATTAAAGCTTCCTGGGTCTTTCAATTTCGGTGGTAGTTTATTCTACAGGAACACACTGCACTTCTTCATAAAGGAAACAGTCTCATACTCACTTATTCGTTTCTTCTTGGATAGTATATTCTTCATAAACTTCACATAATTCGGCATCTGCTCTAAAGCCTCCACCAACGGAATATTGATGTGTAACTGCTTCAGAATATCCAAAATCTTCTTGAATTGCACCTCCTGTTTCTGCTTGTGTTGCTGTAATCTTTGCAGATATAGACGTGATGGAACTTTCGGTTAAATTAGATAACTCTTCTGAGTAGGTAAATCTGCATCCAAATAAGATGTTAAAGTATCTAAATTCACTAAGTGTTAAAGTATCTAAATTCACTAAGTTAGGATTTACCTTGTTAGTCTTTGCATATTTTTTACTCTTTTGGTATAGGAATTTCAACACCTGGTTGATTCTGCTCAACAGGTTTATCGTCGACATCAATCAATTGAGGTTCCAGAATTTCACCACTTTGCAATGCCACTGCCTTGATATGTTCTTTACCCAAATTTCTTGGATTCTTAGTATCGCTCAGTAAGGTTCCTTGCGGTCTATTATGAAGCTTTATAGTTAAGTGACCCAATTGGTTTTCCAAAATTTTCAGTGTTGCTGCTTCGCTTTGGTTCAAAGCATCGTTCTTTGCCATGTACGCTTTTAACAAGTTCTCCAAACTGTTTGATGTTTCAGCTTGCGATGGTTTTGGAGCTTGTTGATTAAACCTTCGAGATTGGTTGGGTCTATGCTGCAAGAAGTTTTAGTTCGGTCCATTTCTTTGGTTGCTCCAAGAAAAGTTAGGATGATTACGCCATGAAGGATTGTAAAAGTTGGAATGGGTTCCTTGTCCACTCCTATTTTGATGTTGGTTCCCCACATAGTACACTGACTCAGGATTTGATGGACAATTCTCAAAAGAATGACCTTCTCCACAGTACACATAGGAAACTACTTCAAACGGACTTGGTGGTTGAGCTGCAAAATTATAAGCACTATTAGTGGTAAACTATTTTAACATAGAGGAAATAAACGATACCTGAGCTGATAATGAAGTGAGGGCGTCAACTTCATGAACTCCGGCTATACGTCTTCCTGAAGCTATTCGATTTGTTGGCCATTGATATTTATTACTCGCGATCCTCTCGATGATCTCATAAGCCTTATTATAAGACTTAGACAAAATTGCATCATTTGCAGAAGCATCTGCCATCAATCTTGTATGTGCATTGAGACCATTATAGAATGTCTCCAACTGGATACATTGAGGAATCCCATGATGAGGACACTTATAAAGTAACTCCTTGAATAGCTCCGAAGCCTTATACAAAGACTCCTCGTCCAATTGTTGGAAAGTTGTGATCTCGTTCCTCAACTTAGCATTTTTGCTAGGCCGGAAATACTTAACAAAAAATCTCTCTGCTAATTCTTGCCATGTAGATATGAAACTTGGTGGCAATGAATTGAGCCATGCTCATGCTCGATCTCAAAATGAGTATGGAAACAACTTCAACCTCAGTGCTTTTTCAGTCACACTGGCTATCTTGAATGAATCACTCACCTCCATAAACAATCGAAGGTGGAGATGTGGATCTTCCATGGGCAAACCACTGAATTGGCCCACCGTTTGGAGCATTTGAAACATAACTGGTTTCAATTCAAATTGGGTTGCCTCAATATCTGGCCTTCTAAGTCCTAGATTTAATGCACTAAAAAGTGGCACAGTATATTATCTGATGCATTGATCCCTACAATCGGCAATAAGGATGGGATTTTGTACATGATCGACTTCATTACCTTGGTCTTGATTCTGATTTTCAAGGACCATCTCGACTTGTCTTTGAGCTATTCGTTCACGTATTCTTTGTCTAAAAGTTCGCTCAATTTTAGGGTTTATAGGGAGTAAATTGATAATCTGATCTATGCTCATAAACACCTGAGAAGAAAATCACAAAATTAAAACGAAGAAGTTTGTAATCCTAGAAATAAACCAAATTGGGAGTAAATAATTTCACCAAAAAAAATATTTTGACAACAGTTAACAATCCCTTGCAACAGTGCCAAAAACTTACAACACATAGGTTTGTGCAAGTGTACATAGTCATTTTCAAGTAATAAGCAATTATTGAGTTTTCGTCTCCACAGGGATTGTATTTGTGCTAAGCCACTTAATTTGTAAAATTATATTAACAATTTGGTAAATAAAAACACAATATAGTTGAGAAGTGATGATTAAAATATATTAAACTAAATGCAATGATCCCTAATGCAAATTATCCTAAGTATACAAACTATATGAATGAAATAGATTTTAGAAAAATTAAACACAATTTGCAACAATTATAACATAAATAAACTAGAACAATTTCTTTAATTATATTCAATTTATTATCAACATGCTTAATAATATTCAGAAAAACATTCCATGGCAACTCGATCTTTCATGAGTTTGAAAACCACATTAGGTCTTTTCGGAATCCTTTACTTAGTAAATACACATTTTATTGATCCTTATTTACTAATGGTTTCTTAGTATTCGTGTGAGGTAATAGGGACGTGTTAAGTTTGAAACTGTTTAATTACACAAATCTAAAAACTATGCAGATAATAGAGCTTGGTTAGAGTTGTTATACAACCTGCAATTTAATCAGGCTAGGATCTAAATTGAGCATGCACATTTCAATTATGCATCCATTAGCCTTCGTATGTTAGGGTAACTCAGCTAATTCAGGTGCATTTCAATCACGTATTAACGAAATACAAACTTTATTTTAATTGAAAACATGATCGATTGAGGCACAAACATTATAAGCATGAATCAAATAAATATTATTTAATCAAAATAATCATCCTAGCTTAAATAAAATTAAGCTAAAATTGTTGTAAACAAGAACAAAGAACACATAGCAAAAATTTTAAGATTAAATCAAAGAAAGGAAAGATTAAACCTAGATCAAACTGGCTGTCACCCAGGACTCTGACTAACGAGGCTCCTTTGCTTCCTTCACTTTTCTCCTTTGCTGATAGCTCTCCAAGCTGGCCGGCCAAGGGCTCTTTAAGAGGCTTAATAGCTAAAATCTCTATGAAGAGATGATGCTAGGCGTGGGGAATGGAAATGGCTAAGAGAAATTAGAAAGAAGAGAGAATGATGAATGATTAGGGATGATGAATGAGGGAATGAAGGGGTCATATTTATAGGTGGAGCGAGGAGGATAGTTTGCTAAAAATAGGAGGTTTCATATCTTCAAGCATCTTCAATGGGTGGCCGGCCATTAATTGAGGAAATTGAGCTGATTTTTGTTTGATTTTTTCTTAATTTAAGTGTCACAAAAACTCAGGACTGAGACTCGGTCAAGTGCAAATCTTCAAGAAAATCTCTAATTTCTTCAACATTGTAAGGACCTTGTGCAATTAAAACAAAAAGTGGTTTATGTGGACAGCCAATTGTAGCCGAAAATTGGGTTGACTTGGTCTCCAATTTGGACGGTTTTATAATCCAACAAAGCTATTAGACCTATCCAAAATAAATCAACAAATTAGAGGACCAAAGAATAATATTTATCCAATTTAATTAATTAATCAAAACCCAAATTATTAATGAAATAATTTAAAATGAAGTATTAAATATAATTTTATATTTTATTATTTAATTTAATCATGCATGACCCACTTTATGTCTTAAAGATTTAATATGTTCAAATTAATATAAAATAAGGCATTTATTGCATGAAAACAATATAATAAAGCATAAAATAACATTTTAATAATTTCTATGTCCTAATTTTATATTTTAACATATTTCATTAATTTATTGAACAATTACTTAGTTTTAACAACGAATATAAGTAAAAGGTGATAAATTAAATAGGAAAAATTCTATATATTTTTTAGTTTTTTACAGTTACGTCGGCTACTGAGCCCTATTTGAACCTTAGTAATTCGTAGGATACAAATGTCATGTCATTAAGGTTTACATGTTTCGGGTGATAGTTTTGGATGTCCTACCAATGGCTGAGTTCATGCATTTGTTGCTGATACTTGATAGCTTGTGGAGTAATACCGTGTAGCTACATTTTGACCCCCAGCTTGTGTGAGTTGACCCATTTTTACAGCTCGTGTTAGCATATATGTAAAGGAAATGATAGACTATGGTTATATATCTAGCACACTTTGTATGAACTATCTCGTGTATCCAATGGTATTCTAATCGGTTAAACAAGCATGAGTTTGAAAGTAAACGGTAAGAGTTTGATATGAAATAAGGCATGTATATATGAAATTCATTAAAGTGGTGATACAAGGAAATTATGTTATGTTGAGATGGATGACAAATCCAATTGATTCATGTTTAAGTTTAATGGCCATCCATGTTTAATTGCCTATGATTTATGTTCAAGTATGCTAACACGTTTGTGTTGTTGCTTAGGCTTTGGCCAAGCTATTGGTTGGATTATGCCATGCTAAATTTTAATGTTATGTTAAGAAATGGTAAGTTAAGTTTTATGATATATGAACTTACTAAGCATTGTATGCTTACTTTGTGTTATTTTCCATGTCTTATAGCGAATCAGAAGCTCGTTCGGTTTGGAAGCTTGTTGGAGGCCTATCACACTATCCATAGGCTATAACGGTAGATTTTGATGTTTTTAAGTCATGGTTATAATTGCATGTACAGGTGTTTTGTGCTTGATGAAATAACGATTATGTTTGTCTTGTAAATATGGTATTTTGGGTGATGGATTGGTTGTTATTTTGGCATGTATATGTGGTCTTATAATTGTTGATATTTTGGCATTTTGGTACCTAAATGGTGGGAGGTGGAATGGAAAATAAAATGCATGCTATGAATAGTTCTTTTGATATGTGTGAATGTGGTATGTTTGGATGTGGTTGACATATAGTCAATTTTGCTAAGGTTTAGTGATGATAGATGTTGAATGGCCAAATTGGTATATTTGAGTGTGATTTTGGCATGTGAACATTGTGGTAAATTTTGGCATAGACTTAGTTACAAAATTTGGTTGATTTATGGCTAAACTATGCAAATGTATAATACATGTTTGGTTGTTGTGATTGAGGTGCCTTTTGGGCATATTTGTTGTATGAAAAAAACCATAATGATCTACCTTGAATATGCATGTGTTAGGTACATTTTGGATGCTGGAAAATAGGTGATTATAGCTTGTATAAGTGATCATGTTTTGGGTGAGGAAATGGCTTGAAAATGGCCTATATTTCGTCCACACAGCCTTGCGACACGGCCGTGTGTCCCTAGTAGGTTACAAAGGGTTGGAAGTCAGGCTGTTACACAGCCAACCACACGGCCTGGCACACGGGCGTGTGACTTGACCATGTGATCCATGTTAGAGATTTACATGGGCACAGTGTAACACCCCGAACCCGGGACCGTCACCGGAGTCGAATACGAGGTGTTGACAGACTTTTAAAAATTTTCCAGACACTGCCCAGTCTGAGTACTAGTCGCTTCAAAAATCATATCTTGAGTTTCACAACTCGAAAATAAGTTTTGTGATTTTTCCCTGAAACTAGACTCATGTCCCCACCTATGTGTTTTTTTCTAGAATTTTTGGTCGGGCCAATTAGTACAGTTTATTAGTCAAAGTCACCCGTGTTACAGGGATCGACTACCCTGACCTTTGCGCATTACGACTTGGATATCTCCTTGTACAGGGCTCCAATACTGATGCCGTTTGTTTCTATGGAAACTAGACTCAGAGAGGAATCCATACATATATGGTATGACCCCTAATTATCTCTGGTCAATTTATAGTGAATTTCCAAAGGCGGAACAGGGAATCCAGAAACTGTTCTGACCCCGTCCCACAAGAACCCGAATATCTCTTACTGTACTGTTCATATGATTGTTTCGTTACTTCCATATGAAAGTAGGTTCATCAAGGTTCGATTACATAATTTATTCACTATTTAATTCTACTCCTACGAATTTATGTGATTTTTCAATTCTACACCACTGCTGCTGTCAAAATCTGTTTTCAAGGTAAACTTTACCTATTTTGTGGTGACCATGGACCAACTGGGGTTTTGCCATACATAGGTCCACATGTGATCATATTTAGCCATTCTAATGGCTGATCATTAGCCCAACACTTCCATTTCAAACCATAGTCACATCATGAAACCATATATATATACATACATAAACACAAATGGTCTAATGCCATACTCCACTTCTACAAGCCATTTTCGCATGGCTTTACACACATACATCACAAAAGCACTTAAACAACAGGGGGTAGTCCTATACATGCCATATCCAGAGTTCAACTAAAAGAGTACCAAAAGAGCTCTGATAGTGTAGATGACTTCGACTTCGCTGATCCCGAGTCCGATAGCTAACGAACAAAATCTATAAAACAGAGAGCCAAAGCAACCGGGTAAGCATTTTAAGCTTAGTAAGTCTCAAGTAATGAAATCGGCTTTAACTACAGTATTACATTCACATAGCTAACTAAGTCACTTTAATAACACACATTTTCATAATCATACTTCATCAACATATATACACAAGGTATCAACCTTTCTAAAAGCCGAAAAATTCGTTAGCCGATCACACGAATACTATTTAAAATGAATCGACTTTTCCAATGCACATGCAAACATACCGTATCGTTCGGGTTGGTCGAGCATATTTATTAAATTAGTTACAGCACAAAACGCTCACATTCAAACCCAAGTTTCTTCGGTATTTAACCGAATACAGCCGCAAACATATTTGCCTTCGGGTCTTAACCCGGACATATGAACTCGCATAATTGCCTTCGGGTCTTAGCCCGGATATATCATCCCGCATAATTGCCTTCGGGTCATAGCCCGGATATATCAACTCGCATAATTGCCTTCGGGTCTTAGCCCGGATATGTCAACTCGCATAATTGCCTTCGGGTCATAACCCGTATATATCAACTCGCATAATTGCCTTCGGGTCTTAGCCCGGATATGTCAACTCGCATAATTGCCTTCGGGTCTTAGCCCGGATATAATCCAATGTTCATACACACATATATCAATAATCATAACACATCCATATCATTTCTTCGTTACTAAGGCTCGAACACGAAACATTTATTAAACTTTTCAAATTTCGGCTCAGTAGCCACACACAAGGAGCATGATTTCAATTGGCTTTATAAGATAGTCTCTAAGCACATTCGACTATCCGTCATAGTATGACTATTCATTTCAATATAATTCAAGTAGGGTCATTACTCGAAGACTTACCTCAAATGTCGTCGAACGACTTCAACGGCTATTCAATTACTTTTTTCCTTCCCTTTATCGGATCTAGATCCCCTTTGCTCTTGAGCTTAAGTTCAACAAAATTTAAAATAGTCATTAATCGACTATTCAAGTATTACTTTCAGAATAATATATATATATTGATCCGACTTTCACACACACAGATTTTATTAAATAACTTATCAATTTAGCTATTCGATTTAATACATGTATACCATACAATTAAGTACAAATGATGTTATTAACTAGATATTAAACATCATACATATGTTCTACTCATGTTCCAACGAACATAATTCTAGCTTACTACCATGCATAATCGAATTTATTTAACATCATTTAGTTTCATATAAACACACATATCGTCCCAAATCGACACAAGAGTCAAATTCATCACTCAAACATCCACACCAATTTATTTTACTATTTTGGCCGAAACCCTCAATTGGCTATCATAGCCTTAATAATTCAATATAAATATGTATACATATATATACAATCTAAATCCCTCTCTTAACACATAATCTACTAACTTGAAAATTATTTTCTAACAAATTTTAACTTACACTAAAGCCGAGTGTTACTCAAGCTTTAAGCTCATGTTCTTTCATTATTAAGCAAGTGTTATAACACAAGGATTCATGGCCGAAACCTATGCATAACATTATTCAAGATTTAAACTCTTAAATGTCATTAGCAAATAAAGCCATACACACACAACTTATAAGTAAATTCCATCCTTGCAAAGCCTATAGTTCACTCGGCCACTCAACCCACAACCTATCGAAACTTCAATTCAAACTCATTAGCCGAACATACATATACTTATAATAAGCACATATGACATCTTCTTCAAGACACATTCGGCTATGGCATAATTTCCTTATAAAACCCAATTAATCAATCCACCTTAACCGAAACTTAACTCATACAAAACCTATCTTCAAACCATAAAATAGGTAGAAGTTAAACTAATCATCCAAATGGTGCATAAGTTTTCCAAGAATGACATTGAACTTACCTTACTTTAGGTATCCACCTTAGCCGAATTTTCTTCCCCAAAGGCTTTTCTTCCTCTTTTTTTTCTCTAGTTACGGCAATAGAGGAGAAAACATAGGCTAACTTTGGTTTCTCCTCCCACTAACTTGTATTTTATTAACCTTATTCATTATTTCATTTTGTAACATAAACTATTAGCATAAAATAGTTATAATATTATTTAATCCATAACATGGCCGGCCACCATATTTAACTTGGGTAAATTGACATGCAAAACCACTCCTTTCAATGCATGTACTATTAGACCATTGTAAATTAGCCTCTCACTTTCCAACAAAGTTTCATATAAGTCCATATAAAAAAAAATTCACATAAAGATGATCAAATTAATGCATGAAACTTTCACACATGCAATTACTCACATCATAAACACAGAATATAATTTTTTAATTATTTATAAGACTCGGTTTCGTGGTCCCGAAACCACTTTTCGACTAGGGTCAACTTTGGGCCGTCACAACTCTCCCCCACTTAAGAAATTTTCGTCCCCGAAAATCTTACCGGTAAATAGGTTTGGGTATCGTTCTTTCATTGAGCTCTCGGTCTCCCAAGTAGCTTCCTCGATCCCGTGTTTGAGCCATAACACCTTTACTAGCGGAACTCTTTTGTTTCGCAACTCCTTTACTTCACGAGCTAGGATACGCATCGGTTCTTCTTCATAGCTCATGTCGACTTGAATTCCAACCTCCGATGGGCTAATTATGTGCGATGGATCAGATCGATAGCGTCGAAGCATCGAAACATGAAAGACGTCATGAATCTTTTCAAGCTCCGGGGGCAAAATCAATCTATACGCAACCGGGCCAACTCGTTTGGAGATTTCGTACGGTCCAATGAATCTTGGGCTCAACTTGCCCTTACGGCCGAACCTGAGTATCTTTTTCCAAGGTGAAACCTTAAGGAACACTTTGTCTCCCACCTGATACTCGATGTCTTTTCGTTTCAAATCTGCGTACGATTTCTGACGATCCGTGGCTATCTTCAGACTTTCACGGATTACCTTTACTTTCTGTTCAGCATCTCTAATCAAATCAACTCCGAAAATTTTACTTTCACCGAGCTCGGTCCAAAACAATGGTGTACGTCATTTACGACCGTACAAAGCCTCGTAGGGTGCCATCTTAATACTTGATTGAAAACTATTGTTGTAAGCGAATTCAATCAAAGGTAAGTACCGTTCCCATGAACTACTGAACTCGAGGATGCAACATCTCAACATATCCTCAAGTATCTGAATTATCCGCTCGGATTGACCATCTGTTTGTGGATGAAAAGCGGTGCTAAAATGCAGCTTGGTACCCAAAGCTTCTTGCAATTTCTTCCAAAATCGCGAGGTGAATCTCGGATCTCTATCCGACACAATAGAAATCGGTACCCCGTGTAATCTCACAATCTGAGAAACATACAATTCAGCTAGTTTATCCAATGATAAATCCGTACGCACGGGGATAAAGTGAGCCGACTTAGTTAGTCTATCGACAACAACCCATATCGCATCCTTCTTACTTGCGGACAAAGGCAGTCCGGAGACAAAGTCCATTGTGACTCGATCCCATTTCCACTCGGGTATCATGATCGGCTGGAGTAATCCTGAAGGCACTTGATGTTCCGCTTTCACTTGTTGACATATTAAACATCTCGAAACAAAGTCGGAGATGTCTCGTTTCATACCATGCCACCAAAATTGACGTTTCAAATCGTTGTACATTTTCGTACTCCCCGGGTGAATTGACATTCGGCTACAATGGGCTTCGTTCAGAATCATCGAAATGAGTTCCGAATTCCTTGGAACACACAACCGATTTCTGAACCTCAAACAATCATCGTCATCAATTTGAAATTCTGATTCCTCGTTCGGAAAACACTTGGCCCGTTTTGCAACCAATTCATCATCGACTTTCTGAGCTTCACGAATTTGGTGAGTCAATAATGGTTTAGCTTTTAATTCAGCTACTAACACACTGTCTGGTAGGATAGACAAATGCACGTTCATCGCTCGCAAAGCAAACAATGACTTCCGGCTTAAGGCGTCCGCAACCACGTTAGCCTTTCCCGGGTGGTAATCAATGACAAGCTCGTAATCTTTCAACAACTCAAGCCAACGTCTTTGTCGCAGATTCAAGTCTCGTTGAGTCATCAGATATTTGAGACTTTTGTGGTCCGAGAATACATGGCACTTCTCACCAAACAGATAATGTCGCCATATTTTTAAAGCAAATACGATGGCAGCTAGTTCGAGATCATGGGTCGGATAATTCCTCTCGTGTGGCTTCAATTGTCTCGACGCATAGGCCACGACTCGACCTTCTTGCATCAATACGCAACCCAACCCAAGTAGGGATGCGTTACTATAGATGACAAACTCTTTACCTGATTCGGGTTGTACCAAAATTGGAGCTTCAGTCAAATGAGTTTTCAGTTGGTCGAAACTTTTCTGACATTTCCCCGTCCACTCGAACTTAACATCCTTTTGAAGTAGCTTCGTCATTGGTGTGGCTATCATCGAGAAACCTTTCACAAATCGTCGGTAATAACCGGCGAGCCCCAAAAAGCTCCGAACTTCAGTAACATTTCTCGGAGGTTTCCAGTCAAGTATGGCTGAAATTTTGTTCGGGTCAACTCGAATACCCGATGCGGATACCACATGACCCAAGAAGCTAACCTCTCTTAACCAGAACTCACACTTACTGAACTTAGCATATAACTGCTTATCCCGTAAAATTTGCAACACTAGTCTCAGGTGCTCAGCATGTTCGGTCTCATCTCTTGAATAGACCAAGATGTCATCAATGAACACAACTACGAACCGATCCAAATATGGTCTGAAGATCCGATTCATCAAATCCATAAATACTGCCGGGGCATTAGTGAGCCCAAACGGCATCACTAAGAATTCGTAGTGACCGTACCTCGTTCTGAAAGCAGTTTTGGGTACGTCTGAATCTCGAATCCGCAACTGGTAATAACCCGATCTCAAATCTATTTTTGAGAACACTGAGGCCCCCTTTAGTTGATCAAACAAATCATCGATACGCGGTAATGGATATTTATTCTTTATCGTCACTTTATTCAGTTGACGATAGTCAATGCACAACCTCATGGTTCCGTCCTTCTTTTTCACGAACAATACTGGTGCACCCCAAGGTGAGAAACTTGGCCGAGCGAAACCTCTATCCGTCAATTCTTGCAGCTGAGCTTTCAACTCTTTTAACTCAGTTGGTGCCATACGATACGAAGCTATCGAAATCGGCGTAGTCCCAGGTACAAGCTCAATACCAAACTCTATCTCCCGAACAGGTGGTAAACCCGGCAATTCTTCAGGAAAAACATCCGGGTATTCACAAACCACCGGCACAGGTTCAGGTTTCCTTTCTAGTTCTTGGTCATCCAGTACATACGCAAGGTATGCTTCGCACCCTTTTCTTACATATTTCTGGGCCAACATTGAGGATATTACAGCGGGCAACCCATCCAAATCCGTAGACTCAACTCGGATTACTTCGTTATTTGCACACCTCAAATCAATAGTCTTGCTTTTGCAATTCACAACCGCATCATGCACGGTCAACCAATCCAACCCAAGGATAACATCAAATTCATCAAACGGCAAAAGCATCAAGTCCGCTGGAAAACAGGAACCTCGAATTGCTAGGGGACATTTCTTACACACTTTGTCGACAAGCACGTACCGACCCAAGGGATTTGACACCCGGATTACAAACTCAGTAGACACAATAGGTAA
Source organism: Gossypium hirsutum (assembly GCF_007990345.1). Taxonomy (NCBI): domain Eukaryota; kingdom Viridiplantae; phylum Streptophyta; class Magnoliopsida; order Malvales; family Malvaceae; genus Gossypium; species Gossypium hirsutum. Next base: position 97,111,564 of record NC_053433.1, on the reverse strand, counting down.
AGTCTTACTGGATGCTAAGGTTTCGCATATGTAAGAATGAGTAGAACCGGGGTCAATCAAAGCAATTACATTAGTATCAAAGAGAGTAAAAGTACCGGTAATAACATCAGGCGATGAAGCATCCTCGCGGGCACGTATAGCATATGCTCTAGCAGGTGCACGAGCCTCGGATCTGGTCGTAGCATCTCTAGATCCTCTCTGACCACCACTAGCATTGCCCATATTTCTAGATGGTCTACCTCGAGCAGTGGTAGCACCCGGTCTCCCACTCTGATTTACATTCTGTTCAGACAGCCTCGGGCAATCTTTAATGAAGTGGTCCACTGATCCGCACTTGTAACAGGAGTGGTCATGGAATCTACAACTCCCCAAATGCCATTTACCGCAATGTCGACATTCCGTCCGGCCTCGACGTTCATTCCCAACACTAGCGACTGAAGTGCCTCGTGTACCCACAGGGGGTCGATCACGATCTCGTCTAAAAAGGCCCGAAGTGCTTTTAGACCGGCCCACATCATCTCGAAATTTCTTCGATGCCTGTTGAAGAGACTTTCCCGAGGATCTTTTACGAAACTCCCCGGTTCCCACATCAACTTTTTGTTTTTCCTTTCTAAGCTCTTCGGCTTTACAAGCTCGCTCGACAAGTACTACGAACTCTCGTATTTCAAGAATGCCAACGAACATTTTTATATCTTCATTCAGCCCATCTTCGAAGCGTTTACACATGACAGCCTCGGACGAAACACATTCCCGAGCGTACCTACTAAGTCTAACAAATTTTCGCTCGTAATCAGTAACTGACATAGAACCTTGCTTAAGCTCGAGAAATTCCTTCCGTTTTTGATGAACAAATCTCTGACTGATATACTTTTTCCGAAACTCAGTTTGGAAAAACTCCCAAGTTACTTGCTCCCGGGGCACAACAGAAGTCAGAGTACTCCACCAATAGTAGGCAGAATCACGTAGCAAGGAGATAGCACACTTTAGGCATTCATCGGGTGTACAAGATAGCTCATCGAGTACCCGGATAGTGTTGTCCAACCAAAATTCAGCTTGCTCGACATCGTCGCTATCCGTAGCTTTAAATTCAGTAGCCCCATGTTTTCGGATTCGGTCAACTGGGGGCTTATTTGACCTTATTTGGTCAGTTACCGGAGGTATTGTAGGTGCGGGGGTGGTGTTTGTCGGGAATGGAGGTTGTGGAACAGCCGTATTAGTTCGAATGTATTGGTTGAACCAATCATTCATCACGCTATAGAAAGCTTGTCTAGCTTCATCATTCGGGTTACTCGCATTAGGTTGAGAGTCCACCGGCGCTGTCCCTTGTGCGGGAGCAGGCGCTACACTCTCAAGATCATCAGCTACCGCTCGGTCGGGATCGGGATCCATTACTATAAATAAACACATTTGCAAATGTCAGAAATCACCACACTATCAATTAATCACATAAGATGGCATGTATAGCTAGACCCCAACACATTACGGTAGTCCTAGAATCGACTAAACCGTAGCTCTGATACCAATCAAATGTAACACCCCGAACCCGGGACCGTCACCGGAGTCGAATACGAGGTGTTGACAGACTTTTAAAAATTTTCCAGACACTGCCCAGTCTGAGTACTAGTCGCTTCAAAAATCATATCTTGAGTTTCACAACTCGAAAATCAGTTTTGTGATTTTTCCCTGAAACTAGACTCATGTCCCCACCTATGTGTTTTTTTCTAGAATTTTTGGTCGGGCCAATTAGTACAGTTTATTAGTCAAAGTCACCCGTGTTACAGGGATCGACTACCCTGACCTTTGCGCATTACGACTTGGATATCTCCTTGTACAGGGCTCCAATACTGATGCCGTTTGTTTCTATGGAAACTAGACTCAGAGAGGAATCCATACATATATGGTATGACCCCTAATTATCTCTGGTCAATTTATAGTGAATTTCCAAAGGCGGAACAGGGAATCCAGAAACTGTTCTGACCCCGTCCCACAAGAACCCGAATATCTCTTACTGTACTGTTCATATGATTGTTTCGTTACTTCCATATGAAAGTAGGTTCATCAAGGTTCGATTACATAATTTATTCACTATTTAATTCTACTCCTACGAATTTATGTGATTTTTCAATTCTACACCACTGCTGCTGTCAAAATCTGTTTTCAAGGTAAACTTTACCTATTTTGTGGTGACCATGGACCAACTGGGGTTTTGCCATACATAGGTCCACATGTGATCATATTTAGCCATTCTAATGGCTGATCATTAGCCCAACACTTCCATTTCAAACCATAGTCACATCATGAAACCATATATATATACATACATAAACACAAATGGTCTAATGCCATACTCCACTTCTACAAGCCATTTTCGCATGGCTTTACACACATACATCACAAAAGCACTTAAACAACAGGGGGTAGTCCTATACATGCCATATCCAGAGTTCAACTAAAAGAGTACCAAAAGAGCTCTGATAGTGTAGATGACTTCGACTTCGCTGATCCCGAGTCCGATAGCTAACGAACAAAATCTATAAAACAGAGAGCCAAAGCAACCGGGTAAGCATTTTAAGCTTAGTAAGTCTCAAGTAATGAAATCGGCTTTAACTACAGTATTACATTCACATAGCTAACTAAGTCACTTTAATAACACACATTTTCATAATCATACTTCATCAACATATATACACAAGGTATCAACCTTTCTAAAAGCCGAAAAATTCGTTAGCCGATCACACGAATACTATTTAAAATGAATCGACTTTTCCAATGCACATGCAAACATACCGTATCGTTCGGGTTGGTCGAGCATATTTATTAAATTAGTTACAGCACAAAACGCTCACATTCAAACCCAAGTTTCTTCGGTATTTAACCGAATACAGCCGCAAACATATTTGCCTTCGGGTCTTAACCCGGACATATGAACTCGCATAATTGCCTTCGGGTCTTAGCCCGGATATATCATCCCGCATAATTGCCTTCGGGTCATAGCCCGGATATATCAACTCGCATAATTGCCTTCAGGTCTTAGCCCGGATATGTCAACTCGCATAATTGCCTTCGGGTCATAACCCGGATATATCAACTCGCATAATTGCCTTCGGGTCTTAGCCCGGATATGTCAACTCGCATAATTGCCTTCGGGTCTTAGCCCGGATATAATCCAATGTTCATACACACATATATCAATAATCATAACACATCCATATCATTTCTTCGTTACTAAGGCTCGAACACGAAACATTTATTAAACTTTTCAAATTTCGGCTCAGTAGCCACACACAAGGAGCATGATTTCAATTGGCTTTATAAGATAGTCTCTAAGCACATTCGACTATCCGTCATAGTATGACTATTCATTTCAATATAATTCAAGTAGGGTCATTACTCGAAGACTTACCTCAAATGTCGTCGAACGACTTCAACGGCTATTCAATTACTTTTTCCTTCCCTTTATCGGATCTAGATCCCCTTTGCTCTTGAGCTTAAGTTCAACAAAATTTAAAATAGTCATTAATCGACTATTCAAGTATTACTTTCAGAATAATATATATATATTAATCCGACTTTCACACACACAGATTTTATTAAATAACTTATCAATTTAGCTATTCGATTTAATACATGTATACCATACAATTAAGTACAAATGATGTTATTAACTAGATATTAAACATCATACATATGTTCTACTCATGTTCCAACGAACATAATTCTAGCTTACTACCATGCATAATCGAATTTATTTAACATCATTTAGTTTCATATAAACACACATATCGTCCCAAATCGACACAAGAGTCAAATTCATCACTCAAACATCCACACCAATTTATTTTACTATTTTGGCCGAAACCCTCAATTGGCTATCATAGCCTTAATAATTCAATATAAATATGTATACATATATATACAATCTAAATCCCTCTCTTAACACATAATCTACTAACTTGAAAATTATTTTCTAACAAATTTTAACTTACACTAAAGCCGAGTGTTACTCAAGCTTTAAGCTCATGTTCTTTCATTATTAAGCAAGTGTTATAACACAAGGATTCATGGCCGAAACCTATGCATAACATTATTCAAGATTTAAACTCTTAAATGTCATTAGCAAATAAAGCCATACACACACAACTTATAAGTAAATTCCATCCTTGCAAAGCCTATAGTTCACTCGGCCACTCAACCCACAACCTATCGAAACTTCAATTCAAACTCATTAGCCGAACATACATATACTTATAATAAGCACATATGACATCTTCTTCAAGACACATTCGGCTATGGCATAATTTCCTTATAAAACCCAATTAATCAATCCACCTTAACCGAAACTTAACTCATACAAAACCTATCTTCAAACCATAAAATAGGTAGAAGTTAAACTAATCATCCAAATGGTGCATAAGTTTTCCAAGAATGACATTGAACTTACCTTACTTTAGGTATCCACCTTAGCCGAATTTTCTTCCCCAAAGGCTTTTCTTCCTCTTTTTTTTCTCTAGTTACGGCAATGGAGGAGAAAACATAGGCTAACTTTGGTTTCTCCTCCCACTAACTTGTATTTTATTAACCTTATTCATTATTTCATTTTGTAACATAAACTATTAGCATAAAATAGTTATAATATTATTTAATCCATAACATGGCCGGCCACCATATTTAACTTGGGTAAATTGACATGCAAAACCACTCCTTTCAATGCATGTACTATTAGACCATTGTAAATTAGCCTCTCACTTTCCAACAAAGTTTCATATAAGTCCATATAAAAAAAAATTCACATAAAGATGATCAAATTAATGCATGAAACTTTCACACATGCAATTACTCACATCATAAACACAGAATATAATTTTTTAATTATTTATAAGACTCGGTTTCGTGGTCCCGAAACCACTTTTCGACTACGGTCAACTTTGGGCCGTCACACACAGACACGGGCTAGGATAGCCATATGTCCCTACTTCGAATGCCCACACGGCCTGAGACATGAGCGTGTGTCTCAGCTGTATGAGTCACCCTATAGTTTGAAAATTTTTAACTTTTTTATAAAAATTCTATACATTTTCGATTTAGTCTCGATTCGATTCTAAAGTGTTTTTAGGGCATCGAGGGCTCGTATAAGGGACAATATGTATGGGTTTGATTGATATCGTTATGATTTATGATATGTTTTGAATCTTTTGAATAATTGAATGTTTTGAGATGTAAACTTCTGGTAACGCTTTGTAACCCTATTCCAACGACTGATACGGGTTAGGGGTGCTACATTTTCCTTCTCAAGACTTTAACTTCTCGATCCAGAATCTGAATTGGCTCCTCCTCAAAAGTGAGATCTAGTCGTACCTCAATCTCCTCAACGAAAACAATATGAAATGGGTTAGATCGATACTGTCTCAACGTAGAGACGTGGAGCATGTCATGAATCTGATCTAATTCAGGAGGTAGTTCTAGCTGATATGCAACAGGCCCAATACATTTCAGAATTCGGTAATACCCAATGAGCCTCGGGCTCAACTTACCCTTATGTCCAAACCATAGAACTTTCTTCCAAGGAGATACTTTCATAAAAACTTGATCCCTTACAGAATACTCAATATCTCTCATCTTTAGATCCGCATACAATTTCTATCGATTGGAAGCTGCCTTAAGTGTAACACCCTTACCCGTGTCCCACGCCGAGACAAGATACTAGGCATTACCGGACTTGAAAATACACTATTATGTAAAAATGGGCCATAAAATTCCATTCAAATTTAAATTTTATTCAAGAACATGCATATCGTCCCTTATATGGGCATACAAGGCCCAAAACATACATTGGGGGCAGTTCGGGACTAAACTATGAACTTTAGAAAAACTTTTTTAAAATAGGGTCACATGCCCATGTGGACATAAGGGCAGGCCCGTGTCCCCAGGCCGTGTAACTCTCTACTTATAATGTCAGCATAAATTTAATATCACACGGCCAAGTCACACACCCGTGTGCTAGGTAGTGTCCTCTACACGGCTGAGACATATGATCGTGTCTCTGCCTATATGGCTAACACTTAGGCTATTTTCCAAGCCTTTTGTTACCATTAATCCCTCACATCTTTATAGACATCAAAGTTATAGATCATGGCATCATTTTAATGATTTAGCATATTTCACTAAGGTGTATTCTTAATTTTAACATGCTATCATTCTCAAGTTTCACATACTCATATAATATCAAGTCTAGACAAAATAATCCATATTCATTGACCTTGTCAAGTGACCTTACTTAAAACATTAAACATTCATGTTCAATCATCATCGTCTTATTTCTACACCATAAAATTACTTCATGGCTATAACCATTTTGATTGGTCATGAAGCATTTATCATACACACATATTTTAACACCAATCATGTATGTCCCATAAGCATAAACACATCATCGCATCACAAGCATTAGAACTTATCATGGATAACTAGGCTTACAAGCCACAATCATTATAAGCCACATCTCATGGCTATATACAATAAATCAATATAAGCTGATACATTTGGCTAATCATAACAACATCTATCATAAAAACTAAGTCCCTATACAGGCCACTCACTTGAAGGTGCTTAATACACATATGCCAATACTCCAAAGGTGATGGCTTGATAGTGTGATGCTGCCTCCGATGATCTCCAACCTCGAGCTAACCTGACAAAACTAAAGAAATGAAAAGGAGGGAGTAAGCTTTATGCTTAGTAAGTCCATATGAAAATAATAAGCAATATGCCAACATGCTTCTCAAGGTGATGCAACCATAATTACACTTTTACTTATATTCTAGTCATGCTGTTTTCTCGAGTCATAGTTACCAAATTACTTATATCTGGAGCTACAGAACTCCAAATTAAGATTCTCCAATTCTCCTTGAAACTAGACTCACATATCTTCTTACCATAAAATTTTTAGAATTTTTGGTCTGGCCAATAAGTACAGTTTATTCTTTAAAGTCTCCCCTGTTTTGCTGTTTGACAGCTTCAACCTTTCTTCACTAAAATTTATTTATCTCTTAGTACGAAATTCAAATAATGTTCCTATCTATTTCTCTTGAAAATACACTCATTACGGGTTGAGCCATATGAATTCTAACCTAATATTATTTTTTTAAAATTTCTGAAGCTACGGAACTCAAAATTAAGATCTACAAATTTTCCCTGAAGCTAGACCCACATATCTTCTTACATAAAATTTTTAGAATTTTTACTCTAGCCAGTAAGTACAATTTATTCTTTAAATTCTCCCCTGTTTTGCTGTTTGATAACTTCGACCTTTCTTCACTAAAATTTATTTATCTCTTAGTACGAGATTCAGATAATGTTCTCGTCTATTTCTCTTGAAAATATACTCATTACAGGCTTATTAATATGAATTTTAAACCATAATTATTTTTGTACAATCTCTAGTGATTTTCCCAAGTCAGAATAGGGGATTCGAAACTTATTCTGACTCTATCTCACAAAAATTTAAATATCTCATAATATGAAATTCTTTTGCTTACAACGTTTCCTTTATATGAAGCTAGACTCAATAAGCTTTAATTTAGTATCTTTTTAAGTCTCTAATTTGATTTCCACAATTTTTGGTGGATTTTCAAAGTTGGGCTACTGTTGCTGTCCCAAAACTGTTTTAATGCAATATAATGATAACTATTATAAGTTCAATTTCAACTAATCGTGAACTCACCGTTCTTGAATTCCATGTTCAAATACGCAATATAAGTTAACATGATATTGCAACAAAATCATAATCATAATTCATACATCTTAGCTCACCGATATCTCAACATATCAAAGTCACAATAACCATAAGCTTAGTGTACATACCTGTACCATACATTCTTGCCCATTTTATTCTACTTTTTATCCCAACTTCTTGAATGGCCCGTTGAACCACCAGAATACTAAAGGACACTCGAGATTGTCATACACCAATTAAAGTACCAATGCCATATCCTCGACATGGTCTTACATGAATCCACATATCATCGCCGATGCCATGTCCTAGACATGGTCTTACACTGGCACACATATCATCACTAATGCAATGCCCAGACATGGTCTTACACCGGGAACATATATCATCACCGATGCCATGTCCCAAACATGGTCTTACACTGGTACACATATCATTGCCAAAACATGGTCTTACATAGGTACATATGTCATCGCTAATGCGATGTCCCAGGCATGGTCTTACACAGGCACATTTAGCACGGTGTCACGACATCCAAGTCCTAAGTATTCCTTTGGGTCACCTGGGCTTCCGAGATACAAAGCTATCATCACACTTTCACTGAATCATCACAATTCAATTCCAATAAAGGCATAAATCCATATTTCATACAATATCAAGTACTAAGCACATGATAATAAAGTTGATGAATTACTTTCACACAAACTTACTCATTTCAAAGAAACATCATATTCCATCAAACTTCTAATATACTAAATCATACACTTTATGCCATAATAATAGAGAATTACAATTCAAGCATGATATTGCATTATTATTATCATACGAACTTACCTCGGGTTCGAGTATGACTATTTATTTCGAATTAGTGCTTAACCTCGTTCTAAGCCCGAATCTTGTTTTCTTGATCTAACATTTCAAATATAACTTATTTATTACTCACATTATTCAAATGGGTCCATAATTCATACTTTTACAAATTTACATTTTAACCTTTAAACTTTTACATATTTTCACTTTGGTCACTAGGCTTGTAAAATGAAATGTGCACGATTTTCTTGTACTTTAAGCCTAGCCGAACCCTTATTGCTCTTATAGCAGCCCACATTTCTCTTTTATTCACATGATTACTACCCATTTTATAACTTTTACACTTCCTTTTTATGCATTTTCATGTAAAATCACTTAGTAAAAGTTGCTAAACATGCTTTAATCTTTCACATTCTTCCATTAATCTTCAAAATACTAACATGTCATGCATGGCTCAATTTTTAAAGATGAACCCCAGCTTAAATATGGGTAGAAATGAGTAGATCATGTTACGAAGATTTCAAAAATGCAAAGAACATTAAAAATAGGGCTCGGGAACACTTACTATGGAGCTTGGAAGCTTGAAAACGCTAACCATTGCTTCCTCCTTGCTAGATTCGGCCAAAAAAAGAAGATGAACAATAGTTTTTGACTTTTATTTTGTCTTTTAGTCCATTTAATTACCAATTTACCAAAATGCCCTGTTTACACATCTTTAAAATTTTACCCTTCCATGTCCATTTTTGTCCAACAAATTATCCAATGGTCTAATTACCACTTAAGGACCTCAAATTTAAAATTTCATAACAATTTGACACTTCTAACATGTAGAACCCATCTTTCGTACTTTTTGCAATTTAGTCCTTTTGACTAAATTGAGTGCCCAAATGTCAGAATTTTCGAACGAGATTTTCACGAAATCATTCCGTGAAATTATAGACCATATAAATATAATAAAAATGAATTTGCTTACGTCGAATTTGTGGTCCCGAAACCACTGTTCCAACTAGGCCCTAATTCGAGATGTTACAATTCTCCCCCCTTTAGGGATTTTCGTCCTCAAAAATCTTACCAGAAGAGTGGTTTGGTTTTCACATAAACTCCACTATCTCATAATCATTACTAAAGAATTTTTACTCAGGCTTTGCTAAATCCTTAGCTCTTTAATATCTCATGCTAAAGTCATGAGCAATTATTTGTTATATCACACATCAATTGAATCTTGATTTAAATCCGCTTAAGAAGAACTAGCATACTAAGAAATCTGAAAATCTCGGAGATACATGATTCCATTGATCCGTTAAGTGAAAATTCAACACATGCTGAAATGATTTGCAGATTTCATCAAACATTTAACAAGTGTAACACCCCCTAACCCTAAACCGTCGCCGGAACAGGGTTACGAGGCATTACCAGACAATCGGACAATTTACGATTAATATTCAAATAATTATCGAACATATTATAATATAATCATAAATTCATATAAAACTTTTGCTAATTGACTATTTTAAAAAAAAACTCAATTTAATCCCTTTTATAAATATCTAACATTCCCTACAATTTCAAATCGGAACCAATCCAAAACCAATATTTCAACCAATGCAATTTCATGTTTAATCGTATTAAAATCATACCTATAACAATTTCAAAACCAAAACTCTATGAACATTTATGTTACCATTAAAAATTAAATTAGAATTTCATTCATCCATTCTAAATTTAGCACCAATTCTACCATGCATATCATGTAAATTTTTCATACTATTTCATTAGTTTAAACACCAAAATACCAAATACCAATCTTTACAACAAAAATTATATAGCATTTTAAAGTGATCAAATGAACACTTATGTACATGCCACTTTTTCCAAAAGAAGAATACATCACCAAGTTTTGCGTTGGAGTCAGGATCGCCTGGATGCTGAACCGAGACTTTGAATACCTATTAACCTGCGCACGGAAGCAACCGTATGCTGAGTATTCTATACTCAGTGGTATTACTATAATTCAGATTATAAACATATTAATCATATAAATTAAATCATATAATTTTAATATTTACTAAACCAATTCAAACATAAATTTGCCCTTCTCAATATATTCATACAATTTAATTTAGCTATTCATCAATTGAAATCATATACATTCATGTTGAGCCATTAACTAATTCATGAGCCATTGGTTCATGCTTTCCATTCTCATACGCACATTCACATCACATTTTCAATTCATGTTCCATTTTCACATTTCTTTCAATGGTTCAACCAATTCCTTTTATTCAACTTAACTTTTCTTTTAATTACCCCTATTAACAAACTCGAATTTTGGCGGATACATGGATCCAACCAAACACACCAGTTTGGCACCCAGTGCCTCATCGGATAGTTCAAAGCAAAGTTGACACCCAGTGTCTCATCGGCCTAGCCGAAGTAAAGTGGTACCTAGTACCTCATCGAATCTATCAGAAGTAAAATAGTGACACCCAGTGTCTCATCGATTTGAGGTCGAAGTATCCCTGAACACTTCCAATCCTATGGCATGCCAACTATATTCGACTCAGCCCGACTAGTTATAGGGTTTCTGGATCACATATAAATCTCAATTCAATTCAGTCGCAATTTCTCACATTTTCAATTCAATCATTTTCCACTTTTTAATCAATTTACAATTTACATAATCATAATTCAATACACTTTCTCAATTCAATATGCATTTCAATTATTCACATATAATCAAAATTCAATTTAATTTCATACAATTCAATACTAATACTTACCATGCATATTAACTTAAAATTCAACAATTAATAATAATTAAATTCGAATTATAGTAATACTAACACGTATTTCTCATTCAATTCAATTTTCTAAATTCAGTTTAATAAAATTACTTACCTCAATATTTATTTCTATAAAATAAATAAATTTAAAATTAATACATAATAATAAATAACTTAAATTATAGTAACACAAACCCGAATTTTGTAGTTACTTCTCGAAGACCTTCTCCTTCCCTTTTTGTGCCGATACCTCGAATTCTTTATTAGCTACAAAAATTAAATAATTATACTATTAATTACAACACTAATTTTATAATAATAATTGAATTTCTATCCAATTTATACCCTAATTCCAATTTAATCCTAATTAACTCATTTATTTTTCTAACTCAATTTATACTTTATTTCTATTCAATTTCCTTCCATATTCTACTTAACTATCTCACGTTCATAATAAAACCCTAATTTAAAACTTCTTTCCATTTAATCCCTACAACACAAAACTTATAGCCTAGTTTACAATTTAATCCTTCAATCAATTCTAACTTAAAATTCATTTAATTAAATCCTTAATTCATTATTTTGTTTAACATGAACTATGTTCAAAAACCTAAAAACTTTCAAAACCTCAACTTAATTTCAACAAAACTTTGTTCTAAAGCTTCTAAAACATCAAAATTAAGAGAAAAATGACTTAATTAAGCTTACCAATTAAACTCCAAGCTTCAAATTCCCTATTTCCCCTTTTTCTTTCTTTTTCTTCTTTCTTTCTTCTTTCCTTGCTTTATTTCGAAAGCTTCTCTGTTCTTTTACCTTTTTTTCTTTTGTCTTTGGTTTTATTCTTTTATTATTTCATTTGTTTTATTTACTTTATTAATTTAATATATTATAATTTAATTATTATAAATATCTATCATATAATTAATAATATAATACAAATGTATACATTTACTTTTCTACATTTGTACATGATCAATACTATACATTTGTCATGATTTTATCTAATTATTTCATAAAAATATTATAAATAATTATTTAATTAATAAATATTATTAAAAATAATGAATATCTATTTACTTTGATAATAAGTAAATACATATATAAATTACAAATGTATATATTTTATTTAGTACACTTAGATTCATCATCACCTTACACTTGTCACCATTTAATTTATTTGTCATATAAAAATCTTATAATATCATATAATTATAATAAATATCTATTTAAATAATTATAAATAATAATAAATATCTATTTACTTTAATAAAAAGTAATTAAATAAATATGTTACAATTGTATATATATTATTATTACATTTGTATATTTTTATCACCATCTATTTGTCAAAATCATATTTTATTTATCATATAAAAATCTTATAATATAATTGTTTTAAATTAATTGAACATAATTTATATCTAAATAATTAATTATATAATTAAAATATAACATAAAAATCTTAGATTTTTATTGCATATATGCCGCCTCATTTCTTGTTAATGGCTTAATTGCTATTTTAATCCTTTTTATTTTCTATTAATCTATAATTTAACTTTTACCCTTTATTCAATTTAGTCCTTTTTTACTATTTTCTCTAAATTGAGCTAATTTCACTTAATTAAAGCCCAATTAAACACACTACTAGACTCACAATTATTCCTAATAATTATTTACGAACTCGGTTTACTAAGACGGAGGCCCGATATTGTACTTTTTCGATGCCTGTGAATTTTGGGTCATTACAACAAGCCACAAAACATTTTTCTTTTTCAAAGGTAAGAATAATCCTGATAACAATTGATGTATCCAAATACAAAAATCAGAAATATCGAGTTCCAAACTCGATCACCAATACATCACTCCTATGAGTTTTCTTGCAAACTCTCTGTATAAACTGTAGATTTTCTACCCAAGTACTTGTAACCACATATTTCTTTTCTCAAACATCATACAATAACTGACTCAAGTCGTCTACGCTATCTCGAACTTAGATCTGGCTATAACATCGGATACTTTGAGCTATCACATTGCCTTTTTGTGTTATAACACCTCGTAAAACATTCAACTACATATCGTTGAAAATCTAGAAGTCTCTGCCCAATGCAGACTGAACCAATTCAAAGGCTTCGGTTAACAATGTTCTCGTCTATTCAAAGCTTTACTAACATGTAGTAGACATTTCAACTTTCGCAAGATGAAAATCTTATCATTCAAAGCAGCTTTAAATCATATCGACATCTTCTAAGATATATACATTCTTCATTCAGACTATCTGTCCTTTACCCGAAAAGAAAAGAAATAAAATCTTATTCTCAGACATTTATATCCCATTTGATCTTTCAAACAATAACCAATTCTGATTGAACAACCAAGTCAGTCTTAATCATCAATAAATGACATTTCAAGAAATCATCTTTTCCAGACGATAAAAAGATTCAACAAGTAATCATTCAAAATTCACTTGTCATGCTAATCAAAAGTCCACTTAAAATACATTAACTCAGAATAACAAAAATACCCCTACTGAAGGCATTAACTTTAATTAACTTACTAGGGAAAAGAAATCCAGATACTGGAATCATCATATTGGTAAAATCAAACCGGAAACATAGTCATAATTGACATAGTCATCATAAGCCAAAGAATACACTTTAGGTTCGAACCATGATTAATAACTTACGGAATAAATATGGCAAGAAAACCTATATAAAGAAGTCCGGGACAAAGATATCCAAGATAAAGAAATTCCATGATTTAGAAATCCAAGATAAATTGTCAAAATGAAAGATCCAAAACAAGCTCATAAGAAAAATATGAAGGATCTCAATAATTCCTCAGAGAAAAGAAATCCGGAAGAATATATCCATCCAACCCACTGGAAGTACATGCAACGAGAATGATATAACTTCCCATATATGTATCTAACAAAACATCGTTTAGAAGAAACATAATTATAATATCATGTATACTTTTTCATAAAGTTTCAATAGATGAAACGCAACAGAATGTCAGAGGGGAATGGAGCAATACAGATTATATATACTAGTCGGACTACCAATTCTTTTGTCTATTCATCATGATTAGAAAACATTTCCATACAACAAAGGTTTTATTAGAAGAGTAAAGGCCATAGGAACAATCTCAAGAACAATTACACATATAGAATACCTCAAAAGAGACTATCAAAATCTGTTCAGCCATAACTGTCACACTCAATGTCTTACATTTCAAATACTATTCCTTCAACTATTTCTGTCATCACTAATCCCGTATTATTCCTTTCACTGAAAAAAGTAAGTTCAGAAGGAATTCTGATTACTACATTCTTTCGACGTCGTGTCTGAATCAGTTGGTTTACCGAAGCTAATTTCTTCTCTCAATATGATATTTCATAAACCGAATAATCTTTAAATCAACCTGATACCTTTCTAGTTCTGTAACACCCCTATCCCGTAACTGTCGTCGGAGTAGGTAAAGGGCATTACCTAACAGACAGAACATTTCAGAATCACATTTATCATAAAACATCATTGCATAAGCAATCATATTTTAAGATGGTCTACGAGACCTAAAACATACTTTTAAGAATAGTCAGAACTAAACCGAACACATACAGAAATTTTTAGAATCTAGAAAAATTTCACTTATGATAAGGTCACATGCCCGTGTGACCAGGCCGTGTGCCTCACACGGGAATCAGACACACCCATGTGAACCAGCCATGCCAAAACAAGACACCCATACTGACCTTCACCCACGACTATTAAGCACGCCCATGTGCTCTGGTCGTGTAATACTTAGTTAGTTATTGACTATCTTACACGGCCACAAGACACACCCGTGTCCCCTGACTGTGTGGCACAATGCAGCCATATCAAAACTTAACACATTCATACCATTTGCTAGCCAACTCTCATGGTATAACAGATAATTACAAAGCAGAACTTAATACATAGACCTTCTAGCCTATACATGCCATACTTTAAAATATTTACACTTTCAAAAGTATCAAAATGAGTTTGATGGTGTGGTGATGATCCTCGACTATCCCCAAGCCTTTAGTAGCTACGATAACTATAAAACTAACAGAAATCACACAGAGTAAGCTACAAAGAGCTTAGTAAGCCAAATACAATTGGTCTAACTACTAAAGCATATAAGTACAATTCAACCATAAAGATTCATAGCCATTTCATAGAATAATTCATAAGTTTAACCGTGCTCCTTTGTTTGCATTTATGTCATGCTTAATTTCCAAATTCCATACATATTTCACAGAGACAGAGTCTTTCACATTCAGAATTTTAGTACGATTCATACGTACATGTATAGGTTATACATTTCATATACTCATTCTCATATTTAGTACTCTATCATCAGACGATTTAGAAACGATACAGATACTCGTAAACAAGTACAATGCCGACATCTCGAACGTGGTCTTACATGTAATTCAATATCGATGGCTCTGTCCCAGACAGGGTCTTACACGAAATCAGATACGATGCCGATGTCCCAGACATGGTCTTATACGTAAATCTCAATCGAGGCCTACACGATATCTCAGATAGATGTCAATGTTCCTTTAGAAGTATACAGAGCTTTTCGGATACTAACATATTATCAGACTTTACTCAAAAGATATTCGTCAGGCTCTTAAGGCCATCCAATACAGATTACAATTTATATATGTGGAAATTAGTAAATTTAACACATAATTGTAATTTGACTTACCTTGGACGGATTTCGGATGAAACGAGTTGACTATTCAACTATTTTGGACTTTCCTCGATCTAAGTCTGATTTTCTTTGTTCTTGATCTAATACAATTCAAATTCAACCATTCAATCATTCATTTCATTCAAAAATAATCCATGAACACATATTTAGGGCACTTTGCATTTTAGCCCTTACATTTTTACACTTGGACAATTTAGTCTATTTTTCACAAAAATCACAAATATGCAAAATTCACCAAGACTATAGCTTGGCCGAATATATATGACTTCCATACTAGCCAAAATAACATATTTAATTTACAATTTAGTCCTTCAAAACCTCATTTTCATAAATTAGCCCAAATAGCTCTATTTCATCAAAATTCAAAGCAAAACTTATAAATCATCTACCAAGCCTTTATAATTCATCCAAAAACATCACAAAAATCATGATATCAACAATGGCATTTCATGAAATCATTAAGAGAAATAGAAATTCATACATGGGTTTTGAAGAACACGAAGCAACGATCACCGAAACGTAGAAATTATCAAAAATCGAACAAATTTATACCTCAATTTAGCTACCAAAGTGCCGAATGTACGAAAGATTCAAGCCCCTCTTTCTTTTGCTAATTTTCGGCTAACATGCATGATAATATGGCTACCTTTTGTTTTGTTTTTATTTTAATTAACATTATGTCACTTTTTACCAATTTGCCCATGGCATATACCATTAAATTTCTACCAACTAATGTCCATCATTGTCTACCATTAATATAAATGATAAATTTGACATTCAATGACCTTTATTTTAAAAGCAAGGCCAATTAGGTGCTTTAACATTTAGCACTCAACTTTTACACTTTACGCGATTTAATCCTTTTTCATAATTAAACACAGAAACAGACAAATTAAATCACAGAAATTTCATAGACATAAATTCACATATCACAGACACAGAAAATGATATTAAAATATATTTTTTCAGACTCATATTTGTGGCCCCGAAACTACTATTTCGACTAGGGTCAAAACCAGACTGTTACAATTCTCCCCCTTAGGGATTTTCGTCCCCGAAAATCTTACCATTAAATAGATTCGGATATTGTTGTTTCATATCATCTTCAGTCTCCCACGTGGCCTCTTCAACACCATGTCGATGCCACATCACTTTAACCAATAGAATTTTCTTATTTCGTAACTCGTTAACCTCACTAGCTAAAATACGGATCGACTTTTGTTTGTAAGTCATATTGGACTGAATTTCAATCTCAGACGGTGAAATTACATGCGAAGGATCATATCTGTATCATCGAAGCATTGATACGTGAAACATATTATGAATCTTTTCTAACTCAGATGGTAGCCTTAATCTATAAGCAACCGGCCAAACTCATTCGATGGTTTCATACGGTCCGATGAACCTCGGACTCAACTTGCCCTTTTTGCCACGGAGATACTTTCAGAAACACTTTATCACCGATTTTAAATTCAATATCTTTTCATTTTAAATCAGCACAAGATTTTTGATGATCAGAGGCAACTTTCAAACTATCTCGGATTACTTTTACTTTCTGTTTTGTTTCTTTCATCAGATCAATACTATAAATCTTATTCTCACTGAGTTCAGTCCAGTATAACGGAGTTCTACACTTTCTACCATATAAGGCTTCGTACGGTACATTTTAATGCTCGATTGAAAGCTATTATTATAAGCGAATTCAATCAAAGGTAGATATTTTTCCCACGTACCTTCAAACTCAAGAATGCAACATCTCAACATATCCTCGAGTAACTGAATAATCTGTTCAGTTTGACCATTGGTTTCCGGATGAAAGGCAGTGCTAAAATGCAATTTAGTACCCAAAGCATCTTGCAACTTCTTCCAAAATCGCGATGTAAATCTCGGGTCTCTATCTAACACTATCGACAATGGCACACCATGCAATCTCACAATATTAGAAATATATAACTCAACCAATTTATCGAGTGAGAAATCAGATCGTACTGGAATAAAATGAGCTGACTTTGTTAATCTGTCAACTACATCCCAGATCTAATCTTTCTTTCTCAGAGACAGGGGTAAACCCGAAACAAAATCCATGGTCACTCGATCCCATTTCCATTCCGGAATCAGAATTGGTTGTAATAACCCAGATGGCACTTGATGTTCAGCTTTAACTTGCTGACAGATTAAACATTTAGAAATAAAATCAGAGATATCTCTTTTCCTTCTGAACCACCAATAATACCTCCTCATATCATTATACATTTCGTACTTCCTGGATGTACAGAAAATCTACTACTGTGAGCTTCACTCAAAATCATTTGAATCAACTCTAGATTTCTCAGAACACAAAGTCTATTTCTGAATCTCAGATAGTCATCAACATCTATTCGGAATTTAGAATCAGAATCAGAATTACACTGAGTTCGTTTAACTATAATCTCATTATCCCTCTTCTGAGCCTCGCAGATCTGTTGTAAGAACAAAGGTCTCACTTTTAATTCAGCTAAAACTGAACCATGAGCATTCATCGTATTCAAAGCAAATAACGATTTTTGACTCAAAGCATCAGCAACAGCATTTTCTTTTCCCGGGTGATAATCAATCACAAGTTCGTAGTCTTTTAGCAGTTCTAACCATCTTCTCTGTCGCAGATTCAAATCTTTTTGCGTCATTAAATATTCAGACTTTTATGATCAGAAAATATGTGACGTTTCTCACCAAACAGATAGTGACGCTAGATCTTCAAAGGAAACACAATGACAGCTAACTCAAGGTCGTGTGTTGGATAGTTCTTCTCATGCGGGTTCAACTGTCTCGAAGCATAAGCAACAACTTTTCCTTCTTGCATTAAAACACAACCTACTCCGTTCAATGAAGCATCACTGTAAACAACAAATTCTTTACCTGACTCAGGTTGTACCAACACTGGAGCTTCAGTTAACAGAGCTTTTAACTGATCAAAACTTTTATGACATTTCTCAGACCATTCAAATTTCACATCTTTCTGAAGTAATTTTGTCAACAGAGTTGCTATCACAGAGAAATCTTTTACGAATCGTCTGTAGTAACTGGTAAGTCCCAGAAAACTGAGGATTTCAGATACATTCCTCGGGGGCTTCCAATCCAGAATAGCTGAAATTTTACTTGGATCAACTTGGATACCAGATGCTGATACAATATGGCCCAAGAAACCAACTTCCTGCAATCAGAATTCACATTTACTGAACTTTGCATACAACTGTGTATTTCGTAGGGTTTGTAGCACTACTCTCAGATACTCGGCATGCTCAGATTCATCACGTGAATAAATCAATATGTCATCAATGAATACAACAAGAAATTGATCTAGATACAGTCCGAAAATTCTATTCATTAAATCCATAAATACAGCAGGTGCATTCGTTAATCCAAAAGGCATAACTAAAAATTCATAATGCCCATACCTCGTTTTGAAAGCAGTTTTCAAAATGTCAGAGTCCTTTACCGCAACTGATAGTAACCCGATCTCAGATCTATCTTTGAAAATACAGTAGCACCTTTCAACTGATCGAATAAGTCATCAATTCTGGGCAGAAGATATTTATTCTTTATAGTCACTTTGTTAAGCTGACGGTAATCAATACACATTCTCATTGTGTCATCTTTCTTTTTCACAAAAAGAACAGGAGCACCCCATGGTGAAAACCTCGGTCTAGCAAACCCTCGACCAGTCAATTCTTGCAACTGAGATTTTAATTCCTTTAACTCGGTAAGAGCCATTCTATACGGGGCTATCGAAATCGGAGTAGTATCAGGTACTAATTCAATGCCAAACTCAACTTCTCGAATCGGAGGTAAACTCAGTAGTTCTTCAGGAAACACGTCAGAAAATTTGTAGACAACTAGCACTGATTCAACTTTCCTATCATCCACTTTCGAGTCTAACACATAAGCTAAGTAGGCTTCACAGCCTTTCTTCACAAATTTTCGTCCTTTCATTGCAGATATCACAGCTGGTAATCCATTCAGATTGCTAGACTCAATTCAAATTATCTCATCATTCTTACACCTCAAATCAATGACTTTTCGTTTACAATTCACAATAGCATCATGCAGAGTTAACCAATCCATTCCCAAAATTATATCAAATTCATCAAAATGTAAAAGCTTCATATCAGTAGGAAAACAGACATCTCGAATCATTAACGGACAATTCTTGTAAACTTTATCAACCAAGACACTTTTGCCAAAGGGGTTCGATACTCTAATTACGAATTCAGTAGACTCTATAGGCAAAGTCTTACTGTGTACTAAATTTATACATATATAAAAATGCATTGATCCAGGGTCTATCAATGCAATCACAGAAGTATCATAAAGAGTAAAAGTACTAGTAATCACGTCTGGAGATGGGGCTTCCTCACGAGCTCAGATAGCATAGGCTCTGGCAGGTGCTCTGGCCTCAGATCTAACAGTAATATCCCTAGTAGCTCTTTGACCATCGATAACATTTCCTGTATTTCTAGAAGGTCTACCTCTAGCTGAGGTGTTGCTCGGTCTCGGATTCTGTACATTCTCTTGCTCAGCAGGTTCAGAACAATATCATACAAAATAGTCCAGAGATCCACATCAGAAATAGGCTCGATCATTCAATCTACTATTTCCTGGATGTATTTTACTACAGTGTTTACATTCAAGTCTCTCAGACCGGATATTCCCGACACTTGCAACACAAATAGCAGGGGCTCTGAAGCTCGATTGTGATCTAGCTCGATCTCGATTTGAATGTCCCATATTTGTATTTGAACGGCTCTGATCATCTTGGAATTTCTTTGATACAGATTGAAATGATCTACTTGAAGATATCTTTCTAACATCTCTAGCTTCAAAATCAACTTTTCTTTTCTCTTTATTTAATTCTTCAGCTTTACAAGCTCGCTCAACCAGCACTACCATTTCTTTAATCTCTAAAATCCCAACTAACAAACGAATATCTTCGTTTAGTCCATCTTCAAACCTTTTGCACATTATTGCTTCATTTGATACACATTCTCGAGCATACTGACTCAATCTCACAAATTCACGTTCGTATTCAATGATAGACATATAGCCTTGTTTAAGCTCGAGAAACTCTTTGTGTTTCTAATCGATGAATCTTTGACTGATATATTTCTTCCAGAATTTAGCTTGGAAGCAATTCCACGTAACTTGTTCACTCAGAACCACATATGTTAAATTTTTCCACCAATAATACGCCGTATCTCTTAGAAGTGAAACGACACATTTTATACATTTATCAGGATTTAGAGACATTTCATCAAACACTCATATTGTATTCTCTAACCAGAATTCTGCTCTTTCAGCATCATCATTTGTTGTACCTCAGAACTCTTCAGCCCCATACTTTCTAATCTTATCATTTTTGGTTTACTAAACTGAACCAGATTCACTCGTGGCATATCAAGAGTTTGAGAAGGATTAACCGAGGGTGTAGGTTGTTGTACAGTCGGATTGGTTTTAATATACTGAGTGAACCAACCATTCATCATCTGATAGAAGGCTTGCTTAGCCTCACCATCACGGCTACTTGTAGCCGGTCTAGAATCAGCTTGCACCATTCCTTGCGCGGGAGGAGGCATATTACTTTCTACAACGTCAGCTACAGCTCTATTGGGATCCATTTGCTATATAAAATGACATTTCAATGCCAGGGGTCATCACACTATCACAGATTCAGATATATTGCATGTATAGCTAGACTCACATACGCTATGGTACTCTAGAACCGACTAAACCATAGCTCTAATACCAATAAAATGTAACACCCCTATCTTGTAACCGTCACTGAAATAGGTAAGGGGCATTACCAGACAAACAGAACATTTCAGAATCACATTTATCATAAAACATCATTGCATAATCAATCATCTTTTAATATGGTCTACGAGGCCTAAAACATACTTTTAAGAATAGTCAGAACTAAACCGAACATATACAAAAAATTTTAGAATCTAGAGAAAATTTCACTTCTGATGAGGTCACACGCCCGTGTGACCAGGCCGTGTGCCTCACATGGGAATTAGACACACCCATGTGAACTAGCCTTGCCAAAACAAGGCACCCATGCTGACTTTCACCCAAGGCCATTAAGCACGCCTGTGTGCTATGGCCCTGTAATACTTAGTTAGCTACTGACTTTCTTACACGGCCACCAGGCACGCCCGTGTCCCCTGACCTGTGGCGCAATGCAGGCTTGGTTTAAGCCAACTTGCCACCCTTATATGAGTCTTTCCCATTAGCAATGTTAAACAACATTCATACAACAATTTTCAGCCAATTCCATGCTCAAAACATGATTCATTACAACTAAATCATCATCATTCAATAACCCATTCAAAACCATATCAAAACTTAACACATTCATACCATTTGCTAGCCAACTCTCATGGCATAACATATAATTACAAATCAAAACTTAAAACATAGACCTTCAAGCCTATACATGCCATACTTTAAAATATTTACTGTTTCAGAAGTACCAAAATGAGTTCGATAGTGTGGTAATGATCCTCGACTATCCCCGAGCCTTTAGTAGCTATGATAACTGTAAAACAGGTAAAAATCACACAGAGTAAGCTACAAAGAGCTTAGTAAGCCAAATACAGTTGGTTTAACTACTAAAGCATATAAATACAATTCAACCATAAAGATTCATAGCAATTTCATAGAATAATTCATAAGCTTAACCGTGCTTCTTTGTTTACATTTATGTGATGCTTCATTTCCAAATTCCATACATATTTCATAGAGACAGAGTCTTTCATATTCAGAATTTTAGTACGATTCATACGTACCTGTATAGGTTATACATTTCATATACTCATTCTCATATTTTGTACTCTATCATCAGACGGTTCAGAAACGATACAGATACTCATAAACAAGTACAACGCTGACGTCCCGGACGTGGTCTTACATGTAATTCAATATCGATGCCTCTGTCCCAGACAGGGTCTTACACGAAATCAGATACGATGCCGATGTCCCAGACATGGTCTTATACGTAAATCTCAATCGAGGCCTACACGATATCTCAAATAGATGTCAATGTTCCTTTAGAAGTATACAGAGCTTTTCAGATACTAACATATTATCAGACTTTACTCAAAATATATTTGTCAGGCTCTTAAGGCCATCCAATACAGATTACAATTTATATATGTGGAAATTAGTAAATTTAACACATAATTGTAATTTGACTTACCTTGGACGGATTTCGGATGAAACGAGTCGACTGTTCAACTATTTTGGACTTCCCTCGCTCTAAGTCTGATTTTCTTTGTTCTTGATCTAATACAATTCAAATTCAACCATTCAATCATTCATTTCATTCAAAAATAATTCATGAACACATATTTAGGGCACTTTATGTAACAGCCCAATTTTGGGCCTAGTCGGAATAGTGGTTTCGGGACCACAAATCCGACGAGGGAAAATATGGTTATTATTATATTTTTATGGTCTACAATTTCACGGAAAATTTTCGTAAAAATTTCGTTCGAAAATTTCGACGTTTGGGCACTCAATTTAGTCAAAAGGACTAAATTGTAAATAGTGCCAAAGTTGAGTTCTATATGTAGAAGTATCTAATTGATATGAAATTTTAAATTGGAGGTCTTTATGTGGTAATTAGACCATTAGTTAGTTGATGGACAAAAATAGACATAAGAAATGAGAGAAATAGATTTTTTTTAAGTGGGGGCATATTAGTCATTTGGTAATAAAAAAAATAAAATGGGAAAAAGATGACAAAAATCATCATCTTCCTCATTAGTTGCTGCCGAAATTTGAAGGAAGCCATAGCTAAGGTTTCTTTGCTTTCTCAAGCTCATAGTAAGTGCATCCTAGCCTCGTTTTTAATGTTCTTCGCATTTTTGGAATCCTCGTAACTCGGTTTAGCTTATTCTAGCAATAATTCGTGTTAGGGCTCATATTTGGAAAAATACCCATAGGTGAAATGTGTTTATTTTGCTGTTTTATGGTGGAATATGAAGCTATAAATTATGTTAAACAACTTTTGCTAAGCGATTTTAAGCGAAAACGGGTAAATAGGCATAATCGGTAAAAATAATTATTGTTCATAAGTGTATGTTAGAGTGAGAATTTGATGTTGCCATAGAAGGGAAAAATGTTCAGCATGTCATAAAACCTAAGAATAAGTGATGAAGTTTAATTTCCGAGCTTGGGGACAAAAGTGTAATTGTAATTTTTCAAAAAGTTGGGTGGTGGATTATTTTAATGAATGTGAATATTAAATGAGTTAAATTTGCTATTATAGATCAAGAAAGACGTGAAGATTATCTCAAACGAGGAAAAGAAAAGATAGTGGAGTGAAGTGCAAAATTACGATATTTTGCACCGAGGTAAGTAAACATGTGACTTGATGTATTATTTTGACATTAATTGATATATGTTGAGATTTATTTGGAATTAAAATAAATGTTTGGCCATATCCTAAAAATGTTGTTAAATCGGGAAAGGTGGTAAAGGGTTGCAATATATGATTTATGGGTTGAACACTCGGAATAAGCCGAAGTATGTTGTACATAAAGGGGTTGCTGTGTGCTGATTCCCCGATTCATTGGTGGTGCTATGTGCGATATCCACCGTATCTTTGAAATGTGAAAGGGGGTTGCTATGTGCTGATTCCCCCGAGGGGTTGCTAAGTGCTGATTCCCCGGTTCATTGGTGGTGCTAAGTGCGATATCCACCGTATCTCTGAAATAAAAAGGGGGTTGCTATGTGCTGATTCCCCAAGGGGTTGCTAAGTGCTGATTCCCCGATTAAGTGGTGGTGCTAAGTGCGAGATCCACCAATAACGGTTAACATTCCGAGTGCTCAACGAAAAAGTGTGGAAGGTGAATATTGCCATATGGTGGAAATTTTTATGGGGCAAATATTGAGTTGGATACTAAATCGATCCATGTATGAGATGAGAGAAAATATCAAAAACGAAAAAAGGAACGATTTAGTTATAAACTGTGTTGAACAACAGCAGATGGGTAACTTTGAAAAATCACCATAAATGGTGGAAAATGAATGGGAAGCTGAATAATATATGAAATTGAAGCTGAATGTGTCTATTTTCATATGAAATAAATAGAATAAGCAAAAGAGTTGTATTTTTGGAGATATCTGAATTTTACTGAAACAGGGCTGGATTGATTTCAGGATCCCCTGTTCTAACTTTGGAAAATCACCAAAAATTGTAAAAAAATAATTATGGTGTGAAATTTATATTCCTGGATTCCTTATTGACTCTATTTTTAATAGAAACAAGCGAAACCATTTTTAAAATTTTGTATAGAGAGTTAAGTGAATTTTTTTGAGGAAGGGTCAGAACCGTTGGGCAGTGAAACAGGGGAAGTTTTAATGAATAAACTGTACTAATTGGCTGGGTAAAAAATTCTGAAATTTTTATGGTGAAAAGGTATATGAGTCTAGTTTCAGGGAAAATTTACGAAACTGAATTTGGAGCCCTGTAGCTCCGGATAAAAATAAATTAGCGACTATGACGCAGAAAAACAGTTTGCTGGAAATTGCCTAAACAATGAAGTTATTCATGAATAAGTTTATATTTTGGTGTAGTTATGTGAGTAATTACTTATTTATCATGTGTTTACTTACTAAGCTATATGCTTACACGATTTTATTTTTCCCTTGATTATAGTGACTTCCGACAACTCGGAAATTTGGAACGAAGTCAGACAATCATCCACACTATCCTTCACACTTGGGGTATTTTGCTACTATCGTTCCGGAAAATTATGGCATGTATAGACGACCTATGAAATATGGAATCATCATGTAAATATATGTTATGGTTTGATTTAAAATGTGGTGTTCATTAATAGTTAAATTGTGAGTATTATTATAAATGAGTTTGGTTGATATATATATATTGGATTGTGATTTAAATTTGCAGGAGGTTTAAGCAAAATTAAGCAAAAATGCTGTCGAAGTTTTTTTTTAAAAAACTTAGTAATACCTCATACTCTGTTCCGAGCCGGAATACGAGTAAGGGGTGTTACACTTTACATTTTCACACTTTGGCAATTTAGTCCATTTTTCACAAAAATCACAAATATGCAAAATCCACCAAGACTATAGCTTGACCGAATATACGTGGCTTCCATACCAACCCAAATAACATATTTAATTCACAATTTAGTCCTTCAAAACCTCATTTTCACAAATTAGCCCAAATAGCTCTATTTCATCAAAATTCAAAGACAAAATTTATAAATCATCTACCAAGCCTTTATAATTCAACCAAAAACATCATAAAACTCATGATATCAACAATGGAATTTTATGAAATCTTTAACAGAAACAGAAATTCAGACATGGGTTTTGAAGAACACGAAGCAACAATCACCGAAACATAGAAATTATCAAAAATTGAACAAATTTCATACCTCAATTTACCTACCAAAGTGCCGAATGTACAGAATCTTCAAACCATTCTTTCTTTTGCTGATTTTCGGCAAACATGCATGATAATATGGCTACCTTTTGTTTTGTTTTTATTTTAATTAACACTATTTCATCTTTTACCAATTTTCCCATGGCATATACCATTAAATTTCTACCAACTAATGTCCATCATTGTCTACCATTAATATAAATGATAAATTTGACATGCAAGGACCTTTATTTTAAAAGCCAAGCCAATTAGGTGCTTTAACATTTAGCACTCAACTTTTACACTTTACGCGATTTAATCCTTTTTCATAATTAAGCACAGAAACAAACAAATTAAATCACAAAAATTTCACAGACATAAATTCACATATCACAGACATAGAAAATGATATTAATATATTTTTTTAGACTTGGATTTGTGGTCCCGAAACCACTATTCCGACTAGGGTCAAAACCAGACTGTTACAAGTTCTGTCTTTACTTATCAAATTATTCTCAAACTCTGACCATGATTACAATCATTCTACCATTAAACTCTTTTGGTCTTATACTCGTGAGCTTATTTCAGCACAAATCTCATGAAATCCTTTATAAACACCACTCTGTTAAGGAGGTGGGGTCGTAAGATCCTGGACTCGTCTCTTATACATATATACATATAACACTATTTCATCATTATGGTAACATTGTCACAAGCATATCATTAGGCAAACTAATATTCACGTTTGTATGACACAAACTTTCCAATTATCTTATTTAAATAGCGCACTTATGCATGTATTCTATGGATTCTCAATAACTTTACTTGTCTCATTCATTCTATCCAACAAGTCATGCACATAGCATCTTATAAGGGCCGAACAAACATGGATAAATGTATCACAATCTAAGCTCTCATCTAGCACATCATCATATACTTACCATTATAACCATATAACTCAATTCAATCAATCCAACAAATTTACTTCAGCTATGTTAGTTTTCTAATCATACTTATTCAAACAAGTATACGAAGACATTTATTCCATCAATAGTTTTGATAAGTTACTCAAACACATGCATTCGCTCAAATAAATCAAGCATATACATCATGGAATTATCGATTAAACATAGGTAAACTCATCATAATATAATCCTTTATTCATACCTTTGTGGATTTCTATTTATCACATTCACTTGAGAAAGTAAGTCAAGTGTACAACATCATAAAAACATCAAACCAACATGGGTATTCATCGCAACATGAATTTCCATCTCACATGTTATCACGTATATCATGAACTTTTATTCATAATTTTCTGAGTCCAGGCTTATAATGACTATACTTTACCCGAATACCTTAGCATCATATTTAACATGGTCGGTGTAGCTCGGTTGTAGGGTACCTCTATCCAAACAAGATGGTTCGCATTCGCGTCAGGAGACATCACACAATCACGGATTGGTGGTATGTATAGCTAGACTCTCATTCATGCTAGGTTAGTCCAAGAATCGACTAAACCATAGCTTTGATACCACTAAATGTAACACCCTTTACCCGTGTCCCACGCCGGGACAGGATACTAGGCATTACCGGACTTGAACATACACTACTATGTAAAATGGAGCAATAAAATTTTGTTCAAATTTAAAATTTATTCAAGAACATGCATATCGTCCCTTATATGGGCCTACAAGGCCCAAAACATACATCGGGGGCGGTTCAGGACTAAACTTTAAACTTTAGAAAAATTTTCTTAAAACAGGGTCACACGGCCGTGTCCCCAGGCTGTGTAACTCTTTCTTTATGACATCAGCATAAATTTAATATCACATGGCCAAGTCACATGCCCGTGTGCTAGGCCGTGCCCTCCACACGGTTGAGACACATGACCGTGTCTCTGCCCATGTGGCTAACACTTAGGCTATTTTCCGAGCCTTTTGTTACCATTAATCCCTCACGTCTTTACATACATCAAAGTTATAGATCATGACATCATTTTAATGATTTAGCATACTTCACTAAGGTGTATTCTTAACTTTAGCATGCTATTGTTCACAAGTTTCACATACTCATATAATATCAAGTCTAGACAAAATAATCCATATTCATTGACCTTGTCAAGTGACCTTGCTTAAACATTAAACATTCATGTTCAATCATCATCGTCTTATTTCTATACCATACAATTACTTCATGGCTATAACCATTTTGATTAGTCATGAAGCATTTATCATACACACATATCTTAACACCAATCATGTATGTCCCACAAGCATAAACACATCATCGCATCACAAGCATTAGAACTTATCATAGATAATTAGGCTTACAAGCCACAATCATTATAAGCCACATCTCATGACTATATACAATGAATCAATATAAGCTAATACATTTGGCTAATCATAACAACATCTATCATAAAAAATAAGTCCCTATACATACCACGCACTTAAAGGTGCTTAATACACATATGCCAATACTCCAAAGGTGATGGTTTGACAATGTGATGTTGCCTCCGACGATCTCCAACCCCGACCTAACTTGATAGCACTAAAGAAATGAAAAGGAGGGAGTAAGCTTTATGCTTAGTAAGTCCATATGAAAATAATAAGCAATATGCCAACATGTTTCTCAAGGTGATGCAACCATAATTACACTTTTACTTATATCTGGAGCTACGGAACTCAAAATTAAGATCTAAAAATTTTCCCCGAAGCTAGACTCACATATCTTCTTACATAAAATTTTTAGTATTTTTACTCTAGCCAGTAAGTACAATTTATTCTTTAAATTCTCCCCTGTTTTGCTATTTAATATCTTCGACCTTTCTTCACTAAAATTTATTTATCTCTTAGTACGAGATTCAGATAATGTTCTCATCTATTTCTCTTGAAAATATACTCATTACAGGCTTAGTAATATGAATTCTAAACCATAATTATTTTTGTACAATTTCTAGTGATTTTCCCAAGTCAGAATAGGGGATTCCAAACTCATTCTAACTCTATCTCACAAAAATTTAAATATCTCATAGTCTGAAATTCTTTTGCTTAGAACGTTTCCTTTATATGAAGCTAGACTCAATAAGCTCTAATTTAGTATCTTTTTAAGGCTCTAATTTAATTTCCACAATTTTTGGTGGATTTTCAAAATTGGGCTACTGTTGCTGTCCCAAACCTGTTTTAATGCAATATAATGGTAACTATCATAAGTTCAATTTCAACTAATCGTGAACTCACCGTTCTTGAATTCCATGTTCAAATACGCAATATAAGTTAACATGATATTGCAACAAAATTCATAATCATAATTCATACATCCTAGCTCACCGATATCTCAACATATCAAAGTCACAATAACCATAAGCTTAGTGTACATACTTGTACCATACATTCTTACCCATTTTATTCTACTTTTTATCCCAACTTCTTGAATGGCTCGTTGAACCACTAGAAAACTAAAGGACACTCGAGATTGTCATACACCAATTAAAGTACCAATGCCATGTCCTCAACATGGTCTTACATGAATCCACATATCATCGTCGATGCCATGTCCTAGACATGGTCTTACATTGGCACACATATCATCACTAATGCCATGCCCAGACATGGTCTTATACCGGGCACATATATCATTGCCGATCCCATGTCCCAAACATGGTCTTACACTGGTACACATATCATCACCAAAACCTGGTCTTACACAGGTACATATGTCATCGCTAATGCGATGTCCCAGACATGGTCTTACACAGGCACATTTAGCACGGTGTCACGACATCCAAGTCTTAAGTATTCCTTTGGGTCACCTGGGCTTCCGAGATACAAAGCTATCATCACATTTTCACTGAATCATCACAATTCAATTCCAATAAAGGCATAAATCCATATTTCATACAATATCAAGTATTAAGCACATGATAATAAAGTTGATGAGTTACTTTCACACAAACTTACTCATTTCAAAGAAACATCATATTCCATCAAACATCCAATATATTAAATCATATACTTTATGCCATAATAATAGAGAATTACAATTCAAGCATGATATTGCATTATTATTACCATACGAACTTACCTCAGGTTCGAGTATGACTATTTATTTCGAATTAGTGCTTAACCTCATTCTAAGCCCGAATCTTGTTTTCTTGATCTAACATTTCAAATATAACTTATTTATTACTCACATTATTCAAATGCGTCCATAATTCATACTTTCTCAAATTTAGATTTTGACCCTTAAACTTTTACATATTTGCACTTTGGTCCCTAGGCTTGTAAAATGAAACATGCTCGATTTTCTTCTACTTTAAGCCTAGCATAACCCTTATTGATCTTATAGCAGCCTATATCTCTTTTAATTACATAATTACTACCCATTTTACAACTTTTACATTTTAGTTATTTTTATGCATTTTCATGTAAAATCACTTAGTAAAAGTTGCTAAACATGCTTTAATCTTTCATATTCTTCCATTAATCTTCAAAATACTAACATGTCATGCATGGGTCAATTTTTAAACATGAATCCTAGCTTAAATTATGGTTAGAAATGAGTAGATCATGTTATAAGGATTTCAAAAATGTAAAGAACATTAAAAACGGGGCTCGAGATCGCTTACTATGGAGCTTGGAAGCTTGAAAACCCTAACCATGCTTCCTCCTTGCTACATTCAGCCAAAAAAGAAGATGGACAAGGGGTTTTGGCTTTTATTTTGTCTTTTAGTCCATTTAATTATTAATTTACCAAAATGCCCTTTTTACTCATCTTTAAAATTTTACCCTTCTATGTCTATTTTTGTGCAACAAATTATCCAATGGTCTAATTACCACTTAAGGACCTCCAATTTAAAATTTCATAAAAATTAGACATTTCTAACATGTAGAACTCATCTTTCGCATTTTTACAATTTAGTCCTTTTGATTAAATTGAGTGCCCAAACGTCAGAATTTTCGAACGAGATTTTGACGAAATCATTCCGTGAAATTGTAGACCATATAGATATAATAAAAATGAATTTTATTATGTCAAATTTGTGGTCCCGAAACCACTATTCCGACTAAGCCCTAATTCAGAATGTTACATTAAGACGATCTTAAATTAAGTTAGTCGTATTCTTAGTCTAAAAAACTAGTTCAGGACCTAACACTTGACGTTCACCTCACTCGGTCCAACATAGAGTTACAACTATACAAAGCCTCGTAAGGTGCCATTTGAATGCTGGACTGGAAGCTATTGTTATACGCGAACTCATACAATGACATAAATTCCTTCCAACTACCTCGAAAATCAATCACACAGCTCCATAATATATCCTTCAGAATCTGAATAACTCGCTCAAACTATCTATTGGTCTGAGGATGGTACGCGGTATTGAAATCCAATCGGGTGCCTAATGCTTCGTGAAGCTTCTTCCAGAATCGAGAAGTAAGACAGGGCTCTCTATTAGCAATGATTGAAACCCACACATCGTTTAATCTTACAATATCAGAGGCATACAACGTCTTCAACTTTTGAAGTAAATAATCTATCCTGATAAGTAAGAAATAAGAAGACTTGGTCAATCGATTCACGATGACCCAAATAGAATCTTTCTTAGTCAATGTCAGAGGCAACCCACTAAAAAAATCCATAGTCACATGCTCCCACTTTCAACGGGAAATCTTAATCGGTTATAGGAGACCTGAAGGTAGCTGGTGTTTAGCCTTAACCTACTAGCACGTCAAACAATGGGAAACAAACTCAGTGACTTTCCGTTTCAACTCGAGCCACTAGTACAACTCTTGGATATCTCTATACATCTTATTCTCACTGGGATGCATAGCGTAACGACAACTATACGCCTCCCACAAAATCGA
Source organism: Gossypium hirsutum (assembly GCF_007990345.1). Taxonomy (NCBI): domain Eukaryota; kingdom Viridiplantae; phylum Streptophyta; class Magnoliopsida; order Malvales; family Malvaceae; genus Gossypium; species Gossypium hirsutum. The sequence continues at coordinate 97,079,194 of NC_053433.1, read as the reverse complement.
TTGCCTCAACTCTGAATCGTTAGGAACGCAAACTGGACTCGGAAACACAAAACTCCATCACCATTTAATGCAAAATCAAAAGTCCCACTATCCTTGACCTACCAAAAATGCGAAACCAAAGATTCATCACTCAACTATTTAACTAAAATATGATCAACCTGGGTCAATTTAACCTGCAACTCAGCCAAAGGACTACCAAAGTTAAACAAACTCGCACGAGCAAACATCACTCTCAGATTGGTCATCGCTCTATGAATAAGAGCATCAGCCATAACATTGGCCTTATCGGGATGGTACTCTATAATGTAGTCATAGTTTTTAAGCAACTCTATCTATCAACGTTGCCTAAGATTCAACTATTTTTGGGTCAGCAGATACTTAAGGCTCTTGTAATACCTCTTCAGAGCGAACACAACTACAACCAACTTAAGGCTATGAGTGGGAGAGTTACCTTCGTGTGACTTAAGCTGTCGAGATGCATAAGCCACAACCTTTCTACCTTACATCAGAACGCAGTCCAAACCAACATGTGACGCATCGCTGTAGATTACGAACTCTCTCCTAGATTCAGGTTGTACTAGAATAGGTGCTTGAGTCAAAACAGACATGTGTTACTCAAAGCTCGCTTACTGCTCCTCAGACCACACGAAAGGTGTGGCTTTACACAATAGTTTAGTCAGAAATGAGAACCCTTCAACAAACCTCTGTGAGTAACCTGCCAAAGCAAAGAAACTCTAGATCTCAGACACATTCCTTGGTTGTTTCCACTTGGTCATAGCCTCAATATTTTTAAGATCAACTCGGATCTCCTCAGCAGAAACATGTCCCAAAAAGGTAACCTCTTGCAACCAAAATTTGCACTTACTCAACTAAGTGTAAAGGTATTTCTCCCGGAGTATCTGCAAAACTACTCTAAGTTGCTTATTGTGCTCCCCCTTAATTTTAGAGTAAATTAGAATATCGTTGATAAAAACTATGACAAAATGATCTAGGTACAACTGATAATACTCAATTCATCAAATTCATAAACACAGCCAGAACAATCGTCAAACCACTTTATTAGTCATCATTATCATAAATGCAAATTAACTTGGTAATTTCATCACACCATCACTTGTGATATAATGATATTTAATCACACTTTATTTATGTTCTCTGTTTAACATTCAATTTCACATAACTTATTTTGTTTAATTTACAATTTAGTCCTTTTCGACTACTTTAATGCATTAATTCAATTTCATACATAATATTTGCACATTCATAGTTAATTCAACTATTTAACATTATCTACAATTAGATTAAAATTAAATAAGGTAAAGTTCTTAAGCTACATACCTTGTCTCTTTAATCTTTTCACTTTCTCAACTTTCTTCACTTCAAACTCCAATTTCTTACTTCCAAGATGGTATTTCAACTTTCTAGTATCTTTACTCCACTTCTCTTTTTGGGTAACTATGAATTTTTTAAAGAATCTGGGAGAAAAAGTGGGGTTTCATGGTAAAGGACCAAACTGTAAGAAAATGAAAACTCCTCTTCATCTATTTATAGAAAGGATTAAAATGAATTTTCTACACTTTTGTTTAAAAATATCTCATATTAATTAATTAATTCATTATTAAAATATCTTATAAATAATAAAATATTCAACTAATCATATTTCAACAATTTTCACCTTTAATCATTTCATTATATAATTATCTAATTTGAGTAATGACCATTTTAACCCTCATGTTTATTCAAAATTCCATTCTGAAGTAACTTCTCATTTTTGGTAAAATTGTAAGTTAGTCCCTCATAGTTCTTCCACTTATTCAATTTGGTCTTTATATCTAATTTCATATATTAAGGAATTGGGATATATCACTTTTGATCCTTTAAAATTTCTCATATTTACACTTTAACCACTCAAATTCTAAATAATGGTGCTCACGTCTTAAGATTTTTTGCATCTTTACAATCTACTCCCCTCATTAAATTAACATGTCGCAACATGCTTCTTAATTCAATTTTTTTTCTTTGGCATCACATACCTTTCTCTTTTATCATATTTATATTTACTGGTAAATCAATTATACATTATTTCAATTTTAAATTTTTTCCTCAAAATTTCCTTGATTTTCACAAACTTCATTATCTCTTTATCCTAATATGTTTCTTAATTCTTATAGCAAATATTGCAAGTTTTTTCCACTAATATGCTCAGATTAATCACAATATTTTTCTCTTAACATTATTTACTTGTAATTTCCTAACTCAAATACTTATTGTCTTCTTTCTCTACACTTTCACATGTTATTCAATTTAGTTTCATGTCCTATACATTTCATAATTATTTTCACTTCCACTTATCATATCACATACATGCCAATTTACTCATTCTAAATCTTATATTATTATTTCTTTTTATCAATTTTACACTAATATAATATATATTTTTCACCAATTAAGTATATTTTAATACTTCTCACATTAGTATCCACAAATTCACTAATTTATACTTAGGTTTCACTTTTTTTATTAGTTTATTAACCATTTTCTTTATCAAACATTCACTATTCTTTGTAATTCAATCTCATTTTTACTTTTCATATACTATTTCTTCACACTTTCTTACATATTCTATTTACCAATATACTATTTCACAATTTAACTACAATTTTACACATTTTCAATTCAATCCTTATTTTTCCACAACTTAAAGAACAATTGTAACTTGAATTACAATAATCATGTATTATTATTTATTATTTTTTTAACCATTCACTTATTATATATCACTTGCATAGTCGATTTTAAACTTAAGAGAACTAGTGGGATATGCACTAAAGTGCATAGTCTTAGTATCAGATCGAACTGCTCAATCACAATATCGCACCGAAGTGCTCAATCATATTATCGCATCAAAATGCGCAATATCACACCGAAGTGATTAGTCACATCCCATTAGTTCTCATTTGTTTACACGAGCTTTGGTTACAAACATTTCACTTCTATTACTTACAATGACTAAAATAATTCAAGTCTTGCCCTTTTTACAATTTTAAATCTTGTCAACAAATAATTCAATTTACTTACCATTTTTTATTTTCTTTTAAATTGGTCCATGTACTAAATTTTAGACTTAAGATCGGATACATGAGTCTGCCACCCCAAGTTCTTCATCAACGATGGTTGTCAAAGTAAGTCCATGTCCCTTTAGGAATTGGGACTACCTATGTCCTCTGGTAATTGGGGCTAATAATAACCAACCGTTTGGTAGTTCCTCCCTCAGCCCAATTGGATTGAGGAGTTCAATATCTCTTATTTAAAGACTCCATATGCCGACTATACCCAAACTCATTCCAACTTAGTTAACAGGGTAAAAACCAATTTTCATAATCCATTTCATTTCTGTTTTCACATTATTCTTGTTTTCACTTTTCTTTTAATTTTCCATAGTAAAATCAATAGAGAAGACTAGAATTTACCTTAATTTGTAGAAAAGAAGAGTCAATAATGGCCTTGAATGAGAAAGAAAATAAGGGTATATTTTGATTTCTTGAGAACAAGGTAAGAGATAATGAAATTTTCATGAAATATGTGTTACATTCATTGTCAACTATGAGTATGTTATTTGATTATGATATTAACAATTAGATGTTATGTGTTTTGATATGAAAATGAAGAAAAAGAGAAGAAAAGTGAAGACCAAATTGAAGACAAAGGAAAAAAGGGTAGCCAAAGAGTAGAAGAGGAGAAAACTCATCATCCAAGCCTTGGTTGTAAGTACTTCAAAAATTTTACCTTTTTTCCTTTAAATATAAATTTTAAATTAAGTTAAAAAGTTGGTTTAATTATGAGAATGATGTAGTAATAGAAAAGGACTAAATTGTAAAGAGATAAAATGTGGAACAAAAATTATGAATGGAAACAAAAAGATGCATAATGAAGTAGTTGTTAAATTTTTTATGCCATGAATGTAAAAAGTGCACTAAAGTTAAAAGTTACATGGAATTTATGAGTTTAAGGACTAAATTACCAAAAGGGTGAAAAGTTTACATTAAATCTTTTGAATGAATAAATGATATGATCTATTAAAATAAAGATCATGTAAACGAGATTAGAACTATTGGGATACATGTGACATGCCATAAAGGAAGTTTAGCGTGTATCCTAAGTGTTCAACCTAGTCTACATTGGGCTATTATATGATATATGTGTTAAGTACCGATCTAATGTCATAGTAAGTCATGGTAAGTCAACATGAGTTAAATTTTGAACCTTAAGGATTAAGTTTGAAATTAAGTAAGTTTATGTGTATTAGAATATGGTGGTTGATTTAAATTCTTGTTTTACTTTACGTTTTTTTAACTCGTAGGTATAAGATAGATTCTGGTAGGCTAGATCAGTAGTTGTGGTTAGCTCATCTCATCACACGTCCAAGTTTAGAAAAAAGTATGGCTAAACTTTTGGGACTTAGTTTGGAATTAATTAGGTTTTTTGGGTATGAATATGGATACAGAGGATTTAAATGCAAAACTTTGTAGATTTTATTAATCTAGTGAACTTAATTAAAATCCTAATGTGCTAGTGATGAGTTATAAGATGTTGGTATCATAATTGATTTATATGCTTGAATTGTATATTAGAATGGTTGAGTTTGAGATTGTTAGTGTTTAGGGATTTAAATTTATAAAGTTTGTGAAATTGTCAAGTTTCCCTACATTCAAACAACAAAAACCTGTTTTGGTATTGATACAATAGTCAAAGTACTGATACTTAGTGTCACATCCCAAAAACTAGGTTTGTAGAAATTAGGTTAAATAATCGAGAGTGTCAGGTTTGAATTTTTTTTAAGATGACCTTGATGCATTTTTCAATTGAAGTATCAAGTTTAGTGATCAAGTAGTGGTAAAGATGTCCTTAATGACCTATGTTCGAATCCCTTCCCTCACATTAATTTCTACGTGGCACAAAATTCCTTCCAACCTTAGCAAAAGTCTTATCGTGTTTTAAAATAAAAGATGCAGTTTGTGAACAAGGAAGTAAGTTGACTAAGTGGTTAGGAGCTTAAAAATATTCCTAAAGGTCCTATATTCAATTCCCAACATTCTCATAATTTTTATTTAAAATTTTACAACATTAGCTTGTGTGAACACCCATTTCTGTCCAACATACTTGCCCTGCATAGGGAAAAATTCTTTCCTTTCTTTTTAAGTCAACATGCCTTGTTTACCATAACATGATCCCTTTTTCGCTCCTTTGTCCCCTCTACATGCCTATTTTCTTCACCCTTACCTTGTGTGACATGCATTGAACTTGGACAAGGTGAATGACACATTTTGTTGTTTATCTTTTTTTTCCTATTCATTTTTTCCTCCCCCTCTTTTCCTCCTCTCTATTTTCTCCCTTTTTCTTTTACTTTAGCCAACAACCACCACCTCTACATTATTTTTTCCTCTTCTCCTCCACCACTCCTTTGCCTCGAACCACCATCGTCACACTGTTAACTCTTGAAATGAGTTATATTTCATGCCCATAGACTTATCTAATTGTCTATAATTAAGTGTTTTTAGTTGCATTTTAGGATACTACATTGGCATTTTTTAAGCATTACATTGAGTAGGGGTGAGTGTTCGATAGAATCAAATTGAATGAACAAATTTCGAGTTAATCAAGTTGACGAATCCTATTTTGTCATCCTTACTCCATTTGAAATTTTCTCGAATCGAGCCGAGTGAGATGGAATTCAAATCGAATCGAATCGAATCGAATCAAATATATTTGTTTGAGTTAAATTGAAAAAAATAAATTTGGGTCCTTGTAAGCACTGTTACCTACCGTAATCAAATTTTTCCATCGTAATCAAATTTGTTATAAACTTTCATCACCTCATAATTTATTTATTAATCTATTATATACAGGTTAGCTTCTTTGCTTGGTAGTTGCTTCAATTATCTTTTGATTCCTGTCACTATGTTTTCTGAAATTAAAAAATATATTAAATGTAAAAATGTGATTTTTTAATAAAATTTATTTTAAAGATAAAATGTGAAATTAATACAACATAAAATTTTAATATGAATATTTTATGACATTATTAATAATTCAATTATAATATAAAGGTTCAATATGATTAAAATTTCAATAATATAAATAATACAAAATGTGAAATATTATTTAATAATATAAATAGTATATATAAATAAAATTATTACTATTTAGGTTTAGGGATTTTTTTGGATGATTTTGATTTTTGATTTGGGCGTAAAGGGTGAGAAGTAAAAAGTTTAGAGAGAAAATAAAAGGTTTTGGGGGGTTTTTAAGGGAGACAAATTTTGGAGAGAAAATATTCAGAAAAATAGAGGGATGGGTTTAGGGTAAATGGCGGGTGGGATGGGACACGAGTAAAAGTTTTATGGGAAAATAAAAAGTTTTGATGGTTTTTAAGAGAGTAAAATTTTGGATGGAAAATATTCAAAAAAAAATGAAGGGAAATGGGTTTTAAGTAGATGCGGGTTGGCGTTGGAGAGGAGTAAAAGTTTTGGGGGAAAATGGGATAGAGTAAAAGTTTTAGGAGAAAAGAAAAAATGTTTGAGGGTTTGGGGTAAAAATCTAAACTATTATAGTTTGATATTTGGTTTATTCGAATTATCCTAGTTATTCGAATTTAAAAACTCAATTCGATTCGAACTCAAAATTTGAAGACTCAACTCGATTTGTTTAACTCAAAATTTGATTTTTTTTTCCCATTTTTTCGAGTCGAATCGAGTTTTGCTCACCTCTAGCATTGAAGAGCTTGGATTGCACTTAATTATTATTACATGTTACTTTTAACTGCTTGTGGGAGGGATTTGTGTGGTGATTGTTTGATAGGTGCAGACTGTAGAAAAAAAGAGCAAAGGTTGAAGGTTTGTCGTAGCAAAGTATGGACAGTTTGCCAACACCAATGTCATGGCAATGCTGGGAAGATGCCTAGTTAGCACTTAATGCATACCGTTCTTGGCCCCGCATTTACATGTTCTACATATATCTAGTTGGAAAATATAGGAAGGATTGTAGGCTGATGGACCTACCCTAGAAGGTGAAACTTATAAAAGCCAAGCAAGGAACCATAATTAGGCCGAACAGCCTTGGACGAAACAAGGAGTATCGGGTTGGGGCCAAGAACAAGGGAAACAAAAGAAGGAGAAAATGACTACAATCATCTTTGGCAGCCACAAGACATTGCGCTACCTATGTTGAGAGCTAGATACACGAAAGCTGTCATATCAGATTTCCTCATTTGTTTCTTATCGTGCGTCTTTTAAAGCTTATTTATTATTGATGATGTTGGTTATGATATTAAACTCAAATTTGATTTTGCCAACCATGAGCTAAAACTCTTAAGCTCTTGATTACTTTGATGAAACCTTTATTTCTATTAATGTTGAAAGTTTAAGTTTGGTTTGTTCTACTGTTTTATTCAATGGTATTTCATGTTATATGCAGGTTGTACATTGACAAATGTAAAACAAGTTTATAAAGATAACTTAATTTCGATAAGGTTAGGTTAATTAGATAGAAGTTGGATAATAAGAGTGAATGATTAACCACTTATTCGTAGCAACCTCTAGACATAGAGCCTTGCCTTATACGAAAAAAGGTAGAAAATATTAGTTGTAGCCAAACTCAAAGCCTATAGATATATAGTGCCTTAAGGGAGGTAACCCAAGGTCTTGCTCTTGAGAGAAGCATACTACTATAGAAACCTATTGAAAAGTAGAATATTCACAACTTTATTGTGGCATTAATACTTAGTGAAGGTAGATTAATTAGTAATCTTAGTCATCCTAATCAACATTGTAGTTCCTCAACCCTTTTTCGTAGTGATTTTGGCATGGCATTCTTATTCCATTTACTTGTTTTGTTTTGCACATTTATATATCATCATTCTCTCATTTTTCCATTGCATTCTTATCATTATTTTGCTTCAGCATTAATCAAACTTAACTATAATAACTCGACGAAAGTATACCTATCTATCCCTATGGAGATGATCTCACTCATCACATTATTACTTATTCGACATATATACTTGCATGACTTGCATATCAATTGTGCAACCGACACACACCACCAAACTTCCTCCTTGCTACCGTTCCACTCCTTTATTTTTCTCTAACGTCGCTCCTTGCACTACCAATCGCCACCGTAACCACCACCTTACACTACCATTGATTATACCATCTTCCTCTCTTCATTTCCATACTATTTTATCTTCTTTTTCTTTTTTAAATATTCTCCTCTTCTAAAGTGTCGAATCCTCTTCTCTCCTCCTCCTTTATTGGTTCCTTTCCGAATCACCACGACCACCATTGCCACCGCCACCGCGCCACCACCGGCGATTAGCAATTTTTCTCATTTCTTTATCGATTTTTTATGTCTTCAACTCTCTATAGTAAACAAAACCTCTTTTATTTTATTTTATGTTATTATTATTACACTTGACTCACTTTTCCAAGTGATTGATTGCTTTAGATCCAATCTCCTCTTCAACTCAAGACCCTGGTGATCCATCTTATATTCCGATTCAATCGAATCAAGGTAAGTGGTAGTGGAACGAAAATTAATATTTTCTTCCCTAATTTTTCCTCTTGAACGAATGTCTATAAGACATATAGTGTAATTTTTCCCTCCTGTATTAACATATTGTACTTTATTTTTAACGAAGGGTCGATTGATACCATTCTAGAAAGCTTCTAGCTTTAGAAATGAAACCATCGTACGAACAATTATCATAAGAGTAAGTTTAAATGGATGATTTGATTTTAGTTTGTAATAAATAAGTGTTTAAAAAGGAGAATATATAATTGAAAGTCACTTGATAACAGATCGATGGTCCTTTGGTTAAAATATGAGTGTAGACGTTCGTTAGAGTAGAGTTTTGCATCAGATCTTCTATCAGGTATGGGTCTAACTTATTGTAAGATATATAAATATCATTAAAAAAATTCTAAAATAAAGTATTATTACTTGTTTTTTTTTGTGAATACTTTAAGCATTCAAAAATGGGATATTGAATCCGTCAAAATGGACTATACAAGTAAGGGATTCCATACTAACTATTTTGTGAAAACATATTGTAACAATAATAACCAAACCAAATTATACCTATCTAATCCCTGTAGAGTCAATCTCACTCATCACTTTTTTACTTGTTCGACGTGTATGCTTGCACGACTTGCATATCAGCAGTGGAACCAACAAGTTTTTGGCGCCATTTTTAGGGATTGGCAATTGGTGAAATTTGTTTTTCTTATTTTTATTTTGTTTCATTAGTTTTATCTAACTTAGTTGTTACTTAATTTCTATAGGTTTGCCATCAGTGTATGAGTGGAGGCATTCTTGTTAACGAAGCCTATCCTTTTGACCCAAAGATCGAGAGAGATTTGCGAAGAAGGAGAAGAGAATTACATAATATGGCTAGGGATGAGGACAATCTTGTTCTGAATGATCAATTAAATCCTAATGGTCAGGATCTTAATCTTCCTATTCATCGTGTGATAGATGACTGAGCAGGCCAATTCGAGAGTATGTACTTCCAATTTTGGGTGACCTGAATCCAAGGGCAGTCAAACCACACATACAAGCTCAACATTTTGAGTTGAAACCGATAATGTTTCAAATGTTGTAAATAGTTGGATAGTTTAGTGGGTTGCCAGCTGAAGATTCGAGACTATATTTAAGACTTTTTCTAGAAGTCTGTGATTCGTTTCAACAATAGGTGTTCTTGAAGATGTATTGTGGCTCAAACTGTTCCCATATTCCTTGAGAGATCGTGCAAAAGTGTGGCTTAATGCTTTGCCGTCAGGAACAGTGGCATCATGGAATGACCTTTGCTAGAGGTTTTTGCTACGGTATAATCCACCAAACATGAGTGCCAAGCTAAAAAATGACATAACATCTTTTCAGAAATCAAAAGATGAAACACTATACGAAGCCTGGGAAAGATTTAAGGAATTGCTTAGGAAATGGTTTCAAACACTGAAATCAGACGGAGATGTTTTGTATTGGGCTGAATGCACATACAAGGATGGTAGTTGATGCATCTACCAATGGGACTTTGTTGGCTAAATCCTACAATGAAGCATACAAGATTTTGGAAAGGATTGCCAACAATGATTATCAGTATCCTACCACACGAGTTGGAACTGACAGGAGAGCTGCTAGAACCATTGAGCTTGATGCAATCATTTTATTGATAGCTGAGGTATCTTCTCTAGCTAATATGATCAAGACAATGCAGAAGCCAGCTGTAGTCTAGGAGCTTAAATCAGCCGATTCATCTTGTGTTTATTTTGGGGAAGACCAAGTGTTTGACCAACCATTTGTTTGCTACATAGGTAACTTAAATCAGAATAATAATCCTTATTCCAACTCTTATAATGCTAGATGGAAACAACACCCAAACTTTGGTTAGAATAATCAAGGTATTGGGAATTCAAAAACTATTGTTAGATAAAATGCTAAGAGTGCACTAACTAGTTATAATCAACCTATGTAACAGTAAGATATCCAACAAGGTTAGGCATTAGCTTCATCATCTATTGAATCTCTGCTGAAAGAGTACATGGCTAAGAATGATGTCGTAATTCAGAGTCAAGCCACACCCTTACGAGCCCTTGAGAATCAAGTGGAGCAGATATCAAATGTTTTGAGTTTGAGACCACGAGGAACTTAGCCAAGTGATACCAAGAATACAAGATCACAGGGGAAAGAGCATTGCAAGGCAATCACTCTCAAAAGTGCGACTCAACTGGATGAAGTTGTTAAATATGCAACTGTAGAAATAGACAATTCAGATCTCAACCATAAAAAAAATCTCAGAACAACCTAAAAGCACACCGCAACTAAAAAGGCTAAATATGGCACTGCTGAAGTAGAATTAGGTAATTTTTCTGATAGGAATGCCACAGCCAAACAATTTCAGCAACCTGAAGGTCGACCACCTCCACTTTTCCTTAGCACTTCCACAATCGTAAACAAGATCACCAGTTCAAAAGATTTCTGGATGTCTTTAAAAAATTTCACATCAACATATCACTGGTAGAAATGTTGGAGCAAATGCCCAATTATGTGAAATTCATGAAAGATATATTGTCAAATAAATTAAGATTAGGAAAATTCGAAACAGTTGCTCTCACTAAAGGCTGCACGACTATGTTGATGAATTAATTGCCTCCAAAGTTTAAGGATCTAGGGAGTTTTATTATCCCATGCTCCATTGGAAATTATTATGTTGGGAAGGCACTTTGTGATTTAGGAGTAAGTATAAACTTAATGCCCATGTTGATCCTAATAAAGCAGCGTTGCAGTTAGCTGATCGATCCTATGCACATCCGGAAGGTAAAATTGAAGACGTGTTGGTAAGAGTAGATAAGTTCATTTTTCCAGTTGACTTAATAGTTTTAGAATGTGAAGCTGACAAAGATGTGCCGGTTATTCTTGGAAGACCTTTTCTCATTACAGGTAGAACTTTGATTGATGTGGACAAAGTTGAACTGACCATAAGGGTGAATGATCAGTAGATCACTTTCAATGTATTTGATGCCTTGAAATGTGCTAATGAGAATGAAGATTGCCATGCCATTGGTTTGCTAGAAACAATAGTGGAAGAAGAGTTTGCTAGATTTTGCCAACGTAATTCAGATAATGATACAAACTCAATTAAGTTGAATGACGTAGAGACTTTTAGAGAATTCAATGAATTCATAGAGGCAAAGAAGATTGTGGATAGACCAGGAAAAAAGTTTGAGTCCTTGGATTTATCGACTGACACCTTCAATCCTCCTAAATCATCTATAGATGAGCTTCCCACACTAGAGTTGAAACCTTTTCTGTTGCATTTGAAATATGCTTATTTAGGAGAAAACAACACTTTGCTAGTAGTTATTTCTATGGAGTTAACACCCAATCAAGAGCTAAAGTTGTTGGAAGTTCTCTGGAGATCTAATAAGGCATTAGGATGGACAATTACTAACATCAAAGGAATCAACCCTGCTTTATGCATGTATAAAATTTTATTTGAGGATTGCAATGGAAATTCTATTGAACAACGGAGAAGGTTGAATCTTATCATGAAGGAAGTTGTTAAGAAAAGATAATCAAATGGCTTGATGCAGGTATTATCTAACCAATTTTAGATAGCTCTTGGTTGAGTCTTGTACAGTGTATGCCCAAGAAGGGGGTGGTCACGGTGGTGAGTAATGATAACAATAAACTTATACCAACTCGCATTGTCACGGAATGGAGAGTGTGCATGGATTTTTGCAAGCTCAATAAGGCAACTCAGAAGGATCATTTCCCTTGACTTTTATTGACAAAATGTCAGACAAATTAGCTAGGAAGGCATTCTACTACTTCTTGGACGGATATTCGGGGTATAATCAGATTGTTATAGCTCCTAGTGACCAAGAGAACACAGCCTTCACTTGTCTATATGGTATTAGAAGAATGTCATTTAGTTTATGTAATACCCCAACAACATTTTAACGAGTATGATGGCAATATTTTCTGACATGGTGGAAAATTTTCTCGGAGTCTTTAAAGATTATTTCTCTGTCTTTGGGAATGATTTTGAAGGTTGTTTGAAAAATCTAAAATTGGTTCTTTGTAGATATAAATAAACAAGTCTTGTCTTGAATTGGGAAAAATATCATTTTATGGTCTGTGAAGGCATTATTCTAGAACATAAGCTATCACAACAAGAAATTGAAGTTGATAAGGAAATAATTGATGTGATAGAAAAGTTTTCGTCTCCTACCAGTGTCAAAGGCGTTAGAAGTTTTTTAAGCCATGCAGGTTTTTATAGAAGATTTATTAAAGAATCCTCAAAGATATCTAAACCCCTGTGTGCTTTGTTGGAGTAGAATTAACCTTTCATCTTTGATGAACCTTGTTTATTAGCTTTCGAGGAGTTAAAAAAAATGGCTGGTGGCTGCACTGATTGTAATAGCTCCTGAGTGGACATTGTCATTCAAGCTCATGTGTGATGATAGTGATTATGCCATGGGAGCAGTGCTGGGGCAAAGAAAAGACAAGATATTTCATTCGATCTATTATATAAGCCAGACCTTGACTGATGCACAGATTAATTACACCGCCATTGAAAATGAATTATTGGCTGTGATATTTGCATTCGATAAATTCCGATCATATTTCTTCGGTACCAAATTCACGTTTTACACAGACCATTCTGCCATTAAGTATTTGGTGACCAAGAAATATGCAAAGCCAAGACTGATTTGGTGGATACTTTTACTGCAAAAGTTTGATTTGGAGATTCGAGATAGAAAGGGAACTAAAAATCAAGTTGCAGATCATCTATCAAGATTAGAAGTTGGCAATGAAGATGGCAATATCAAGCTTATTATGGAAGTCTTCCCAGATGAGCAGTTGTTAATTGCCACAATAGTGCCTTGGTATGTCAATATTGTTAACTTCTTAATAAGTGGACTATTACCTCCTGATCTGAATAGCCAGGGCAAATGGAAATTCTTGCATGATGCAAGATTCTACTACTAGGATGAGCCTTAACTATATAAGCAATGTGCAGATCAAATAATTTGAAGATGTATTCCTGATGAAGAGATGAACAGTGTATTGTAACATTTTCATTCAAACCTGTATGGAGGGCATTTTAGAGGAGTAAGAACCACAACAAAGGTACTCCAATCTAGGTTTTATTGGCCGAATTTGATCAAATATGCCCATGAATTTTATAAGAAAAATGATCGTTGTTACAGAACAGGCAACCTATCAAGGAGATACGAAATGCAACTGCAAAATATTCTAGAATCGAGTTGTTCGATGTTTAGGGGATAGAACTTATGGGTCCATTTCCATCATTGTTCGACAATATATACATACTTGTGGCAGTAAATTATGTCTCCAAATGGGTAGAAGCCATAGCTCTATCTACTAATGACACTAAGTCAGTGATGAAATTCTTGCACAAGAACATATTTACGAGATTCGGTACCCCTTGAGCCATCATCAATGATGAGGGTTCTCACTTTGATTGCAAGCTTGTTGCTAATGCTTTGCAATGGTACGGAAAAAAGAAAGATTACCATGGCATATCATCCACAAACGAATGGGCAAGTTGGAATTTCCAACAGGAAAATTAAGAAGATTTTGGAGAAGGTTGTTAATCCAAATCTTAAGGATTGGTCCTTAAGATTGGATTAAGCCTTATGGGCATACCACACTGCTTACAAAACTCTGTTAAGAATGTCACCATTCAAGCTCTTCTACAAAAAACCATGTCATTTTCCGGTTGAGTTAGAGCACAGGGCATATTGGGTTGTGACACAATTGAACATGGATTGGAAAGCTGCTGGCAATAGAAGATTGCTTGAGTTAAATGAGATAGAAGAATTTAGGGCACAAGTGTATGAGAATGCTAAAATTTATAACGAGAAGACCAAGTACTGGCATAATAAGAGAATTATGCCACAAAAATTTGAACTAGGACAACATGTGTTGTTATTCAACTCAAGGTTGAAACTATTCCCTGGCAAACTAAAATCCCGCTGGTCAAGTCCCTTTGAAGTAGCCAAAGTTTACCCTTATGGAGTAGTTGACGTCAAGGATATGCATACGGGGGTCACAATTAAAGTCAACAAAAAATGCTTAAAACAATACGGAGGTGCTCATGTGGATGGAGACAATAAGTCCATTAACCTCTGAGATGTTTCACCTTAGCATCTCGATACTTTTTTTCATTTTATTTTTGCAATTTTTAAGTTTCTTCTAGTTATTTCATTTACCTTTTTTTCAGTTTGATAATCTTGTTTACTTTGTAGTGTAGATGTTATTTAGGAAGAAGCGAGGGGATGAACATAATAGAAGGCAGTGCCAATTTTTTAAGGAAGTTGAGAGGTTGGGACCGATCTGCGGTGGTTAGGCCCAGTGGAAATTTCCCCAAAACACTTGGCTTAGAATTTTCTATTTCCCTCCAATTCCAATCGCACGCCTATTCAACCACCCACGTCAGGCCATAATTACTACCTATAGTGCCGCCTCTACCTTTACTTTTGTCTTAATTCCCTCACTTCTCCTTACAATTTATCCTAACCTTTCTCTCCCTCAAAGCTACTTGTTGCCCCTTAAGCAACCAAAAAATTTCCCCTCTTCCCTTTCAATTGATGATTTCCCTCACCTAAACCTCAATAATGGCTAGAACATTTACCCCCCAAACAGTCGTTGTGTCACCACGAACATTCTTCATTACTGCAGCAGAGAATAATTATAAAAACAATATATCAAAGAGGCCATTTTTCCTCGAAAAAGGTTTTCTCTTCAAGGATGAACCTTTCATGGGGCATGATGCTTCTATCTCATCCATGGTGGAAAAGCACGAGTGGTAGATATTTTGCTTGCATCTCGAGGACGTTTTTAGCAAGCTTGCTCGTGAATTCTACACTCACATCACCTCACCGAATAATGCTTTCATCTATGTTAGAGGGGTGATTGTACTAGAAAGAACATATGTTTAGTAAATTGCATTTTATAACTCGGTGAATCCTAGCCTATTTTATCCTTAATTTTTCTATCTTATTGCATTAATGTCACTGCATGATTTAATCCATATTGCGTCCAGAATTGTCGCCATAGTTGAAAGATGTCCACAATGTTGCTGGATGAGTTAATTCCAGATTGTATCTAGAATTGTCATCACAGTTGACAGCTATTTAATAAGAGCCAACCATGTGTGAGTTGTCCAGTCCGGTGTAACTACCCTATATGAAAAAGGATAGAAGAATCCTGAGGGAATAACATCTTTACTATTGAGGAAAACATAAAAGGATAACGTGAGAAATTTGAATGGAGGATTTTTTTTGCTGGACCACCATTCTCTTACCCTATTTTGAAGCTTGCAGCCATGGCAGTTTGAGCATCCTATGGGTGACCCAACATGAAGAATGATGCAGATCCACTCCTGATAAGAAGATCTAAGTGTAGAACAAGGGGAAATGGAGAGATCCGATCAAGTAGCCTTGTAATAGTATTCTCCATTCAATTTTTTCTCATTTTTTGAAAACACTGGTGATTACTCTATGTTTTCTACTGTATAGAAGTACAATGAATGCTTTGTTAAATTTTATATTATTAAATCTTAGTTTTATTGTTTAACCTTTAGGGTTTGAATGTTCTAAACATGGAAGTGTTATTGTAGTCACTAACACTGGAAAGTGCAGTGACAGTTTGAGCTAATAAGCATTTTAGCTGAAGTTGAGTAAGAACTAAAGGAATTTAGTTCACTTGTTCTTAATAGTGCCATACTACCATCATCGGAAGGTCAGGTTAATGTGTATGGTTAAGTCTTAGATTATATAAAAGAGTGGCATTTGGTAAAATATACATTAATTTTTATTGTGTCGACAATCACCTATCTTTTATACCTTGTGAATACTTAGTATACTACTGAAGATTCATGTTGGGGATCCTAGTTTATTCATAGCATAATTTATCTTATTGTTTCTGCGTTATTGCTTCAACAACTATCCTTACAATTTATCACAATTTATCTCGTTTCTATCTAGTTATTACACTAACATTAATAGACAAAATACAGCCATCCCTATGGGACCAATATCCGACAGACTCACATCTGTCTACTATACTTGCATCGACAGTGTACACTTGCACATTATTACTGTGACGTTTACAGCCGATCAAGTTTTTGGCACCGTTGCCGAAGATGGTGTTTGTTTGATGTTTATTTTTTTGTACTTGTGTGTCTTTATACTTTGTTTTCCTTATAAAATATTTAGTATTCACTAACTTGTTTTCTCTTTGTTACTATTTTTTTAATTTCATTTTAGGTGTTTTATGACCAGATGCAATTCAGATTTTCTTGCCAACTTTGATTCAAAACTTGAAAGAATTGTTCGGAGAAGACTTCAAGAACAAAGAAATATGGACTTACCAAGGCTCAATGCAGCCATACCCCCGATACAACAGCAAAATGTTCATAACCCATTATTGCCACAAAATGCTCATTTTCATAATAGAACCATACAATATTGTGTAGTTCCTGTTCTAGATGATCTGCAACCAGGAGTTGTTAGACTAGAAATTCAAGCTGGGAACTTTGAACTCAAGCCAGTGATGCTTCAAATGTTGAACTCTAATGGCCAATATGTTGGACTGCCACATGAAAATGCGAGAGAACATCTTAAATTCTTTTTATTGATCTGTGTTTCCTTTAGTCAACAAGGTGTTCTTAATGATGCCTTAAAGATGCAATTATTTCCCTATTTCTTACAATTGAGAGCCCGCACTTGGTTTCTTGGGCTACCTGCTGGATCAATTACTTCTTAGAATGCTCTAGCCATACATTTTGTCTTGTGATTTAACCTACCGACAATGAATGCTCATCTTCGAAATGATATTACTGTTTTCCATCAGCTAGATGATAAAAATCACCACACCATATGGGAACGTTATAAGTCTTTGCTTCGACATTATCCCATGTGCGACATTCAACTAGAAATACAAATTGAGATTTTTGTAATGGTATGAATTCATATACAAGGAATCTTGTCGATGCATCAGCCAATAGATAGCTTCTGGATTATACTTACAATCATGCTATGAGAATTCTTGAGAGAATTGCTCAAAATGATTATCAATATCCCATCTCTAGAACTGCACAAGCAAAGACTACTCCAAGAGTTATTGAATTGGATACATTATCCGTGCTAAGTTCCCAAGTCTCTTCGCTCACAAACATAATTAAAAATATGCAAGGGACGGGTGATGTTGCACCTATACAAGTTGCTCAACAATTGGATATTATTACCGTTTTCTGTGAAATTTGTGGTGAGAACCATAGTTATGAAGATTGTCTGCAACATGCAAAAAATGCTTGTTATTTCAGTGATATTTGCAAAAATTCTTATGGCAACTCTTCCAACAACTCTGTATGCAACCAACAGTTTTGAGGAACTCAGAATGTTGGACAAAATGCTACGACATTCAAATATAGGAATGCAAATACTCAAGGTAATTATAATCCAAGACAAGGGAATTATACTCAACAATAGTAGAACGACAGTCAGCATCATCAATGGTATCAACAACAAGGTCAAACACAATCACATCAAAATCAGATGCAACCACAACATTCTTCGATGAAGAATTAGAATATCCAAGGATAGCGACAAAAGCAGTATATCCAAACTTTTATTTTTAACCTATTAACTGCTCTTGAGTCGATAATGAGGGAGCATATTACTTGTACAGAAGCTATTGTTCAAGGAAATTCATCTTCTATTTGAGCATTGGAGGCACAATTGGGACAACTTGCTTCAAATCTAAATACTCGACTGCAAGGCTCCTTACCTAATGACACCGAAAACCTCAGCTCGAGAGGGAAAAAGCACTGTAAAGCTATCACTCTTAGGAGTGGTAAATAAATTGGTGAGTCAGTTATTGATTCTACTGTAGCATCACCAAGTATTGGTGACATAAGCCCTAACAGAAAGGTTGATTTTGAAGAGCTTGTTAATGAACCGGACAAAGAAGTACCACCAACTGTCGCTTACATTCCTTATATTCGACCCTCAGAATTATGAACGCAAACAAGAGTATCACTGCAACCGGATGTACTTCCACATATACCTTTTCCACAAAGATTCAAGAGGAATGAGAACGCTAAATAGTATCAGCAGTTTCTGGATATAAAACAACTGCAGATCAATATTCCTTTAGTGGATGCTCTAGTACAAATTCTGAGTTATGGAAAATTTATGAAAGACCTCTTGTCCAAGACGAAAAAACTCACTGATGTTGAAACTATTGCATTCATAGAAGGCTGTAGTTCTATCTTGACAAACAAGTTGCCCCCTAAATTGAAAGATCGTGGAAGCTTTACCTTTCTATGTTCGATTGGCAATTAGTATTTGGGCAAAGCTTTATGAAATTTGGGAGCTAGCATCAACCTCAGGCCATTGTCTACTTTTAGAAAGTTGGGAATTGGTTACATGAAACCCACTATAGTGACATTCCAACTGGCAGATCGATCTTTAGCTCAACCTGAAGGGAAAATCAAAGATGTTTTAGTTTGCATGGATAAATTCATTTTTCCAGCTGATGTTATCATACTTGATTATGAGGCAGACAAGGAAGTTCTCATAATCTTGGGACGACCATTTTTAGCCACCGGCCGAACTCTCATTGATATTTATAAAGTAGAACTCACCATGTGACTGAATGATGAGCAAGTTACCTTTAGTGTTTTTGAGTCTGTTCATCATAATGATAAAGCAGATTGTCGTACTGTTGATGTGCTCGATGATTTAATTGAGGAAGAATTCAAAAACCAAAGCACAGTCCTTGCTGAAGAAATTACCGTGACATTTGAGGCTAAATCCATAGACAATTGTGATAGCACGGTTGAAGCTAGTACTGTTGAAGTCAAGCATAGATGATAAGTTGAATCTTTAGACCTAACTAACAAAACCACTCCAAGTTTCAAATTATCAACTAAAGATGCTCCCACTCTAGAATTGAAACCATTACCTCTTCATCTTAAATACATCTTTTTGGGTGATCACAATACTCTTCCAGTTATTGTCCCCGCAACACTAGATGAAACACAAGAAAAGAAATTGACTCATAGTCTTAAGTAGCACAAATAAGCTATTGCCTATAGTATTGCGGATATTCATGGTATTAGAAGATGAATGCCAACAGTTAATTGAACAGTAAAGAAGGTTAAACGAGAAGATAAAGGAAGTGGTCAAGAAAGAAATCGTAAAATGGCTTGATGCAGGAATTATTTATCCGATTTTTTTATAGAAAGTAGGTGAGCCCAGTGCAATGCATCCCAAAAAAGAGTAGCATCATAGTGGTTCACAATGATACAGACGAATTACTACCAACACGCATCCCCACAGGATAGTGAGTTTGTATGGACTATTGTAAATTAAATAAAGCTGTAAGGAAGGATCATTTTCCACTTCCCTTCATTGATCAGATGTTAGATCGGCTTGCTGGAAAAGTTTATTATTGCTTCCTAGAAAACTATTATGGGTACAACCAAATTGCTATTACACCAGAGGATCAGGAGAAAATAACTTTCACCATGCCCTTTTGGTACTTTTGCTTTTCGTCATATGCCTTTTGATCTTTGCAATGCACCAGCCATATTTCAAATGTGTATGATAGCAATATTCTCAAATATGATCGAAGACTCTTTTAGAGGTTTTTATGGATGACTTTTCAGTTTACGGGAATGATTTTGATAATTGTGCTAACAATTTGGATAAAGTACTGAAGTGATGTGAGGACACTCATCTTGTCTTGAATTAGGAAAAATGTCATTTTATGGCAAGTGAAGGCATTATGTTGGGACATCGCATCCCTAATCAGGGTATTCAAGTAGATAAAGCTAAGGTGGAAATCATCGAGAAATTACCCCCACCAAAAAATGTGAAAGATATTCGTAGCTTTCTTGGACATGTAGGATTTTACCGACAATTTATTAAGGATTTTTTAAAAATTACAAAACCATTACGCTCATTTTTGGAACAAAATAAAAAATTCCTCTTTGACGAGGCATGTCTGGATGTCTTTATTCAGTTAAAGAAGTAGCTGTTCAATGCACCTATTGTCATTGCACCTGATTGGTCTCAACCTTTTGAAGTCATGTGCGATGCAAGTGATTTCACTGTGGGTGCAGTGCTAGGAAAACGCCAGGGAAAAATATTTCCTGCCATCTATTATGCTAGCAAAACTCTTACAGAGGCTCAACTCAATAATATCACCACAGAGAAAGAATTGTTGGCTGTAGTCTTTTCTTTCGACAATTTTTGCTATTATCTTGTCAGCGCAAAAGTTACGGTATTCACTGATCATTCTACTTTGCAATATATCTTTGCGAAAAAAGATGCCAAACCAAGACTGATACGATGGATATTATTGTTGCAAGAATTTGACATCGAGATAAAAGACTGAAAGGGGCCAGAGAATCGAGTTGTCAATCATTTTTCTAGATTAGCAATTGGCAGCGAAGATGGGAAAATACTTCCATTTGTCGACACATTCCTAGATGAGATGTTATTCACTGTTGATGTAATTCCTTTGGTATGCAGATTTGGTTAATTACTTTGTGTGTGGTAAGCTCCCAATGAGTTTCAAGGGCCATAAAGAAGAAGATTTCTTCGTGACATAGTGAAGTACCATTGCAATGATATATTCAAGGTATGCAATGACAACATCATTCAGCATTGTGTTCCGGAAGATAAAATGCTTTAAATCCTAAAGCACTATCATAATACTCCTTATGGAGGCCATTTCGATGGTATGAGAACTACTGCTAAGGTTCCACAATCAGGATTCTAGTGGCCATCATTGTTCAAAGATGCTCATAATTTTTTGAATCAATGCGATAAATGTCAGCGTACCGATTCTATTTCCTGACATAAAGATTTGATGCAACAGCCAATCATAGAAGTTGAATTGTTTGATATTTAGGGAATGGATTTTATGGGACCGTTTCCAAGTTCATTTGAAAATCTTTATATATTTGTCACTATTGATTATGTCTCACAGTGGGTGGAGGCGATTGCTGTCCCAATGGACGAAGCAAGGACAGTGCTCAAATTTTATCACAAGCATATACTCACCAGTTTCAGCACACCAAAGGCCTTGATTACTGATCAGGGTATACATTTCCATTGCAACCAAGTGGCAACAATATTAAAGAGATATGGAATCAATTATAGAATGGCTACTACTTATCATCCACAAACCAATGGACAAGATGAAGTTTCAATTCGACAAATTAAGAATATTCTTGAGAAGGTTGTGAATCCTTCGAGAAAAGGTTGGTCTTCCTGATTAGATGACGCTCTATGGGCATTGCGGACAACATATAAGATTCCATTAGGAATGTCAGCATACCAATTGGTTTTTGGGAAAGCATGTCACTTGCCAGTTGAAATAAAACACAAAGTGATATGGGCAATTAAGGAAGTGAACATGGACTATCAAGCTGCTGAAAAGAAAAGGCTGTTGGACATCACCGAGCTAGAGGAGATCCGAAGAAATGCTTATAAAAATGTTGTAATTTATAAGGAAAGACCAAATGATGGCATGACAAGATTACTTTGCAGCGATAATTTACCATAGGTCAACAGGTTTTATTATTCAAATCTCGACTTAAATTGCATTCCTATTGGTCTGGACTATTTGAAGTTGTCAATATATTTCCCTATGGTGCAGTCACGATTCGATATTTAAGTGGTGGACACCAGTTAAAAGTCAATGGACAGAGATTGAAAAACTATTATGGAAATAAAAATCAAGAGCAGGCAGAGACCATTAATTTGGTCCAAACATTTTAAAATTTTACTTTATTATTCTGAGATTTCATCTTATTTTATTCCTGTTTTGTAAAGCTTGTTTTCTTTCTTTTTTGTAGAATAATAAAGTACCAATGTCGACACAATAGTATTTGGTTGTCAACGCATTCTGTACCACTGTGTTACCATTATTCAAAATTAAGAGAACTTTAATCTTCACCGTTGGATCAAAACCCACCCAACCGTTTGATCTATTTTAGTACACATAATTCTTATTGGAAGCCACTCTTCCCGCTAGTTTTGGATCTCTCAACAAAACATCACGACTCTACAACTTCCTCTTTCACTCTTTATAAAGTCTACACTATTGTGCTGGCTGCAAAGCATCCAAGAAACAATTTTTATTCTTTTTCCTTACTCAAGATCCCACATTTTTCACTTAAAATCGTCTTCCCTCCACAAAAGATGGCAAGAACAAAAGGTTTGACTAAGAAATCCAAAAAATCTACTGAAGAACCTACATTCTCTGCCACCGCAGTTCGTGAGTCGAAATCCCTTAAGCAAGTGCAAAAAAAGGAACCAATAATCTTTTTGAATAAAGCGGCAAGGGAACGATTTCAAGACAACATATTGCATTGAAATTTTCACCCCGAACAAGGCATTTCCTTGTCGCAACAACAGGAGTTGGGAAAATAAATTTATTGAACCATTTCTAACCTGAATTGGGGAAATTTCTACACACACCCTGGAAGCTATTACCCTACCTGTTACATGAATTCTATGCCAACCTCTATGACCAAGATTCAGAGTTTTTTTTTGTTCATGAAGGTCTATCCCCATGGAATGCCAACATAATCAATGACTTGTATAAACTTAAGGTCGATGTTGACGAACACTTCGATTTCTTTGTGGAAGTGAGGAATGAGAAAAGAGACCTGCTTCTACAGGATTTATGTATTGAAGGAGCATGGTGGACAGGGTCGCATCCAAAGAATTTTACAGTGCACCTCTGTTTCTTAACATTGCACAGCAAAATATGGTTTCACTTTGTTCACTGCAAACTACTGTCGTCTACCCAAAGCACCACCGTTAACCTTGAAAAAATATGTCTAATACATTCCATTATAAATGGTACAAAAATTGATGCAGATGCAATTCTCCACTGACAAACTGTTGAATGCATCGCCAGGCAGACTGACATTTTGGTTTTCCCATCATTGGTAATGCCTCAAGAAGATGAAGAAATCATAGATAGTAAGGGTCCAATTAATGAAGCCTCTGTTAAAAGGATGACTCATTGCATAGAAACACCAATACTGAAAAAGGCAGGAACCAACAAAACAAAAAAGGGCAAAGCCAAAGCTGACAGTAAAGGAACAACCCTGCATACAGAGACATCCTTATGTTGTAAGATGAAAGATGTTGAGAAAATGGTTACTTCCATTAGCAATAGGAAAATCAAACTTGTCACTACTGTTGAGGACATGTAGAACTCTCAAAAATTGTTTTATGCTTATACTAAAGCTTGGAATAGTTCCATTGTAGCCACATTAAGCCAATTGAGACCATCTCCAATATCGGACTTCCCAGTGTTTCCACCAATTATTTGAAACTATAAGCATTCATCTACGAATGACGACTTTGAAGACCAAGACTAATCGGTGGCATCTCCTCCCATCGTGCAAGTCTCTAATAATGACAAAGATAAAGAATCCAAGGACATTGAAGAATGTCTACGCAAGATTGAGAGCTTGTTCAAGGATGGTATTTTTGCTTATCAAAAGGACACTATTGTTGACAAGAAAGCTGCTACTACAAAAGAGGAAGTTGTTTTTGTTGAAGAAGAAAAAGTTGCTAAAAATGAGAAAGAAAAAGAAGAAGAAGATTTTGTTGAGAACGTTGACACCGCACCTGAATCTATGGGTGTAAAAATTGATAATTTGGATCAAACTAGAGCGAGACCGATAGAAGTTGCTGAGTTCACTAGTGAGGAGCAATGCAATTCATGGGCAATAGTGGTCTACGCTGGACCACTCTAAGTGGCCTCTCCTACACAAACAATAATTGATGATGTCAGGGTGGAGCCAAGAACTGAGGAGCAATCCAAAGGCAGTACAAAGCCTAAAGAAAAGAAAAATAAGCGCTCCAAGGATAAAAAAATGAAAGATGGAGGAGAAAGAAACATCATGCAGCCACAACGATGACTGTAGATAACTGAGTTAGTTTGTTTTAAGCTTTAGTTATAGTATTCATGCATTGCATGTAGTTGTAGGTTTTATTTTGATAAGTATACATTGTTATTGCATTTTTATTGTCATTACATATTCAGGTCAGTGCATTAGGGACAATGCAATCTTTAAGTTTGGGGGAACATATATGGGATTTCGAAATACACCCACATTTCAAAATAAAAATTGAAGCATGCAAGGTTTATGCACAATTGTTAGAAATTTTTTTATTACATTCAATGTTTAATTCTTGGATCATGTGAATTGTCAATGAATGAGTTGGAGAAATTTGACTGAATGTTGTATCTTCAATACTTTGATGAATGATTTAGGTTGCATTAGAGTAATAAATGACTAGTAGCATTCCTTGAATCTTGAATTAAACTATCTTTTTCAGCTGCCTATATATATATAGATAATTATAAATAAGAGACACTCCAAAATGGGTGTATTGTGGAATGTTAAAAAGGGAACACTCCAATAGAAGCGTTAGAAAAATGAATCTGGCCAAAGGTCATTGTTGTATGAGTGTGTGTCGATGCAATTACGTACTTCCTAGGGGTTTGTTGCTCCCCATCGTTATTTCTCAGGAACAACGGTACAGTAATGTAAAGATATCCCTTATTTCGAAAAAAATTATAGTATTGTACAATAAATGTTGTAATGGTAGATAGAATTTAGGATTTGAAGCATGAAGCTGGCCTTGATGAAAGTGAAGTCTTACTCATTCATGCTTATGTATTGTCAATGCAATATTCTTTCATCTAAATGTGATTCATTCATTGGGAATTTAGAGGGTTCGAGTTGTTAGAATGACCATTTGCCTTAGAAAATTTTTCGTAGCCTTGCTAGTTTTTGTTTTACTTGAGGACAAGTAAAAACTCAAGTTTGGAAGTGTGATTATACTAGAAAGAACATATGTTTTCTCCCTACTTATTGGTTAATTTTTTCCCATTTAGTTATCTTTAGCATACATTTTATCATGTTCAGTTTAGTAAATTGCATTTTATAACTCAGTGAATCCTAGCCTATTTTATCCTTAATTTTGCTATCTTATTGCATTAATGTCATTGCATGAGCGAATTCCAGATTGTGTACAGAATTGTCACCGCAGTTGACAAATGTCTACAATGTCACTACATGAGTAAATTCCAGATTGCATCCAGAATTGTCGTCGCAATTGACAGCTGTCTGATAAGAGCCAACCATGCGTGAGCTATCCAGTCCAGTTTAACTACCCTGTACGAACAAAGATAGAAGAATCATGAGGGAAAGACACTTGTACTATTAAGGAAAACATAAAATGATAACGTGAGAAGAATAAAGGGATGATTTTTTTGGCTAGACAGCCATCCTCTTACCCTATTTTGAAGCTTGCAGCCATGGCAACTTAAGCCTCTTATGGGTGAGCCAACAAGAAGACTGATGCAAATCCATTCCTAACGAGGAGATGTAAGTGCAAAACAAGAGGAAATAGAGAGATCCAATCGAGTGGCCTAGGAATAGTATTTTCCATTCGATTCTTTCTCATTTCTTTGAAAACACTGGTGATTACTGTAACACCCCTAACCTATATCCGTCACCGGAATAGGATAACGAGGCATTACCAATCAATACACATCATTCACATACATAACATATACATGTATACATTCATATATAAAACCCATCCAACAAATTCACATTGTCCCTTTTATGGCTCTACAAGGCCTTAAAACATGCTTAAAAAAGGTTCGAGACTAAACCGATAACATTTGAAAACTTTGGGAAACTTAAAAACTTTTCATGCATACAGGGGTCACACGCCCGTGTGAACAGGCCATGTGCCTCACATGGCCACCAGACACACTCGTGTCATAGGCCGTGTGAAAACAAGATATATATCTGACTTGCTCCACACGATCGGAAACACGACCGTGTGCCTTGGTCGTGGGAAATTTAGAAGGGTTACTGACTTAGGTCACACGGCCGGCCACAAGCCCATGTGCCAGCCCGTGTATCTCACACAGCCAGTAGACACGCCTGTGTGTTTAGGCTGTGCCTAACCTATAGGGTATACTAGCTTAATATCGAAAGGCTACCCCAAGGGACACACGGTCGTGTACCAAGGCCATGTGTCACACACGGTCAAGCCACAAGCCCATGTGCTCGACCATGTGAAGAGAAAATAAGCTTGGTTGAAGCCACATTTCTCACCCTTCTCAAGCATACCTAAAACAACATATTTCATGCCATTTCAATGCATTAATAAGAAGCCAAACCATGTTATTTCATGCACCAAACTTACAATACCAATTCTATCCATTTCATCAACTCAAATCAATACTCTTTGTACAATCAAACACATACCAAAATAGCATGATTCATTCCTCATTACTCACCTATTCAATCATATACCAAAGTACATATCATGCTCATCAATACAGCCTATTTCAATATGTATTTTTACTACCATCAATCATACACAAAGCTTGGCTCATAAATCATTTAGCTTATCAAGTCTAAAATCATGTTTTCATAAGTAAATTCCCATCATATACCAAATGATCAAATTATCAACTTGAACCATCACCAACCATACCAAATTATGC
This sequence comes from Gossypium hirsutum, assembly GCF_007990345.1. NCBI lineage: Eukaryota > Viridiplantae > Streptophyta > Magnoliopsida > Malvales > Malvaceae > Gossypium > Gossypium hirsutum. Next base: position 97,052,035 of record NC_053433.1, on the reverse strand, counting down.
CACTACACAAAGCAAATTACACTTCAAACATAAGTCATTAATAAGCATATAAAATGGCCAAATACATCACCAAAATTTTTATCAAAAGACTCAAGCTTATACATGCCATATAACCAAGTCACAAGTGTATAAATACCAAAATCAAAACCAGATAGTGTGATGCGATCTCTGCTGACTTCCAACCCGAGCGAACGTCTGAAACACTATAAAACAAAGAAAAATAACACAAAGCAAGCTATGAAGCTTAGTAAGCTCGTATGGTAATAAACTCATTATTAAATAACTGCATTTAAAACCATTATTCAAAACATAATATAATTCATATGATTACAACATTCTATCTCGAATTCATACACAAAGTTAATCAAGATTTTCATGAGTTTATTCATTCAAAACACATATGGTTTGAATACTTCTTATCAATTCATTCACATCTTCATATGCTTAAGTAATTATATATATAAACTTTATTCAATTCAATTTCCATCACCTTTTCTTTAGCCAAGTGAATTATGTGAAATAACATCAAATAATGGTATTTTGCACACTATGTGCCATATGTATATTTAGTTAAAACAACTATAACTCATATCTCACATATCATTCAATTCATACCTCATTATAGCCAAATAAACACATTTTGGCATGAAACATACTTATACATAAATCTTTCTAATTTTATATACATGATACACTAAGAACTTGCCAAATTCCCTTCATTTGATTCTCATATAGGTTCTGTACGTACCTGTATCACTTAATTCGATTGTACTTTCATTCTCATATTGACTTTTCCTGTTGAACCGTTTAGAATCATTAAGGATACTCAGTAATCACATATAGCTCTGATGAACCGTAATTTATACATATTTTTACCCCATGTTTAACGCCTTTTATGGATGATTTTCCATTAGAATTGGTGAATTCGATGCTCCTAATACTTTAATTTCATGTTTTATACTTAGGAGAGCATAGAAGAGCGAAAGGAACGAGAAACGGACTAAAAATAGAGAAAATGGGCCAAAATACGAACTTAACACGGCTTGAACTTCCTCACACGGGCAGACCACATGGCCGTGTCAATCTGCATAATCGAAGCATGACTCACAAGGGTATAGCACATGCCCGTGCCATTCTAACAGGCTCAAACATGGCCTGAAGTAATCGCACATGGGCGTGTCACACGGGCGTGTCCCTGCCGAGCCCAAGTTAAGTCCAATTCAAAAAAGGCCACTTCTGAGGGCTCATAGGCATTCCAAAGCCTATAAATACACCCTAGAAGAGGAGAAAAGGGGGCACACAGAATAGGGAGTAAGGAATTACTCCAAGGAAGCCGATTGATTCATCTCAGAAGCCAGATTCATCATCAAGACTGAAGATCTCTCCTCAATTCCCCTTCAGGAGTTTTGGGTTTTCTTTATGTTTTGTATTCTTTATTTTTCTGAGATGTTTTCTTATTTAGTTATGAACTAAATTGTATGATAAATATTTAACTTGTTCTTAATTATGCGTTCTTAATTCTTGTTTTGATGTCCCAGGATACTGATTCAAGATAAGCTCTTATTCAGAGGAGGAATAAACCCTGGCTAAGATTACATTTATCATAATTAAGCGGAGTTGATTGCGCGCCTAGACATAGGGTGATAAGATTTTGCTGGATTAGGGTGAAACCTAATAAGGGGATCCATAGATCGAATTAATGCAACACTAGAGTGTTAATTAGAGAAAAGTCTCGGTTATTCAATCTAGGGATTAGACGTTATTATTCTTGAATAGGGATAATAACATAACTTAGGGATCTCTACGGAACAAGTTGAATGAATAAATCGTCCGATTCGAAGCCAGAATAACAAGTAAAGTCTAGGTAGATTTGTCCTTAGGTATTGTCTTAAGTCAATTGATTTTCCCCAAAAGCAATTCCCCAATTCTTTTCTCCGTGAGTTCTTAGTTTAGATAATTAGTTAATTAAAACAAAACCCCATTATTCTTAGGCTAGATAATAAAGAGACAGTCATTACTAGTACTTTTAGTTCATTTGGGTTCGACAATCCGGTCTTGCTAAAACTATACTACTGTTCGATAGGTACACTTGCCTACATCGTGATAATAGTTAGTCCAAGAATGAGTAATTATAAATATTTAAAACCTATCATGAAATAACGTGATCAAGTTTTTGGCGCCGTTGCCGGGGAACTAAGATATTAGAAACGCTTAATTTTTATTACTTTAGCCATTTATTTTTCTTGCAATTTAATTTAATTTAATTTAATTATTATTTATTAACTTAATTTTTCCTTCTCTTGGCAGGTTTTCATGGTTTATGACTAGAAGAAACCCGTCGGGACCATTACTTTTTGATGAAGAAATCGATCACACAATACATAGAAACCAAAGAGAAATAAGGCAAAGCTTAAGATACATGGAGAACGAGCAAGAAGACGATACTCAACCCCCAACAGAAGAGATGGCTGAAAACCAAGGCAATTAGCTACCTCCTGCAATTGCGGTTAATCAAAATCCTGCTCCGCGCACTATGTATGATTATGCTAAACCCTCTTTAATAGGAATTGAATCGAGCATAGTTAGACCCACTGTAGCTGCAAATACTTTTGAATTAAAACCTAACACTATTTAAATGATACAACAATTTGTTCAGTTTGATGGTTTGCAGGATGAGGATCCCAACGCTTATTTAGCCAACTTTTTAGAACTATGCGATGCATTTAAAATCAATGGCATTTCTGATGATGCCATTTGTCTTCGGTTGTTTCCCTTTTCATTGAGGAACAAAGTTAAACAGTGGTTGAACTCGTTACCATGAGGATCAATTACTACTTGGGAACAAATGACCGAAAAATTTTTACTAAAATATTTTTCGTCAGCTAAAACAGCTAAATTACATAATGATCTCTCTTCTTTTGTGCAGATGGATCTAGAAACACTCTACGATGCATGGGAGAGATACAAGGACCTTTTGAGAAGATGCCCTCACCATGGGTTACCACTTGGGCTCCAAGTTCAACCATTCCACGATGGTCTGAATCCTTCGACTCGGCAAATGGTTGACGCAGCTGTTGGCGGGACCATCAACAATAAAACTCCAGAAGATGCCTATGAGTTTATAGAGGTGATGTCACTGAATAAGTATCAGTGGTAAGTCATGAGGACAAAGCCAACGAAAACAGCCGGTGTTTATAACGTTGATTCAGTCACCATGCTCTCTAATCAGGTAGAAATTTTAAATAAAAAGATTGATGGTTTTCTTAATTTTTCACAGGTTCACCTAGTAATGCAGTGCGAAGCAAGTAGCGGTGGAACAAACCATTCGAAATACCAACTTTATGGCCACAACATGGATAACGAGCAATTAAATTACATGGGTAATAATCCTCGACCTCAAAATAATCCATACAGTAACAGTTATAATGCAGGTTGGAGGAACTACCCTAATTTCTGGTAGGGCGGTCTAGGAAATCAAAGACCACAACATCCTCCGGGCTACCAACAACCACCCTACCAACAGGAAAAGAAGCCAAATCTTGATGAGATGCTCTCAAAGTTCATATCAGTGTCAGAAACCCATTTTCAAAACACCGAGACAGCACTTAAGAATCAACAAGCGTCGATCCAAGGGCTAGAGACTCAGATAGGCCCGCTTTCCAAACTAATCTCTAAATGACCACAAGGTAGTTTGCCAAGTAATACAGAAACTAACCCAAGGAAACAGCTCAACGCAATTAATATTCAAGATGACAAAGGAGTTGTTGAGCCTGAACCAAAACCGAGGAATGAAACTGTGGTAAGCAAAGGTCAAGGTGAGGTAGATTATAATAAAAACAAACCAGTGACTGTCGAATATAAACCTCGTGTGCCATACCCCAACGCGACAAGGAAAGACCGCTCAAATGAACAGTTTGGTAAATTCCTTAAACTCTTAAAAAAATTACATATTAACTTACCGTTTATTGAAGCTCTATCACAGATGTCAAACGCAATGAAATTTTTATAGGAGCTTTTAGCAAATAAGTGAAAGTTGGACGAGGCGTTGCATGTGGAGCTAAATGTAGTTTGCTCAGCCATTCTCCAAAATAAACTACCCAACAAACTAAAAGATCCAGGGATTTTTATGATTCCTTGCTTAATTGGTAGTTTAGACGTTAATTATGCATTGGTTGATCTAGAGGCTAGTATCAACGTCATGCCTTACAAAATGTTTAAGCAACTAGGTCTCAGGAAACCCAAATAGACTAGGATGAGCATTCAATTTGCAGATAAAACTATAAGATTCCCTAGAGGTATTATTAAAGATGTGCTAGTTAAAATCGATAAATTTATATTTCCCGTTGACTTTATTGTTCTAGACATAGAAGAGGATAGCAACACTCCCTTAATCCTAGGAAGGCCCTTTTTAGCAACTGCTAAAACCATCATTGATGTTGGCACAGGTGAACTTACACTCCAAGTGGGAGACGAAACAATCACCCTCCAAGCTCGAAATTCTGGCAACACATCAGGGATTGAAGGTAATTATTTAAACCATCCTACTAAAACTAACAATTTGGTGCAACCTACTTTGCAGAAAATGAGTCTGAAGGAAGCACATGAGTTGTTCTCAAGCAATAGTAGAGGACCTGTTCATGAAGATCGAAGACTACAAATCAAGGAACTCGATGACTGGCGAACACACAAACCAAGAACACCCGAGAAATTGAAACTACGCCAAAACGAGCCCGATACCTCTCCAAATAAACTTAAGGTTGGTGATAAGGTCTTATTAGATGCCGCGGATCCCCACATTGTCACTACCACACCGAATGAGGAAATCCCTCTTACGGTACTCAGTATTTTTCCATTCAGTACGATGGAGGTGAGTCATCCCAAGTTTGGCACTTTTAAGGTAAACAACACTCGATTAAAACCCTATTTTGATGAGATTGATAGCAGGAATGAGGAGTTAAAACTCTTCAAACCACCATGACCATTCATTGGAGAGGTAAGTCAAGCTTAGACTATAAATAAACGCTTCTCGGGAGGCAACATGAGCACTAACAATATTAATTTCTTTAAATTTTGGTATTTCACTCCTAACTTACTAATAGAAATCTTGAATACAGGTGTTTTCACAGAGACACGGCCAAGCACCTGGGTGTGCTTAAGGCCGTGTGAAAACAAGGCAAAAGATTTCCCCAACACAGGCTGCGATTAAACGCCACGACCGTGTGATATGGCCATGGTCGAGCCTACCAAAACAACACGGGCGTACCACAAGCCCGTGTGGAAGAATCGTGGGTGAACTTGATAATACATCACGGGCGTGCGACACGCCCGTGTCTAACAGCCATGGTCGAACCTGCCAAATTAACACGGGCATGGAGCTTGAACACACGGGCGTGGTAGAAGCGAACGAAGCTAGACACGGCCGTGTGAACTCACACGCCCGAGGAACACGGACGTGTACTAAATGTCAGACGTGCCCAAATTTGAATTTCGTGAATCACACGGGCTGAAATTGGGGAACACAGGCGTGTACCATGGCCGTGTGCCCCAAAATCTATAAATACCCTGCACTATTCACTTTCTTCCCTATTCAAAAACCCTAACCCTAGCTGCAGCAACTCCACACGGCCCCCCTGCCACGCCCGTGCGCCACCTACAACTCCATTCTCGATGCCCACTCTCTTCCCTTAGCGTTTGTTTACTCCTTTTTCTTTTATTTCACTGATTTATAATGCTATTTATCATATTAATCTATGTTTTTCATGTTATTTCCATATTGATAATCACATAAATTTCATTTATCAAACAAGTTATCATCTTTCTCATGTTTAAAATCTTCCTCATTACATGATTCCTACACTTCATGTAATTAGTTAGAAGTAAATATTCATGGCTAGGATAGTTGAAATAATCATGCATATTGTGTCGACATCTCTTTTCATTCATATAGTATTTTCCATTCCATTCCTTGCCATTTTTACTTCTCATGCCACATCAAAATGGGTCATTAAACTTATTGTTTTAATTTATTAATTGTGGCTGAATATATTCATGCATTTTCCTTTTCGAATTTAGTCACATTCCTTTTATATATTATAAATTGTTCACTCATCAAAAAGACAAATTAATGTTTCCACTTGTAGGTTCATAATGTCATTTTAAAGAGGAAAGAAAACAGTCGTACCAGCCTCGAAAAAGAGGAAGGGAGCGTCATCTTTCGCAGGTCTAACCATGAAAATTCGTCACCCTCACCTGTAGTTCCCCCGAGGGCCCCAAGAAGAGCTCTTTCAAATACTTCGCGTCTGACCCTTAATTGTGGGCCGCTGCATCGACTAGGCTGCCATAGAATAAGTTCAGATGGCTGACGTGATTCGGGCTCTCCTAACCACTGACCCTTGGGAGCTATTCTTCGGGATTATCGAGCGAACATACCTCTATCTCACAATGGAACTCCACTCAATGTTCCATCTTCAAACCGTAATGATAAGGTACGATGACCCGGCACGGTCCAGTTTCGCTTAGGTGGGTTAATCTGCTAGCTAAGCGTCGCAGAGTTTGGTGCTACGCTAGGCCTACATACGAAGGAGTTCAAGCAGGAGAAGAAACTACATTGTAACGCCCCCACGCCCGAGACTGTCGCCAGAGTCGAGTATAAGGTGTTACTAAGCTTAATTTAACATTTTTAGAACTTTGGATTATTTGTTTCTACATTCACAGCTTTTAAGCTACTTGCGTCACAGTCACAAGAAAAACCATATCTCGAGTTACAAAACTCAAAATCAAGATCCATAAATTTTATCTGAATCTAGACTCATATACCTATCTACTAATTTTTTTATAAAATTTTTGGTAAGGCCAATTAGTGCAGTTTATTAGTTAAAGTTACCCCTGTTTCAGGACTTGACTGGTCTGACCTCTGTTTACTACGAACGACATTTCTCTCTGTACAAAATTCATATGAATATGAGGTTTGTTTCTCCTAAAGCTTGACTCAATAAGGATTCTTAGGATATAAAATAAATCACCTAATTATATCTTTACAATTTATGGTGAATTTATAAAATAGGAATAGGGGATTCAGAAACTGCTATGACCCTGTTTCACTAAAATTAAAATGTCTTCTAACATATAATTTCTTTACCTGTTTCATTTGTTTCATGTGAAACTAGACATAATAAGCTTCAATATGATATGTAGTCCATCACCAAATTCAATTTCTATGATTTTTAGTAAAGTTTCAAACTCGCGTCAGTGTTGCTGCAGTATTCTGTTTATGGCAAATTTCATCCCTCTTATGAGTTTTTATGCACTAAGTATCTTAATAATTTTCCTTATCATCAAACATAATCTAAACTTACCATTTTCATAATTTATCATTATCAAATATTTTCTCAACCATTCTGTCACCATATCATAAGATCATTTACACAAAATAAGTATATTGCTATACATGCCATACTTAAATTTACAAGCCATTTACCAAAAATCTTCCGGATAGTGTGACTGAGCCTTCGACCTATCCCGACTCCTGAACTGGCTTGTCCAAAACTACAATGAGTAAGAAGGAGGGAGTAAGCAAAAATGCTTAGTAAGTTCATATCTAAATAATAAATAACATAACAAGCAATCAAACTAATCAATATTAGCATATATCATCAACACACTTATCACATTTTTTTAATCATTTTTCATCATCTTATTACCTTATCGTGGTTGTAATCAACACTCAACCCGAGGGTTAAATACATACCTGTCCAAAATATCCATTTCTCATCACTTATCAATACGTCTCTTTTCATCTCGAGTATTCCTCCATTTGAGTAAAACTTTACCCGTTGAACACATCGGAATATAATTCGGATACATGGATAATTTGCATATAAGTGCCACATATTCAATCAAGCAATCATGTAACCCGCCCATAAGCGAACTCGGACTCAACTCAACGAGCTCGGGCGTTCGCATCCATAAGTGAACTCGGACTCAACTCAACGAGTTCGGATGCCTAGTTACATCTCACAAACTCGGACTCAACTCAACGAGTTCGGACATTTGCATCCATAAGTGAACTCAGACTCAACTCAACGAGTTCGGATGCTCAACCATCCTAGTGACATGTCACTTGTATCCTAATCTATTCCTAAGGTTCAAACGGGATTTTCCTCGAACACTTATCCTTGCCGTCTTCCGTAGAATGCCGAAATCAATACTCGGTAACAATTATATTTAACAAGTAGCTCACATAATTTACATATTATTTGAAATTAACCACAAAGCATACATTTCATAATGAAATTCAGCATAACACATAATTAATATCAATAACTTAAAAATAACAATTATGCTACATTATTTACACATGAACTTACCTTGGTACCAAAATACAAAGATTTTGCAATTTAGTCCACAATCTTTTCTTTTCCTCGATTGAGGTCGATTCCACGTCTTTCTTGATCTAAAATAACACATTTAGCTCATTTAATACTCACATTATCAAATTAATCCTTAACTCAAATTTTGGAAAAATTACAATTTTGCCCCTAAACTTTTGCATATTTACATTTTTGCCCCTAGGCTCGGGATTAAACTTTATTCCTTATTCTTATGTTTTACAACATGCTGATCACTTTTCTCTTCTATGGCAACATCAAATTCTCACTCTAACATGTACTTATGACTATTAGGTATTTTTACCGATTAAGCCCTTTTACTCGTTTTTGCTTAAAATCGAGTAGTACAAGTTGTCTAACATAATTTAAAACCCCATATTCTATCATAAAACATCAAAATACACAAATTTCACCTATGGGTATTTTTCCAAATATAAACCCTAGGTTGAATTATTGCTAACATAAGCTTAATCGAGCTACTAGGATTCCAAAAACGTAAAGAACATTAAAAACGGGGCTTGGAATCACTTACTATGGAGCTTGGAAGCTTGAAACAAACCCTAGCTATGGAGAACCCTTGAAATTTCGGCCTAATGAAGAAGATGGACAAAAATTGGCTTTTAATTTTGTTTTTAATTCATTTTAATAACTAAATGACCAAAATACCCTTACTACTAAACTTTCCAAAAATTCCTTCCATGTCCTAATTTTGTCCATGAACTTAAAATTGGTCAAATTTCTATTTAAGACCTCCCCATTAATATTCCAAAACAATTTCATACTAAAAACTTCTAGAATGCAAGTTTTGCAACTTATTCGATTTAGTCCCTACTTTCAATTTAAGCACTTTAGGCATAGAATTTCATCACGAAATTTTCACACAATCATGCAATCATATCATAATCATCAAAATAATTATAAAATAATTATTTCTATCTCAGATTTGTGGTCACGAAACCACTATTCTGATTAGGCCCTAATTCGGGATATTATAACTCTCTCCCCCTTTAAGGATTTTCGTCCTCGAAAATCTTACCTGTAAACAGATGTGGGTATTGATTTCTCATAGTTTCTTCGGATTCCCATGTAGCTTCTTCTACTCCATGCCTTTGCCACAAAACCTTCACAAGTGCAACATTTTTATTCCTTAGTTGTTTGACCTCTCGAGCTAAAATCTTAATCGGTTCTTCTTCGTAGGTCATATCTGGTTGTAGTTCAATTTCTGTCTGTGAAACTACATGTGAAGGATCTGAACGATACCGATGTAACATAGATACGTGGAACACATCATGAATCTTCTCTAATTTAGGTGGTAATGCTAGCCGATATGCTATCGGTCCAACTTTTTCAATTACTTCATACGGCCCAATAAAACGCGGACTTAATTTGCCCTTCCGTCCAAATCTAAGGACTTTCTTCCACGGAGACACCTTTAAAAATACTTTATCACCAACTTGAAATTCAATGTCCTTTCGTTTTAGATCTGCATAAGATTTCTATCTATTTGAAGCAGCTTTCAAACATTCTCGAATTACTTTCACTTTTTCTTCAGTTTCTTTTATTAGATCAACTCCATAAATCTGATTTTCCTTGAGTTCAGTCCAATACAATGGCGTTCGACACTTACGACCATATAATGCTTCATAAGGTGCCATTTTCAAGCTCGTCTGATAACTATTGTTGTAAGCAAATTCTACCAGCGGCAAATATCTTTCCCAACTTCCTTGAAATTCCAATACACAACATCTAAGCATATCTTCAAGAATCTGAATTACTCTCTCTGATTGTCCATCAGTTTGTGGATGAAAAGCAGTACTGAAATTTAACTTTGTACCTAACGCATCTTGCAACTTTTGCCAAAACCGCGAGGTAAACCTTGGATCTGTATCTGAAATAATTGACAATGGTATTCCGTGTAATCTAACAATTTCTCTAATATACAGTTCAACCAACTTGTTAAGAGAATAATCCGTACATACCAGGATAAAATGAGCCGACTTAGTTAATTTGTCAACTATTACCCAGATGGCATCTTTCTTTCCTAGAGTCAACGACATTCCTGAAACAAAATCCATAGTAATCCGATCCCATTTCCATTCAGGAACCATAATAGGCTGAAGTAATCCCGAAGGCACTTGGTGTTCAGCTTTCACCTGTTGACAAATTAAGCAGTTGGACACAAACTCTGATATATCTCTTTTCATTCCATTCCACCAATACATTTTCTTCAAGTCATTATACATTTTCATACTACCCGGATGAATCGAGAAATAACCACTATGTGCTTCCTGTAGGATCTTTTGAATCAATTCATCATTCTTCGGTACACAAATCCGATCTTTAAACATTAAGCACCCATCAGAACCAATTTTGAAATCTGACTCTGTATCAACTTCACACTATTTTCTCTTGGCTTGCAAATCTTGATCATCTTTCTGAGCTTCAGAAATCTCTTGCAAAAACATTGGTTTTGCTCTTAACTCTGCTAGAATCGAACCATCATCTGACACTTTCAACTGAGTGTTCATAACTCTCAAAGCAAACAACAACTTTCTGCTCAAAGCATCAGCAACCACATTCGCTTTTCCCGGATGATAATCAATAACAAGCTCGTAATCTTTCAATAATTCCAGCCATCTTCGCTGTCTTAAATTCAAGTCTTTTTGTGACATCAAGTACTTAAGACTTTTATGGTCGGTATATACCCGGCACTTTTCACCATACAAATAATGTTGCCAAATTTTCAAAGCAAACACCACCGCAGCCAATTCCAAATCGTGAGTAGGATAATTCCTCTCATGAGGTTTTAACTGCCTCGAAGCATATGCCACCACTTTTCCTTCTTGCATGAGCACACACCCCAAACCATTTAGAGAAGCATCACTATACACCACAAATTCTTTACCTGATTCGGGCTGTACTAACACTGGTGCCACTGTTAATAACTTTTTCAATTCTTCAAAACTCTGTTGACATTCTTCCGTCTATTCAAATTTAACATCCTTTCGGAGTAATCTAGTTATAGGAGCAGCAATTATAGAAAATCCATTTACAAACCGCTGATAATACCCAGCTAGCCCCAAGAAACTTCTAACTTCGGTTACGTTTTTTGGTGGTTTCCAATCAACAATGGCTGAAATTTTACTAGGATCAACCCGTATACCATCACCTAAAACAATATGACCAAAAAATCCAACTTCTCGAAGCCAAAATTCACTTTTACTAAACTTAGCATACAGCTGCTTATTTCTCAAAGTTTGCGAAACTATCCTCAAATGCTTAGCATGCTCTGTATCATCTTTTGAATAAATTAAATAATCATCTATAAACACCATAACAAATTTGTCCAAGTATGGCCGAAATATGCGATTCATTAAATCCATAAACACAGCAGGAGCATTTGTCAATCCGAATGGCATAACTAAAAATTCATAATGACCATACCTTGTTCTAAAAGCAGTTTTAGGCACATCCGACTCTTTTACCCGCAATTGGTAATACCTAGATCTCAAGTCAATCTTTGAAAACCATGTCGCTCTTTTTAGCTGATCAAACAAATCATCAATTCTTGGCAACGGATACTTGTTTTTGATTGTCAGCTTGTTTAACTTCCGATAATCAACACACAACCTCATAGAACCATCCTTCTTTTTCAAAAATAACACGGGAGCACCCCAAGGTGAAAAACTCGGTCTCACAAAACCTTTATCAGTTAACTCTTGCAACTGCGACTTTAATTCCTTCAACTCTGCTGGTGCCATTCTATACGGAGCAATCGAAATCGGAGCTGTTCCCAGTATCAAATCAATAACAAATTCTACTTCCCTGACTGGAGGTAAACCCGGCAATTCTTCTGGAAATACGTCCGCAAATTCACACACAACCGGCACTAATTCAACTTTCTTTTCAACTTCTTTGTATTAATTACATACGCCAAATAAGCTTCATAACCCTTTCTCAGATATCTTTGAGCCGACATTGAAGAAATCACACTAGGCAATGCCTCTGATTTATCTGATTCAACCCGTAGAGTTTCACCATTTCCACATTTTAATTCTATAATCTTTTCTTTGCAATTTATTTTAGCATCATGCAATGTCAACCAATCTATACCCAAAATAACATCAAACTCATCAAACGACAACAACATCAAGTCGGCCGGAAAGTAATGATCCCGAATCATTAAAGGACATTTCTTACATACTTTATCGACAGTCACACATTTGCCTAACGGATTCGACACTCTAATCATAAATTATGTGTTCTCAATAGGTATATTCATACTAGACACCAATTTCATGCACACATATGAATGAGTAGAACCGGGATCAATCAAAGCAATAACATTAACATTATAGAGAGAAAATGTATCGGTAATCACATCAGGTGAGGAAGCATCTTCACGCGCTTTAATGGCATAAGTTCTAGCCGGAGCCCTTCCTTCAGGTCTAACTGGTGCATCCCTGGCTTCATTCTTACTGCTTGCTTCGCTCCCAGCTTTTCTTAGATATCTTCCTCTCGAATCCGCCCCACTTGTTTTTGTATTCTGAAATTTTTCTTTTTCAGCTCTCTCTGGGCAGTCTCTAATAAAATGATCCAGAGAACCACATCGAAAACATTCATTTGCTCTACACGGACCAAAATGATTTCTACCACACCGCTGGCACTCAGGTTTAACAAATCTCAAGTTTCTTACACTGGCTGCCGAAGTAGTCTGGGATTTAGGACCCACATTTTGCTTCTTATAATTCCCATATGATTGCCCAACTGAAGCTTGGGAACGAGGATTCATATTCCTTGACTTTCCAGGTTGCTGTGAAAATGAACCGCTCATCGGTCTTTTCTTCTAATTTCTAGTCTCAGCCTCTACCTTTTTCTTTTCTTTAAGTAATTCTTCGGCCTTACAAGCTCGATCAACCAATACTACCATTTCTTTTAATTCAAGAATTCCAACAAATACCTTGATGTCTTCGTTGAGCCCGTCTTCAAATCGTCGGCACATCTTGGCCTCTGTAGGAACATACTCTCTGGCATACTTACTTAATCGAACAAACTTTCTTTCATATTCTGTAACTGTCATATTACCTTGCTTCAGCTCAAGAAATTCTTTACGCTTCTGATCAATAAATCTTTCACTAATATATTTCTTCCGAAACTCTTCTTGAAAGAATTCCCAAGTTATTTTCTCTTTCGGTACCACCGAAATCAAAGTCTTCCACCAATTATAAGCTGAATCCCTCAACAAAGATATAGCGCATTTCAAACATTCTTCAGGTGTACAAGATAATTCGTCAAATACCCGGATTGAATTTTCAAGCCAGAACTCTGCTCTTTCGGCATCATCATCAATATTTGCTTTAAATTCTTCGGCCCCTTGCTTGCGAATTCTATCAACTGGAGTTCTGTGAAATTTCATCAGATCCATACCTTGAGGCATCGGGGGTACAGGTTGAGGAATTGGGGGAGGTGGGGGAGGTTGTACATTTGGGTTCATACGAACGAACTCAGTGTACCATGCACTCATCATTTGGAGAAAGGCTTCCCGACCCCTTTCTCCTCCTCCCTGACCAACAGTAGGAGGTGGATTTTCAGTCGGCGCTGCTCCTTCAGCCGGAGCTGGCGCATTACTCTCTACTTCATCTGCCACAGCTGGATCGGGATCCATTTACTATAAAAAAATCATTTAAAAAGGTCAGAAGTCGTCACACTATCACAATTTATACATATGGCATGTATAGCAAAATCCGTATATACAACACGTAGTCCGAGAACCGACTAAACCTGCTCTGATACCACTAAATGTAACGCCCCCATGCCCAAGACCGTCGCCGGAGTCGAGTATGAGGTGTTACTAAGCTTAATTTAACATTTTTAGAACTTTGGATTATTTGTTTCTACATTCACAGCTTTTAAGCTACTTGCGTCACAGTCACAAGAAAAATCATATCTTGAGTTCCGAAACTCGAAATAAAAATCCGTAAATTTTACCTGAATCTAGACTCATATACCTATCTACTAATTTTTTTATAAAATTTTTGGTAGGGCCAATTAGTACATTTTATTTGTTAAAGTTACCCCTGTTTCAGGACTTGACTGGTCTGACCTCTGTTTACTACGAACCACATTTCTCTCTGTAAAAAATTCATATGACTATGAGGTTTGTTTCTACTAAAACTAGACTCAATAAGGATTCTGATAATATAAAATAAACCACCTAATTATATCTTTACAATTTATGGTGAATTTCTAAAATGTGAATAGGGGATTTAGAAACTGCTATGACCCTGTTTCACTAAAATTAAAATATCTTCTAACATATAATTTCTTTACCTATGTCATTTGTTTCATGTGAAACTAGACATAATAAGCTTCAATTTTATATGTAGTACATCACCAAATTAAATTTCTATGATTTTTAGTAAATTTTCAAACTTGCATCAGTGTTGCTGCAGTATTCTGTTTATGGCAAATTTCATCCCTCTTATGAGTTTTTATGCACTAAGTATCTTAATAATTTTCCTTATCATCAAACATAATTTAAACTTACCATTTTCATAATTTATCATTATCAAATATTTTCTCAACCATTCTGTCACCATATCATAAGATCATTTACACAAAATAAGTATATTGCTATACATGCCATACATAAATTTACAAGCCATTTACCAAAAATCTTCCGAATAATGTGACTGAGCCTTCGACCTATCCCGACTCCTGAACTGGCTTGTCCAAAACTACAATGAGTAAGAAGGAGGGAGTAAGCATAAATGCTTAGTAAGTTCATATGTAAATAATAAATAACATAACAAGCAATCAAACTAATCAACATTAGCATATATCATCAACACACTTATCACATTTTTTAATCATTTTTCATCATCTTATTACCTTATCGTGGTTGTAATCAACACTCAACCCGAGGGTTAAATACATACCTGTCCAAAATATCCATTTCTCATCACTTACCAATACGTCTCTTTTCATCTCGAGTATTCCTCCATTTGAGTAAAACTTTACCCGTTGAACACATCGGAATATAATTCGGATACATGGATAATTTGCATATAAGTGCCACATATTCAATCAAGCAATCATGTAACCCGCCCATAAGCGAACTCAGACTCAACTCAACGAGCTCGGGCGTTCGCATCCATAAGTGAACTCAGACTCAACTCAACGAGTTCGGATGCCTAGTTACATCTCACGAACTCGGACTCAACTCAACGAGTTCGGACATTTGCATCCATAAGTGAACTCAGACTCAACTCAACGAGTTCGGATGCTCAACCATCCTAGTGACATGTCACTTGTATCCTAATCTATTCCTAAGGTTCAAACGGGATTTTCCTCGAACACTTATCCTTGCCGTCTTCCGTAGAATGCCGAAATCAATACTCGGTAACAATTATATTTAACAAGTAGCTCACATAATTTACATATTATTTGAAATTAACCACAAAGCATACATTTCATAATGAAATTCAGCATAACACATAATTAATATCAATAGCTTAAAAATAACAATTATGCTACATTATTTACACATGAACTTACCTTGGTACCAAAATACAAAGATTTTGCAATTTAATCCACAATCTTTTCTTTTCCTCGATTGAGGTCGATTCCACGTCTTTCTTGATCTAAAATAACACATTTAGCTCATTTAATACTCACATTATCAAATTAATCCTTAACTCAAATTTTGGAAAAATTACAATTTTGCCCCTAAACTTTTGCACATTTACATTTTTGCCCCTAGTCTCGGGATTAAACTTTATTCCTTATTCTTATGTTTTACAACATGCTGATCACTTTTCTCTTTATGGCAACATCAAATTCTCACTCTAACATGTACTTGTGACTATTAGGTATTTTTACCGATTAAGCCCTTTTACTCGTTTTTGCTTAAAATCGAGTAGTACAAGTTGTCTAACATAATTTAAAACCCCATATTCTATCATAAAACATCAAAATACACAAATTTCACCTATGGGTATTTTTCCAAATATAAACCCTAGGTTGAATTATTGCTAACATAAGCTTAATCGAGCTATCGGGATTCCAAAAACGTAAAGAACATTAAAAACGGGGCTTGGAATCACTTACTATGGACCTTGGAAGCTTGAAACAAACCCTAGCTATGGAGAACCCTTGAAATTTCGGCCTAATGAAGAAGATGGACAAAAATTGGCTTTTAATTTTGTTTTTAATTCATTTTAATAACTAAATGACCAAAATACCCTTACTACTAAACTTTCCAAAAATTCCTTCCATGTCCTAATTTTGTCCATGAACTTAAAATTGGTCAAATTTCTATTTAAGGCCTCCCCATTAATATTCCAAAACAATTTCATACTAAAAACTTCTAGAATGCAAGTTTTGCAACTTATTCGATTTAGTCCCTACTTTCAATTTAAGCACTTTAGGCATAGAATAACATCACGAAATTTTCACACAACCATGCAATCATATCATAATCATCAAAATAATTATAAAATAATTATTTCTATCTCAGATTTGTGGTAACAAAACCACTATTCCGATTAGGCCCTAATTCGGGATATTACATACATGCTTTCAGTCGCCACATACATTTCTCTCCCTCGAAATGCTGGCACACTTTGGCCCCTAGCACGGCCTCCTACAATCCTAGCCACTCCAAGGCATCAATTCTCCCACCATCCCTGAGGTACTTACACGCTATGTTAGCTTACACGATTATAGGGAGGCGAGAGAACACTGGCGTCGTCAACACCCACAACGTCTACTTCTTATGGTGCATGTCACAAAGGCACGTCATTGACCTTGCCTACTTCATCACCCTCGCGATTCAGCACCAGACGGAGCGGCATCGGAAGGGGGTCATCTCCATTGGCCCCTACGTGACCTGGCTGGTGCGACACTTCGGGCTCCTCAACACCGCGGCCCAAGAATCATCATTCACCCTCATTGGCCTGATGTCTCCACAAGGCATCTCGAGCATGCTTAGCATGAGGATGATCGAGAGGCGCCAAGGAACCTACCCTCCCCAATATCGTCTTGCCCAATCCATCGAAGATGAGGCATATGAGGACATTCCTGATGATGTCCCCCTACAGCACGAGGACCCACCGACTCAGCCACCACCACCCTCCCGTCCAGTTCATGCAGCGGCTTCATATGATGACATCTCTGAGCGCCTCACCCGATTTGAGTAGCAGTGTTTTCAACGATTTGACAACATTGATGCTACTCTATAGCAGATTTTTCAGCACCTCCACATCTCATCGCCAGTCCCACCTCGCGAACCATTTAGCGATGAAGATGTTTAGAAATATTTATTTCTTATTTTATGTTTTTAATTTTTATTGAAACTACTTTTTATTTTTATTAGATTTTAGAAATTGTATTTTTAATTATTAAATTTAGTTATTTCTTTTTGAGTAATTATTTTCTATTTATTTGAACGATGACTAAATAAATAAAGTTAATTCCACATTTCACTATTATATCTTTTGTATTTATGTTTTTTATATTTTACATGCATAGCGAAATTGTGACAAGCTAATATTAGCTCATTGATTGTCTAAAGTTCAAACTGAAGATAAGTGGCATTGTAAAGAATGTTTACATTGCGAGAAAGACAACTTACTTCAGTAGATAATCTAAATGAGTTTTTAATCCCGTAACAGAATCAAAGTGAGCATTTGATTAAAATATTGAGAAGGATTATTATGTTCTCTAAAATTCCAATTTGGGAGATGGTTAGTTTTGGCTATTGGAGTAGTTGACTCTATGAGTAGAGACATAGATGAATTCATTGGTAGAATAATGCATGGGAATAGACCCAAGATGAATTAATTTTGAATCAATTTTTGAATTCATTCACTTGTGAAGTTCATGGTGTGATTTACCTAAATCTTGAGTTAGTCACTAACCATGCGTATGCAACTCATGTGCTTTGATATAAGTGGAGGCTTATGCTCTAAAGATGATCGAGCCCATAGTTGGTATGTTGGGTACATGACTTATGTATGGCATGACTTTACTAGAATTAGTGGAATTCATAGCTCAATTAAAGTGTTAATGATATCTTCTCATTGGCATTATGTGGATTGATAAATATGGAATGTAGCCACGGGTTGCTAGTTCTTGAACAGGTAATTTATCACAGTCATTTGTTGACAATGATCATATTAATCATTAAAAAGAGACAATGGTGACAATGAGATAAAATAGGATTGTCTTAAGTGAACGAATTTAACTCAAAGGAATCAAGGATATCATATGAGGGTAACTCACACATGACAAGGTCATTGAACAAAGCATTTGTATGAATTGCTTTTGTAAAGAGTATACAATAAGAAGTTTTCAATCATGGTACTTCTTGTGGACTGACTCCATGATTAAGTAATTGCAAATTATTAGAATGATGCTTCTAGACATAATTGCAATCACTAGAGACCAATTGTATATGCCCGATAGGTCCCTCTGCTAGCTCAACAAAAGCTCGATTGGACTTCATTTGAATCAGAAGAAAATTTTACCACTTGAGAAATAATTTAATTGAGTAGATTTATTCGATGTGTAATTAAATTAAGTGGTGGTGAGAATTGCTCAACTAGGGAATTTGATTAAAGAATTTTCTTGGAAAATCTAAGTGAATTTTGAAAAAAATTAATTTTGATCAAGTAATATTAAATTAATCAAATCCATAAAAATTAATATGATATTTTTGGAAGTTAATTTTCAAGTCAAACAATTGGCCTAATGGGTAATTGAACTTGAAAATTGGACCTGAGATCGTAAATTGGGCATGCGAACCCAAAATCGAGACCAATACACAAAAACTGGTTGAACCAGTTCTGGTGTGTAGAGCCGGGCTGACGGTCCAACCAGTGGCTAGACCAAACTGGTTAGGTCCGGTCATCATTAACCTAGACCAAACCGGTAATAGACAAACCAGCTCGAAGTGCCATAAGGGTGTCGCACTTGCATCACTAGACGCAATGGTGCTGATGGCTACGACGGTAGCGTCCCAGTGGCGGGCGGTAGTTGGCAGTCGGTGGTTGAGCTATGGAAGAGTTACACTCCTATTGGGACTCTACCTTGATTTCAATTTAATTATTCCAAAAATAGTATTATTTTAATAGTTTAATTTTAAATTTAATTTAATACTTATCTTAATACTCTCCCTATATAAAGAGTGTATTGGGTCATTATTTACACACATTTGAATTCAAGAGAAAGTTGTAAAGAAAAAAATTCTCTGAAGAGATTATTCCAGAAAATTTCCAAAGATATTTTTTTGATTTACAACTTGACCCAAAAGTTTAGAGAAATTGTAAAATTACTCCATTGGTAATTTTTGTGAAAAAATTTATGATTCAAAACGAGCCTACACTCGGTAGACGTGAGCTTGAGGATAGCAGAAAAAACTACTCGGTCGAAATGCTCATCCTAGATGAATTGAAAAGGTACAATTTTGATTAAGTGTTTAGTATTTTAGATATCACAACCAATATCTTGTTTTGGAAAAATTTTAAAACTCTAGTTTTTCCCTAAATTTATTTTCCACTACGTTTTCCAAACTCGTTTTTTCCAACAGTATCATGCATTCATATTTTTCCATGACATTTTATGTGTAAATTTGTTTCGCTACGACATTACATTCATGTTACATGTATATTTATGCATCGAGGACAATGCATCCCTGAGGTTTGGGGAGGTGTTGGTCATTTAGGATGCATTATTTATTTAGTTAAACATGTTCATTTTACCATGACATTTTAGTTTAGGCCTTTTAGAGTAGCCGAATTCATTTTTCCATGACACACATAATTGCCAAGGCATTGTTAGACTATCATGAGTTTATTTTTTCCTATGAGGTTTAATGATGAGCCTAATTCTTTAATAAACCTAGAAAGATGTGACAGTGGATTAGTCAACTTTAGTTTAGGATAGTTTGCCTAAAAATCGACCACTAAAAATGAGATGTCCTAACTTAAATTACAATTGGACTATAGCGAGTTTCTTTTAATAAATGTAGATATTCTTGAAGCTAAACTCAGTAAAGTTTCCAAGGCAATACGGAAACAATTAATAAGTGGCGAAGCTTAAAGAAAACCAAAGAAATGACATAAGACAGTCCAATGCTTAGAATTACCGAATAAGTCAGCAACATTGTGTTTGCTCCATCGTGTTGTTGGTTAGAAAAGTGAGCTTAGACAAGAGTGTGACATAAAGAAAATGAAATTTAGGGGCACTCTACTATAGTAATAAGCTGAGTAGCTAAGGAGGTAGTTGTTTGCTACATCCATTTTCCAAGTTAAAAGCCTTACCTTCATGAGTGAGTTCCATTCAAATCGTGACATGGTTGAGTTACTTGGAAATTCGGTGTATGCTCCACTGTGATTGTTGAATCAAAGAACCATGTGATGAGCTAAGCCCCTTAATTAGTTTGTTCTAAAAAAATTCAAGTAGATCTAAGGCCAATTTTAAACAGAAAATTGACTTTAGGTAAAAGATGAACTAAGTAAATTAAGAGATACTTGCTATATTCAAAATGCACACATGAGCACTTAGGAATTTTGCTTTTAGGTCAATATTTTCTACACTACCTTCGCTAAACAAATTTATGAAACTTGAAAAATTTTTTAGACATAGAAGGTTGTTAAGAACAGAAGTATAAAAGGCTCTCTAAATGGTCTTGCAATACAAAAGTGGTTATGTTTGCCGTGGAAATTTTTGCATTCATGCATACTTCACTTAAAGGCAAGCAATGACTTAGGTTTGGGGGTGTGATAAATCTTGGAAAGAGTTATATTTAATGTCGTTAGACTTAGTTAATTACTTGTACTTAAGTGTTTTTAGTTTCATTTTAATATACTACACTGGCATTTTTAAAGCATTGCATTGAAAAGCTTGTATTGCGCTTAATTGTTATTATATGTTGCTTTTAACCATTTTTGGGAGGGATTTGTTTGGTGATTGTTTAACAGGTTCAAAGTGTAGAAAAAAAGAGTAAAGGTTGAAGGTTTGTCATTGCAAAGTATGGACAGTTTGCCAACATAAATGCAGTAGTAATTCTGGGAAGATGCCTAGTCAGCACTTAACGCATATCGTTCTTAGCCCCACATGTATGTATACTAGATATATCTGCTTGGAAAATAGAGGAATGATCATGGGCTGATGGACCTACCCTAGAAGGTGAAACTTAGAAAAGCTAAGCAATGAACCCTAATTAAGGGGAACAACCTTAGGTGAAACAAAGAGTATCAGGTAGGGGCCAACACTGAGGGCGACAGAAGAAGGAGAGAAATGACTTCAATCATCTTTGACAGCCATAGGACATTGGACTACCTATGTTGAGAGCTAATAGGTGAAAGCTGTCATCTTAGACTTCCTCCTTTGTTTCTTATCGTGCTTCTTTTAAAGATTATTTGTTATTGATGATGTTCATTATCGTATTAAACTAAAACTTGATTTGCCCAACCATGAGCTAAATCTTTTAGGCTCTGGATAACTTTGATGAAACCTTTATTTCTATTAATGTTTAAAGTTTAATTTTGGT
This sequence comes from Gossypium hirsutum, assembly GCF_007990345.1. NCBI lineage: Eukaryota > Viridiplantae > Streptophyta > Magnoliopsida > Malvales > Malvaceae > Gossypium > Gossypium hirsutum. The sequence goes on along the minus strand of NC_053433.1, from coordinate 97,030,093 downwards.
TTGTTCTACATTTTTATTCAATGGTATTTCATGTTATATGCAGGTTGCACATTAACCAATATGCAGCAAGTTTATAAAGATAACTTAATTCTGATAGGGTTAGGTTAACTAGATAGAAGTTGGATGATATGCATGAATGATTAATCTCTTATTCATAGCAACCTCTAGACATAGAGCCTTGCCTCATATGAAAGAAGGTAGAAATATTAATGGTAGCCAAACTTAAAGCCTATAGACATATAGTGCCCTAAGGGAGGTAACCCAAGGCCTTGCTCTCGAGAGAAGTAGACTATTATAGAAACCTATTGAGCAGTATAATATTCACGACTTTACTGTGCCATCTCAGACTTCCTCCTTTGTTTCTTATCGTGCTTCTTTTAAAGATTATTTGTTATTGATGATGTTCGTTATCGTATTAAACTAAAACTTGATTTGCCCAACCAAGAGCTAAATCTTTTAGACTCTGGATAATTTTGATGAAACCTTTATTTCTATTAATGTTTAAAGTTTAATTTTGGTTTGTTCTACATTTTTATTCAATGGTATTTCATGTTATATGCAGGCTGCACATTAACCAATATGCAGCAAGTTTATAAAGATAACTTAATTCTGATAGGGTTAGGTTAACTAGATAGAAGTTGGATGATATGCATGAATGATTAATCTCTTATTCATAGTAACCTCTAGACATAGAGCCTTGCCTCATATGAAAGAAGGTAGAAATATTAGTGGTAGCCAAACTTAAAGCCTATAGACAGATAGTGCCCTAAGGGAGGTAACCCAAGGCCTTGCTCTCGAGAGAAGTAGACTATTATAGAAACCTATTGAGCAGTATAATATTCACGACTTTACTGTGCCATTAATAGTTAGTGAAGGTTCCCAGCCGTCTTAATAAATATTTTAGTTCCTCAAACTTTTTTTGTAGTGATTTTGTCGTGCCATTCTTGTTCCGTTTACTTGTTTTGTTTTGCACATTTTATACATCATCATTCTCTCATTTTTCCACTGCATTCTTATTAATATTATTTTGCTTTAGCATTAAACAAACTTAACTACAATAACTCGACCAAATTATACCTATCTAATGCTTGTGGATACGATCTCACTTATCACTTTATTACTTGTTTGACATGTATACTTTCACGACTTGCATATCAGCTGTGCAACCAACACACACCACCAGACCTCCTCATTGTCACCGCTCCTCTCCTTTATTTTTCTCCAACGCCTCCCCTTGGACCACTAATCACCATCGTCGCCACCACCTTACACCACCATCGATTATACCATCTTCCTCTCTTCATTTCTTCATTATTTTATCTTCTTTTTCTTCATTAAATATTCTCCTCCTTCTCTCAAGTGTTGAACCCTCTTCTCTCCTCATCCTCCGTCAGTTCCACGCAAAATAATCGCCGCCACCATTGCCACTGCCATCGTGCCTCCATCGGTTATTAGCAATTTTTCTCCTTTCTTCATCGATTTTTTATTTCTTCAACTCTCTATAGTAATTGAAACCTCTTTTATTTTATTTTATTTTATGTTCAGTAATTTTGTAAAATATTTTAATTTTATGTTATTATTATTACACTTGACTCGCTTTTCCAAGTGATCGATTGTTTTAGATCCAATCTCCTCTTCAACTCAAGACCTTTAGTTATCTATCTTCTATTCTGATTCAATCGAATCAACGTAAGTGGTAGTGGAACGAAAATTACTATCTTCTTCCCTACCTTTTTGTCTTGGCTGAATGCCTATAAGACATTTAGTGTAATTTTTCCCTCGTGTATTAACATATTGTACTTTATTTTTAACGAAAGATCGATCAATACCATTTCAAAAAGCTCTTAGTTTTAGAAATGAAACCATTGTATGAACGATTATCATAAGAGTAAGCTTAAATGGATGATGTGGTTTTAGTGTGTAATAAAAAAGTGTTTAAAAAAGACGATTTATAATTGAAAGTCACTTGATAAAAATCGATATTCCTTTGGTTAAAATCTGAGTGTAGACATTCGTTAGAGTAGAGTTTCGCATCAGATCTACTATCAGGTGTAGGTCTAACTTACTGTAAGATATATAAATATCGTTAGAAAATTTCTAAACTAAAATATTATTACTTGATTATTTTTTTGTACGAATACTTTAAGTATTCAAAAATGGGAGATTGAATCCGTCAAAACGGACTATACAAGTAAGGGATTCCATACAAACTATTCTGTGAAAACATGTTGTATAGTTATGTTTATTGTTAATTTCAATAGCATGTTAATCTCATTTTCATGATATGTGGTATTATAGCATATATCATTATTTATGATTGTTAAAAATTTCATACATCGTGTTAAAATGTGATTTGCATGTCAAAACATGCCTATGTTATATTAAAGTGTTAAATGATTCGATGAGCATGAATTACATGCCTAAAGTGTTATTTTGTAACAAGTAAAAATATGTTTACTGTGCCTATATCACATGCATAGGATGGGACATGTGTAAGGAGGAAGTATTGGCAACCTTGTCTACATTACTGGCAGTTTATCTGTATCACTGGTGACTTGACCATAATATTGGCAGCTTGTATACACTACTAGTAGTTTATCTGCATTACTGGTGGCTCGACCACATTACTGGAAACATTGTCTGCATTACTGGTGGCTTCCCCACAAATAGGAGTGTTTGGATGGACGAGTTCCCGGGAACTCGATTTTGGAGTGTAGTGGTGATGGGTAGGATGTTTTATAAAAAAATTGCATAATCGTTTTACAAAGATTGCACTGCCATGATCATTTGCATAAAATTGATTATGTTGTATGATAAGTATATGCTCATTGTTATTTTGATTTGTATACTGACTTCCTATTTAATACTTGATTTAAGACTCACATTGAGCTTAAAAGCTCACCCGCTTTTAGTTTTCTAATTTTACAGATAACCCAGAGGTTAGGATTCGATGATGTCATTTGGATGAGTTTGTCGAGATTCATCTTAAATTAAAGTAATTAAATTTTATTTTAATATTTTGTTATTTTAGTATTGTAATAAGTTGGAGTATGGACTGAAACATGGGACTTTACTTTGGGGATTTTTTATTCTGATTTGCATGAATTGCTTGCATGACATCAAGTGTTAAAAACTGCATAAATTAGTATTTGATTAAGATTATGTATGAAACTTGGTTTTTAATAAAACTTGACAAAATCACTCTTTTCCGTTTCGACAATAAAACGAGTTTTAGACCAAGATATGACTTAGTTTGTTTTTTTATGAGGTTTTAAATTGTCTATTAATGTTTTATCGAATTTACATGAAATATTGATTTTTAAACTTAATGGCAAGTACTAATGCTTCAACCTTTGTATTGATACTAATGAATTTAATCTGATTTTTCTGAAACTCTGAAGCTTATTTTGGCATCGATACTCTAGTGAAAGGTATCGATACTTCTTCAATTGTATCGATACAACCAATTTTTTTGGATAACTTTCAAAATATTGAAGCTAAAAACGGTATCGATACTTGACAGGGTTATCGATACCTATAACAATGGTATCGATACTTCATGCTAGTAGCAATACTTGGCCCCTATTTTTTATAAGTAAGTTATTTTAATTGTAGAGATACTTAAAAGATTCATCTGAATTTATCTCACGCTGTAATACCAATACAGTTATTATAGTTAAATAAAAATATTCTGTATATAGTATTTTGTTTATTGTGAGAACATAAATGTTCTTCTACTCTAACAATCAAAGTGGCATTGCTATATTTAATTCAATAGTCGGGTCAGGTGTAGGGGTATTAAATTTATTAGTATCAGAACCTAGGTTTTCTTATTCTTGGGTCAAAAATGGATCTAGTTGTACATGCCAAATAGGATATAGTAACGTGATGAGATGGGATTTTGTTATTAAACTTTGAATTTTTGAATTATAGAAAAAATTTGAAGATGTCAAATAGATTAAGAGAAGAAACTGTAACACCCATTACCTGTATTCGATGTAGGAACAAGGTACGAGGTATTACCGTACTTAAAAAATAACAAACATTCAAAATTAAGACATGAATTTCCACCCAAATTTAAAACTTTTTTCATACATTCATATCGTCCCTAATATGGGCATACGAGGCCCAAAACATACACTGGAAGTGGTTTGGGACTAAACTGAAAACTTTCGAAACCTTTTAAAACACTTAGAAAATTTTCCATCAAAACAGGGGTCACACGCCCGTATGGCTTTCGGACACGCCAGTGTTGGCAGACCGTGTCACCACAAATGCCCGTGTCCCTAACCCGTCTAATTCTCTATTTATAGCGTCATCAACATTTAAAGGGCACACTGCCAAGTCATACGCCTGTGTGCTTAGGCCGTGTGGGCGATTTAATTTTCATAATTTTTCATAAAATAGGTGCAGACTTCACACGCCCTGGGCACATGCCCATGTCCCTGGGCTATGTCCTTCACACGGCTGAGACACACAGCCGTGCCTCTGCCCATGTGGCCAATTCAAAGCTAAAATTCAAAATGCAGAGGACACACGGCCAGATTACACACCCATGGAACAAGTCGTGTGTCACACACGGTCTAGACACACGCCCGTGTGTCTACCCGTGTGGACAAAAAAGAAGGCTTACCAAGCCATTTTGCCACCCATACTTGCACCAACCTATACAACAACAAGCAACACCAATCCAAGCATATTCATACAACCAATTCAGCCACAAATAAGATATCAATATATCATTTACATGCAACCCTCTACCACATACAAACATCACCTATTTATCAACTCAATCCATGCAAATTCCCACATCCATGAAAACATCATCATATGCATATATATACTTAAGCCAATATTAGCCAATTTCAATGGCCATTTACAAAATGAATTATCCACCATTAAAGCCAACGCATTTGGCCAAATCAAATATGACACATAACAAAACAACCAAGTCCCTATACATGCCATAGCTCAAAATATTGTAATCATAAGTACCCAAAATGATAATTTGATAGTGTGAATGGATTTTCGACCATCTTCAATCCCCGAGCTGGCTTGGTAACACTATAAGACAATGAAAAAAAAGAAAAGGGAGTAAGCTTTAAAGCTTAGTAAGTTCCTATGCAAATAATAGGCATCATACACACTTTAGCATAAATTTAACATGAAGTAAATTATCATAAATGTCATTGTAAAATTTCATAATCAAACTTAACATAGATGATATTAAACCTCAACATCATAACTTACTCGATCATACCACATCGAGGGTTCATCACATATCGAGCCCATTAAGCATGAGTTTTATGTACATACCCGTACGAACTTGCAACTTACCATAGTCTTTCACAACTTAAACATTTCCATTAAGTTTCCCATTGAACCACTTGGAATACTAAAGGATACTCGGGATATCTCACACACATAGTACCATACCAATGCCATATCCCAGATATGGTCTTACATGGGATTCATATCGATGCCAATAGCTCAGCTATGGTCTTACATGAAGTCTTGTATCGATGCCATATCCTAGATATGGTCTTTCATGTAATCTCAACTAACCCTAATGTCATGACATTTGTATCCTAACTATTCTTAAGGTTCAACTGGGATTTTCTCTCTTGTCGAACTTTGTCAATTATGCTCAAACAGAAAATTACAAGTCATACGATTTTAAAGCAATTAAAGCATAAATAATGATGCATTACTTACATATGAACTTACCTAGGTACAAAAAATAGTAGAAAAAGATCTAATCGTCAAATACTTTATTCTTTCCCAGATCAAGGTCTGAACTTCGTTTTTCTTGATCTATAATAGAAAATTTAACTTATTTAATATTCACATTACTCAAACCAATCCAAACATCCATTATGGAAAATTACCTTTTTGCCCCTAAAGTTTTATATTTTTACAAATTAGTCCCTAGGCTCGTAAAATGAAATGTATTCAATTTCATTATTACCCAAGCTTAGCCAAACCATATTCATGCTCATATAAACCCACATTTTTCATCAAATCAGATTTTCACTACCCATTTTACATCTTTTTACAAATAGGTCCTTTTTAGGTATTTTCATGAAAAAACACTTAGTAAAAGTTATTTATTACACATCAAACTTTCATTTTCTACCATTAAACATCAAAACACATGCAAGTCACACATGGGTAAATTTTTAAACATGAACCCTACTTCAAAACAATGGTAGAAATGGAAAGATCGGGTGAATACGACTTCAAAAACGTAAAAAGCATTAAAAACTGGGCTAGGATGTACTTAGAATCAAGCTTGAAAGTTGAATAAAACCCTAGCTATGGTGTCTCCAAATTTTCGGCCAAGGGTTGGAGAAGATGGACAAATTTTGGCTTTATTTTCCCTTTTTATTCTTTTATTTATGAAATAACAAAAATGCCCTTTTTACCAAACTTCAAAATTCTATCTCACCATGTCCATTTTTGTCCACTAACTTAACGAATGGTCTAATTATCATATAAGGACTTCTAATTTAAAATCTCATAAAATTGGACACCTTTAACATGTAGAACTCAACTTTTGCACTTTTTACTAAATTGAGTGCCCAAACGTCAAAATTTTCAAATGAAATTTTCATGAAATCATTCAGTGAAACTATAGACCATAAAAATCTAATAAAATCAAAATTTTCTATGTCGGATTTGTGGTCCTGAAACCACTGTTCTGACTAATCCCAAAATAGGGTTGTTATAGAAACGAATAAAAAATAGAGAGTAGAGCTTCCAATATGAACAGAAAGAGAAATAGACATGCCTCCCAAGAAAAGAATGAGTCGGGAGAACCAATAAATTTGGGATCTAATAGAGAACAAGAATCTGAAAGAATAACAGACACTAAAGCAAAACAAGTACCATCTATAGGTGAAATCCCAACTCCTATGGCATTCGTTCAGACATTGAATCAACTTCTTCAACAATTTATGAGAATAGGTACTGCTCCCCCAATTCCACCTTCCCTTCTTGCTACTATTTTGCAACCTTAGCCATCTTTTTTCAGTCAGTGATCTTTTCTTGAGAAGATCAGGAAATATGGGGTTGAAAATTTTAAGGGAAAGAAAGAAGATGATCCAGCCAAGTCTGAGTATTGGTTGAAGAACACTTAAAGAGTATTTGAAGAATTACAATATAATAAAGAAGAAAAATTGAGATGTTCAGTTTCATTATTAAAAGGTGAAGCATATTAATGGTGGATAACCTTTCGAAGTGTAAATCCAATAGAAAGAATTAATTAGAATTTCTTCCTAGCTGAATTTAGAAAGAAGTATATAGCCCAACTGTATTTGGAAAAGAAGAAAAGGGAATTTCTTGATCTAAAGAAAAATAATCTGATGGTGGCATATTACAAAAAAGAATTTGTCAGACTGAGTAAATATGCCAGCGAATTTGAAACTATAGAGGCTAAGATATGCAGAAGATTTGAGTGGGGACTAAATAAAGAAATTTTTGTTCCTATCATTACTCTGAACTTGCAAGATTTTTTTGTATTGTTTGAAAGAGCACAAAGAATTGAAGAAGGTTTGAATAGACAAAAAGAAAAGAGTTTTGGAAAGAGAATAACCATTAGTTCTAAGCCTCCACCATCAGAAAAAAGAAGCAGAGACTTCAAGGGTTCCAGGTATCCATCTCCTACAGTAGGACATAGATCAAAAGTCAGCCAAGGCAAATAAAATAAACAACTTTAGTTGCTAGTTGATATGTCGTAAAATTAGGTTGTCTAATACACTTGAGGAGCTTATTCTCAAACAATTTAATTGTCTGTTACATGTTTTTGTCAATTTTTAGCTTTGCTGTTAATAAATTATTTTTATTAGTTTTAAGCTATTTTTTAGACCCAAATTGGCTAATAATGCCATAAGGAACCTAACAATGTGATTGAGTGGTGTAGGAAGTCGATAATTGCCAAAACATGAAGAAAACATCATCGAGAATAGGGCATTGCGATATGGAAGCATAGAAGTCATGAAACCCCTGACAATGCTAAAATGTATAGAATCAAGGCAATCACAGTGGTATTGCAATACCAGACCATGGGTATCACGATACCGAAATGTAACACCCTATAACTAGTCCGATTGCCCAACCGAGCTATAAGGCATTACGATATTAAACCTTGAACATGTTTCATAATATCAATCAAAAACAAATAAATCAATCATATCCATTCCTTTTGATGATATTCAATCAAAAACAAATAATCGTGAACATTTAAAACAAACCAAAAACTAGATTGAAATGAAACTTTTACAAAATATTAAGTAAAAATTGAAAACAAGGGTCACACAGCCGTGTGGCTAGGCTGTGTGACAAGGCTCAACCCGTGTGGCTTAAGAACATGGTCATGTGGCCAAACCGTACAATAACTTGTGCCGATGTAACTCAGGGTCACACTGTCGTGTAACTCTATGAGACTGTGTGGACAAACCTGTACCAAAAATTAAAGAGGTCACATGGTCATGTCATGCAATCGTGTGGGACACACGATTGTGTGCCAGACCATGTCCCAAGCCATGCATGCCCCAAAAAACCTTCAAACACAAGTTATTTCACATACCAAAACTTAGACTGTAACAACCCCTTTTTGGTCAAATAGGAATAGTAGTTTCAGGACCACAAATCTAAGGTCAAAATATTTATTTTATTATTTTAATGTCTACAGCATAATAATATGTTTTTGTGAAAATTTCGTTAAGAAATCTCTTCATTTGATTGTTCAATTTGATAAAACGAACTAAATCACATAAGGTGTAAAAGTGTTGTTCTAATAGATTAATATAACACCCCTAACCCGTATCCATCGTCGGACTAGGGTTAAAGGCGTTACCAGACAAAATGAAACATTTTACAAACATTTCATAGACATCATCCACATTCATAGTCAGACATTACTATAGAGTCCCTTGTATAGGTCATCGAGACATTAAGCATGCATTAGAAAGGGGTCGGGACTAAACCGAGCTCATACAAAATTTTTCAAAACTTTAACATTTTTCAAAGTTGTACAAGTCACACGCCCGTGTGTCTAGGCCATGTCAAAACAGGGCATACATACTGACTTGTCCACACGGCCACAAGACACGCCTGTGTGCCAGGTTGTGTGAAAATTTGGGAAGCTACTGACTTGGGTCACATGGCCAGTCACACCCGTGTGTCTAGCCCGTGCTCGAAACTGACTTGGCCACATGGCCTAGCACATGCCCGTGTTTGTGACCGTATGGTTTGCTCAGGCTCATTTCAAAATGGCCCTCGAGCAACACGGTTGAGACACACGCCCGTGTCTCTACCCTGTGCAAAAATAGGCTATTTACAAGGCCAATTTTCCACCTATTAAAGGTCCTCCCTACAATCATCAAATAGCCACCAAATGCACATCAAATTTCAATCGTTTCATAATCAAAACACTCAACATTCATGGCATATCATTATCAACCAATCTCATGTTCATAACATATACTAATTCATGCCATTCCATACGCCAAAAACATACCAAAACTTGTGGTTTATTACCTTGATACATTCCACCCATTCTCATACCAAATTCTTACACAATTCTAAAATATGCACATACCAAAACTTACCAAATTGACCATTTCTTTTGGCCAACCAAATCACATCATAATGACACACTTGCATCTTATAATTCATACCAAAAACACATTCATATACACAACCCAAAACCAAGCCAAATCACATATTCACACACTTCTAGCCTATACAAGCCATTCCTCAATATAAACATTTTCCAAAGGTACCAAAAAGAAGTTCGATAGTGTGGTGATGATCCTCGATGATCTCGAGCTCCCAGTAGGTTTGATATATATAAAACAGTTGAAAAACACACAGAGTAAGCTTTCAAAAGCTTAGTAAGCCATATATAAATAAACTTATCATTCAAAACATGAAAGCATCATCAAATTACATATACTTCATGGCCATATACTATCTGAAACCACATAGTTCATATACATTTCACATAATCCAATTCATTTACACATATAGCATATTTTCTCATACTTATAACACATATCATCACTTGTACATATACTTACCTTTTAATTCTCAAACATAGTATACATTTCGAATGTACCTGAATCAGATACACATCTTATATAATTATTCATTTCTCTGAGTGCCCATTGAACCATTCGGAATCATAAGGACACGCGGATAACTCATAAATCTCATACAATTCCAATGTCCTAGACGTGGTCTTACATGTAATCAAATATCGATGCCACTGTCCAAGACCAGGTCTTACACGAAATCAAATATGATGTTGATGTCCCAGACATGGTCTTATACATAATTCATAAGTCGATACCAACGTCCCAAACGTGGTCTTACATGAAAACACATATTGGATCCTATATCATGACATATGTATCCTAACTATTCCTAAGGTTCGTACGAGGCTTTTCGGATGTCGGAACTTTGTCGATACTTTCTCGGATGTCTCATATTTCTCAACTCATATAATCATTCATCACAGTCCAATAGCATATAATTGATAATAATTCAATTCATAACACATTTATTTGTATATAGACTTACCTCATATGAATTCGGACGAATGGAATCGACTATTCGATGACTTTCGACTTCCCCGATCTAATTCCGTTTTCTTTGGTTCTTGATTTATATAAATTCAAATTTAACTCTTTTATTCATCAAATCATTGAAATCAATTCAAAAACACATGTTTAGGGCATTTAAAAAATTAGCCCTCACATTTTTACATTTTTGCACTTTAGTCCCTAATCACAAAAATCACAAAATATACAAAATTTCTATATACCCATGTTAGGCTGAATTCTCTTAGTATTCATATAAGCTCATATGTTTCATTTATTTCACATTTTAGTCCCTCAAAATATCATTTTCACAATTTAGTCCAAATTACTCTAATTCATAAAAAATTCAAAGACAAAATATGTTAACCCAAAACATATCTTTCACTTACCAACAACTAACTTCACAAAACTTATAATTTCATCAATGGAAGAACTCAAAATCATCATAAAAATCAGAAATTCAAACATGGGCTTGACAGAACTCTAAGCAACGATTACAAAAACGTAGAAATTATCGAAAACGGATCAAAACACATACCTCAATAAAAAAAAACCTTAGCTGAACCCTAAACTCTTTTTCTTCTTCTTTTACTTAATATTTTCGGCAACCATATATGAAAATGAACAAAAATATGAATTTTGTTTTATTTTAATTAAGCTTAATTATTCAAATACGAAAATTTCCCTTAATGAACATACATTAAAAGTCCATCAACTATGGACATGTTTTTCCATTCATTAAGCTAATGGTTTTATAACAATATAAGGACCCCACATTTAATAAGACATAATAAATAGGCACTTTAGGAAATAGAAGGCCACTTTTACATTTTACGCTATTAGGTCATTTTCACAAATTAAGCACACAAACGATTAAATTTTCATACGAAATTTTCATACATACTATTTCACATATAATAAGCATGGAAAATAATATTAAAATATTTTTTAACTCAAATTTGTGGTCCCAAAACCACTGTTCTGACTAGGGTCTAAACCGGACTGTTACAATTAAAGTATCTATTAGCTATGGATTACATAAGTGAAAGTCCTTATGTTGTTATTAAACCATTACTATAGGTAATGGACGTTGATGGGCATAAAACAAGTTAATTTTAATGTTTTAAACCAAGGTTAAAATGGTAAATTATTAAATGGGCTTGCATACATCCATTGGTATTACATGTGATATTGAAATGGGCTTATGGACCATACCGTTTACAGTAAAGGCTTCGGCCCAGTAACCGTTAAACGAAAGGCTTCGGCCCAGTATATGTCAATACTGAATAGGGCTTTGGCCCAGATTGTACTGATACTGTGTTATTCACTGTTTGTTTGTTATTGGGATTACATACTGAGTTTTCGTAAACTCACCCCGTTTCTAACTGTGCAGGTAATCCCTAAGCTTAGATGGTTTGGAGCTACGAGGGACTCGGAGATGGCCACACTACTGTTTCTGTTTCTTTTAATTGCAATTAGATTTCATTTTGGGTTTTTAATTTATGTAATAAGGCCGTTGGTGGGTTTTAAGTTTTAATTTGGATTGTGATTTCTTATACTAAACTGCTAGTCTAGGAAAGCTCGAGATTTCAAAATGGCATGATTCTTCTAAGGAACACGAGCTTCCAACAACAAAGTTTTCAAAATTCTTCTGCGATTTTAAATGAGGTAAACAAATTGGTAAACGTTTTGATAAGAACTTTAGTTTAATAATAATAAAGGAATTTAGATTCAGTAATGGATTTTCACAGGAATGATCAAATTTGAAAAATGGTTTGATGTGACATGCCAGATTCGGCCATAACATCTAGGCCAGGTTTGGGGTGTTACAAACAAGCACTATTATAATTATGTTTTTAATGCTTTGATATTGTATAAATTGTATATACAAGACTACAGTCATGTTCAATGAGAAATCAGCTATATATGGCACTTAGTGTGCGAGATCAAGATAGCTTCGGCTATATATGGCACTTAGTGTGTGATTTGAGATAGCTTCGGCTATGTACGACACTTGGTGTGTGAGATATCGAGTATTCAACGGTACTCTGAATATGTATGAGCTTGTTATGGATTGGTATAGGTATATACATGCATAGTATGTGCTTTAAACCGAAGAAGTTACGAAGTTTGCATATAAGCATATGAATAAGCATGTGAAAGGTTTGTTAGTAATCTTGAATTTCATGTTAATATGTTTAAATTGATGAATGGGGTATTTGTGATTAGTTAAGTTTATATCATGCGATCTTACTAAGTTATAATGCTTACTTTGTTTATTTTCCATGCCTTATAGTGATTTCAAAACTAGCTCAGATTCGGGGATCATTGGAGACTACATCATACTATCCAACCATCACTTTGGTACTTTTGAGCTTATGGTTTGGTCATATGGAATGTATAGGATTATGGTCATGTTGGTTATGTTTTGGTAGTGAGTTTTTCCATTTGAGATGGCTTGTGAATGGTTATGTTTTGGTTTGTATATATATTTAGTTGTGAGACTTGGCTTAATTTGGCTAGTTTGGTTATGTATATATAAGTGTGCTTATGGCTTATATTATGAGGTTTGTGGAATTGGTATCATGCTTGTGAATTGGAACAAAATGATGTATGTTAGGTAAATGTTTTTAGATGTGCTAATGCCATTTTGTAATGTGTTAAATGTTACTTGGAAATGGTTAATGAATTGATGATGTTTGTGATTGAGGTTTAGGCTAAGAAATGCTTAGATGAAATGGTAGGAATTATATTTTATTTGGTAGTTTTGGGTTGCCTATTATGCTTTGTTTTGGTTCCATATATGTAGGTGAAGTTGTGTATCAAATGGGGTGGCAAATTGGCTTGGTAGTAGCCTAGTTTATATCTATACAAGCAGAGATACGGGTGTGTGTCTTAGTCGTGTGTGACACACGGTCATGTTACACGGCCGTGTGTCCTCTGGTGTTGAAATTGAAATGAAGTCAGTATGCTCCACACGGCTTAGCACACGGGCGTGTGACTTAGCCGTGTTGCATAAGTCAGTATACCTTACAGGTTTAGCACGGCCTAGCACATGGCCTGGCACAGGGGCATGTATGGCCACTTCGAAGGGCACACGGGCTAGACACACGGGTTCGCGGTTGGCCTTGTGACCCAAGTCAGTAACTTCACTTGTTTGGACACGGAGTAGAACACGAACTGGGACACGGCCATGTGCTCCCATTTTGAATGTTCACACGGGCGCGTCTGATGGCCGTGTGAGACACACGGCCTGACCACACGGGCGTGTGTTTCCTGTTTTGAGAAAAATTTTACTAAGTGTTTAAAACTTTCCCAAGTATTCGGTTTAGTCCCGAACCACTCTCAATGTATGTTTAAGGCCTCTTAGGCTCGTTTAAGGAACAGTATGATTGTTTATGATTTGGTTGTATTTGAATTGATAATTTTTATGAAATGTATGTTTAAAAGTATTGGAAGTCCGACAATGCTTTGTAACCCTATTCTGGCGTTGAATACGGGTAAGGAGTGTTACATAGACTCCAATCCATGCATTAACCAACTTTTAAACCTATTCAAAATGTGCCAAAACAAGTCAAAATATACCAATTCACAATCAACCTATATGCCTAACCAATATACCCTCATTGACACCACAATTTCAAATATAAAAACAACCATTCAACCAAAACATATACCAAACCATACTTGAATGAATTAAACTTGTGGTACCGATACCATAGTCAAAGTATCGATACTTAGTGGCAAGTATGGTACTTCAACCTTGGTATCGATACTAATGAATTTAATTTGATTTTTCCAAAACTACGAAGCTCATTTTGGTATCGATACATTACTAGAATATCGATACTGTGGTGAAAGGGATCGATATTTCTTTAGTGGTACCAATACTATTGAAATTTTTGGATAATTTTCAAAAAATCGAAGCTAAAAACAATATTGATACTTGACAGAGGTATCGATACCTACAGCAATGGTACAAATACTTCATGCCAGTATCGATACTTAACCCTTGTTTTTCATAAGCAAGTTATTTTAATTGTGTAGATACTTGAAAGATTCATCTGAATTTATCTCACACCATAATATCAATACAGTTATTATAGTTAAATCAAAATATTTTGTATATTGTATTTTGTTTATTGTTAGAACATAAATGTTATTTTACTCTAACAATCAATGTGGCATTCATATACTTAATCCAATAGTCGGGTCAGGTATTGGGGTGTTACAAATATGCAGTTCAAAACAAGTACTAAATATTATGTTATAATGTGTAATTATACTATACAATTCATTTTTATACTTGTTCAATTGACTAACATAGAAAAAATCACATTAACATATCATTTTTCTGAATCTAATTGATTAATTCATCCAATTTTTTATATCAATTCCCCAAATTTATAAATTTGATTCACATACTCTTTCATAATAGTTATTCAATTTATATTTCATTCTCAACTTTTCATTTTAATTGCCTATTAACCTTACTCGAACTCAAACGGATACACAGATCCAACCAACGCACCAATTTAGCACCCAATGTCTCATCGAACAATTTGAAGTAAATAAAATACGCCCAGTGCTCATAGGTATAACAAAAGTAAAAGTTGGGCCCATCACTCATCGATATATAGTCAAAGTAACTCGTACTCAATCTATTCTATGGCATGCTAATTATATTGGATTTTGCCCTAACAATTAATAAGATAACCAATTATCTAATACATAGTATAGCTCAAATTCACAATTCATCATTTTCAATTCATCAACCAAATCATTAATTCATATGTAACATAGCATGAATCAACCCAATTCAAACTCAATTTCATATTTTCATAAAGTTACAATATTTTCAATTCTATTCAATTTAGTCATCTATCTCAATAATCAACCAAAATCATATCAATTCAATTTAACCTATCGATTTCAACTCAACTTATAATCTTACCATGAAAAACAAAATAAATATGCAATTGATTTGAATTATAAAAATACAAACCGAATACTCGAGTTACTTGTCATTGATTTGCATCTTTCATCTCCCTCTCAACGTTCCGTCTTCATCTTTAGCTATGAATATTAATCCTAGAATACATAATATTAAATTTCAGCTTAATTCACAATCAATTACAAATCATAAATTTTATAATTTATTCAATTTAGTCCCTAAAATTAGGACTAACTTAATTTTTGATTTAAGCTTCAAATTGAATTCTGATTTCATTAATACCCATTAGAGAAATATTATTTCTTATTTCTATAATCAATTTCACATTATATTCACGTTAGTCCCTAATGTATCAAACTATCAAATTTAGCTTTACAATTTAGTCATTTTTCACATCTAAGCTTAAAAGCTATCAATTTAACATCTCAAACTTTCAATTCTCAAAAATGAAATATTTTAAAACTTTAAAATTTTTACAAATTGGTACATGAGCTAGCTAAATCTAGCTACATAACCTCAAAAACATAAAAATTACAAGAAAAAGACTAAATTGCATGAACCAATTTGTTGATTAAAGCTTCAAAACCCTTTGATGGAATCAAAACTTTTCTCTTTCTTTTTTCAATTCAGTGGAGAAGATGAAGTTCTCTCTCCTCCCACGAGATTTTGCTATTTATAGTGATGTTAACATGTTAATTAAGTAAATTAATCTTACTTTAATTAAACTAAGATTATTTTAATCTAATTAAAAATCATATCAACTTACCGACCTCTACCTTATGAATAAAAATGGTCTAATTGTTATTTTAGACCTTTGATTAATTACAATTTAAGTCTTTAATTCATTTTCTAATTAAAAATCTATAACGATTAGATTTTACAATTTAGTCCCTAAACCTTAATTAATCACTAACTCGACTAAATTACTTATCTGAAATTCAATTCACCTATAAGATAAAAATAATTACTGACTCGATTTACGAAAATGGGGTTTGAAAATCACATTTTTTGACACCATTGGAAACTGGGTCATTAGAGTATCTTTTAGTTTAGGATAAAACTAAGAAGAGATTCCTAGCTAAGATTGACAAACAATATAATCATAATAGATTTATTAGCGTAGTTAGTAATCCATGAGTCATTCAGCCATCATTTCAATCCATTTGCATTGTTTCTAGTAAAAATGAAAAAAGTTAGTTTGATATTTTTTATTTGTTAATTTAGATATAATTCAACTCTTATTTTATTTGGGTGCACTAATAATTTTCAACTCAACTAGATTAGTAATTTCTTAATTTGTAATTAACATGATAAACACATTTACCAATTTTTCAATCCCTTAGGTTTGATCTTTGGAATACTCAAAGTGTTCTATTGTAACACTTATAAATAATACAACTTGATACCAAATTCTTTCAATTAAAACAACGCTTTTAAATTGTTTATAAAATTGTTTATTTTCTGCGCACGCACGCATGCGGTCACATTGGGAATGTAGCATCAATCACAATAGTGGAATATATGTCCTAAAAAAATGAGTAAATGATATCCTCTCATTGGCATTAAATGATAGATGAAAAGTAAATGTGGTCATGGGCCGTTTGTCTTTGTGATAAACAATTTGATTACTATTTGATAGTAATTGACTTTTCATAAAGAAAGATGTAATGGTTACTATGAGATTAAATAAGATCATATTGGAAGAATGGATTTATCCAAAAGATATTAACGGTATCCTATGATGGTAACACACTTATGACAAGATCATTGGACTAGGACTGATTAAGTAGCTTTAGTAATTGTATGTAATAAGGGAGAGCTCAGTCACGATACTATTGTGGAATGACTTCGTGACTAAATGACTTCATGACTAAATAAGTGTATAATTAATAAGCAAAAAATTGGAACTTAGTAATAAATTATTTGAGACCTAATTACGTATGTCCAATCTGTAACAGCCCGATTTGGGCCTAGTCGGAACAGTGGTTTTAGAACCACTATTCCAAGGCCAGATAAAATTATTTTGATTTTATTTTATGTGATATAGCATGTTTATAAAGGTGCATGAAAATTTTGGTATATTAATTTTAGCGATTTCTAGTCCAATTTCGAAAAGGACTAAATCGCGTAAAAGGTAAAAGTTGTATTTTGATGCCTAAAGGTGTTAAATTGCTTTGTATTTTAAATTGGGAGTCTTTAAAGTGAAATTAGACCATCGAAAGTGTGATGGCCGGCCAAGGGAGACAAGATTGGTCAAAAAGCCAAAATTTATGGGATATTAGGTGACTTTTTGGTAATAAAATAAAATAAAGAAAAAGTTGTCATTTTCGTTCATTTTTCTTCTTATGTTTCACTGAAAAAGCAACATGGGAGTTTGAGAGCTGGAAAATTTCAGCAACATATTTCCCTAGTAAGTAAGTGTTTTTAATGCCTTTTCTTGATAATTTTTACATTTTTGGAACCCCTAAAGCACGAGCTTTCAAAAGAGGGGACTATTTTGCAAAATGATTAAGAGTCTAGGGTTTTGCCATGAAAGCATATGTGCTGTTTACTGAGTTTTTATGGAAGAATATAAGTCTTGGTAGTGTTATAAACAACTTTTGTAAAAGAAGTTTGCATGAAAACACCTAAAATGGGGTATTTTGCAAAGTTGTAAAACAAGTTGTAAATGTGTGAAATAGTTGAAATTATGAGTTTATATAGTTATGAAAATGGTTTATCTAGGCTTAAAAAGTAAATAAATTGAATAAAAATCATTTTACGAGCCTAGGGGCAATTTTTCAATTTTGGCAAAGTTAGGGGCAAAATCAAAAATTTTGCCAAAATGTGTCATTGGACTAATTTGATTAGTATATTGTTTTAATAAGTTAAATGTGATGTTATAGATGATGAAAAACGAGATTCGGGCTTAGAACGACAAAAATCGAGAAATTGATGTTTAGGCCTCTTTTACCAATTTGGTGTCAAGGTAAGTTCGTATGATAATAATAATGTAAAGTTATGTTTGAATTACATTCCTTGTTAATATTGCATATATTATATGATTTAACATATTGGGAAGGTTGATGGAATGTTGTTTAATGTGTGGAATTATGACATGGAAAATATTATATGAAATGTAAGAAAATGACGATAAATGAAATGTGGTATACAAAATATTTGAAATTAAATGCTTTATTTTTACCAAGTGATGTGTTTGAGGACACATGCCTTAAATGTCAATTATTGCCATGAAACTATGAATATGTTATGAACATGGTGAGATTCCATTACGAGTAAGTATAACAGAGATACAAAGTATGATAAAGGAAAATCCCATTTGAACCTTAGGAATATTCTAGGGTACAAGTGACATATCACTAGGAAATTATAAATCTGAACTCGTTGAGTGGTTTGAGTTCATGATGGATGCGATGCATGTAACATCCGAGCTCGTTGACCGAGTTCGTTATGGATGTGTTACATGTTATGAGGTAGCCTTGGCTACATATATTACGCGCTATTGAGTGATCTAGCTGCGTATATAGCACTTATGTGCAATCTTCCGTGTATCCATTCGTATTCCAAGTGTTCAACAGGAAATTCAAGGAAAGAGTTGATAATAGTCCCAATGAGGTAAGTCATTGGTGAGTATGTACTTGAGTTATGTTACAAGTTGTACAAGTATGTACACTAAACTTATGAGTAATGCCTTGATATGTGATAATCTATGATGTATATAGTATTTGGTGAATACTATGAAAATGGCATGATTTGGACTAAGTCTTTGATACTTGATGACATTGAGATTATGGGTCCATACTTTTGATGCATAGCTATGTGTTCTTACCATGATGGATGAAATGATGTGGTATTAATTTGGTGAACAATAATTTTGAATGACTATATTAGCCTTGATAGTTTTGGGCTACTGCTATCGTGTAAATTTGAAAATACATTAAAAATGGTGAAAAATGAGTTAGAGGCTAAATAAAATATGGAGTTAAATCTTTTTGAGTCTAGTTTCTTATAAAGGATACCATGTAAGCAAAAGAATTTCCTATAATGAGATATTTGAAGTTGTGTGAGATAGAGTCAGAATGACTTCGAAATCCCCTGTTCTGATTTGAGAAAATCATTATAAATTTTAAAAAAATATTTATGCATTATAATTTATATGTTTAGAATCCTTAATGAGTCTATTTTCAAGAGAAATATATGGGAACATTGTTCGAGTCCTGTGCTATAAGATAATTAAAATTTAGTGTAGAATGGTCAGAACTGTCAGACAGTGAATCAGTGGTAAATTTAAGTAATAAACTTTACTATTTGGCTAAACCAAAAATTCTGGAAATTGTATGGTAGAAAGGTACATGAGTCGAGCTTTAAATAAAATTAACAAAACTTAATTTGGAGTTTCGTAGCTCTAGATATAAATATTTTAGTGACTATTGTACAAGAAGACAGCTTATCGTGAACTTGAGAATAGGTTGGGAACATTGATAAAAGCATGTTAATGAGTTGCTTATTGTTTTCATATTAACTTACTAAGTGTAAAGCCTACCCCCTTCCCTTCCCATGTTCTCTAGTGTTGCCAGGTTAGCTCGGGTTGGAGTTCATCGGAGATATTATCACACTATCAAGCTATCGCCATTGGTGTAAGTGGTTTCAAGTGTAACACCCCAAACCCGGCCTAGACGTTATGACCGGATCCGACGTGCCACATCAAAACGTTAAAACATTTTTTTCATTCTAAGTCTAGGAAATCGTACTTGATGTTGAAAGGATTAATTCATTGAGGGTTAAAGTGAATGGAAGCTGCGCACCAGGTAGGAAACCGAAAAAAAGAGGTGAGTCCATCGGACTGTACCAAGCTCTTTCGGATCCAATCCTAGACATGCACACCGCCATTGCCACACTCTAACATTGCGTATATTTTTATGTTACCATTGAAATTATGTCTATTTTAGAATAAAACGTATTTAATTTTATAAAACGTTATCATAGCAGAAGCTTTGTTTGTAATCGTGTTACTTCGAAATCAGTTTATGTTTTTGGAAAACGAACCCTAGATCTAGCCCATTTTGATAGTTAATATAATTTAAGGTCATCATGATAAGTTATAAATCGAATCCCAATTAAAAATAATCATAAGCGGCCTTATTACAAAACAAAACCCAAATCATCAAAGTAAAGAAAATTGAAGTCCAAATCACCAGAAGAAATCCATATTGCAGAACGAGTGGCCACTTCGAATCCCTCATAGCTCCAAGCCCACTATGGCTGGGGATTACCTGCATGGATGAAAATAGGGGATGAGTTTGGGGAAACTCAGTGTGTAAAATTAACCCAACCATAGCCCATATCAGATCAAACCACAGAAACAGAATAAATTGGCCTTAGCCCAGAACAGAATACAGAATTAAGCCCATAGGCCCATAACAGATCAGATCAGATATTTCAGGTATATGCAGAACCCAACCCATAACCAACCACATACACCCCCTTACCAACCTTTCACCATGTGGGGAGACTACTCAACCCACCCAACCGCTACACGCCACAGAATTATGCAGCATGGCTGCTAGAACAGATAATGTGACAGAGTCACCAGATATAGATAATCGTGGCAGAACCACCAGAACAGATATATGTGGCAGAGCCACCAGATCAGATAATTTGGGGCATAGCCACCAGGATGCTTCCTCCATAATATAACCCATGTTCCCATGCAACATATATTCATTCATGGCATACATCATACAGATTTAAGTCAACATGCTTTTCGAACAAAATTAACCCTAGGGGCATATTGGTCATTTACACCTAGGGGTATCATGGTAATTTTCCATACATAAGGGTATTGTAGTAATTTAGCTACTTTTAGGGTTTTCATGCACATCCTATCCATTTACGTACTATCACAATACTTACCGCGCATACTTACCAAATTGAGCCCGTTGGCCCATGAACCCGATTTTTGGCCCATTAAGTCCAAGTTATCAAAATGCACGAAATCGCAACGTACTGCAGTTTATTACCTTCAGAATACCAAACATACAAACCCAACTATCTTACGAGCATTCGCACACTCGTAAATTCCCAAAATACCAACTTTCTGGCATTTCGGCTTTTCTACTTTTGCCGATCTAGTCTATGAGAGGGTGTCAGTTACACACCTGTTTTATGACGATTCACTGACAAGATCCACGCAGGAACTGTCTACAATTATAATACTACCAAGTTAATCTTACTACCGAAACGAACTACATATTAATTTCTTACCATAATCGGCCAACAACACCTTAGGCCTTAGCGTTCCTACCTTTGCCGAAAATAGTGTCTCGATCCAGATCCGTTCGTTCCACTTGTACAAGCCCTTGATCAACAGCCTCTTAATCACACTATTACAAAAATAATACTATTATCACAACCCCTTAGGGCTACAAGTCCAAAAACGACAACCTCCCTAACCTTTTAGGGATTCCGACTTTTCTTAAAATATGCAAGATAGACTAAGTTGGAAAGAATTACCACTGATTCTTCCAGTCAACGTTCCCCCTTAGTTACTACTTGATTTTGATGCAGTTCTAAGCCCTCAAACGATAACAAAAGTCGAGCCCTCAGTGATCTCAGTATTCGGCTATGTCCTTAGGATAGTGTGGGAGTTTCGGCTTTTTGCAAAAGTGTAGAGAAAGATAAAATATGAGGGTTTTTACTTGTGGTATTGTCGACAGAAACCTGGGGTTTAGAGGTTGAGAGAATCGGCCAAAGATGATGAGAAAAAATAAGAGATTTGGCTAGGGAAAAATCGGTACAAAAGGAGTCAAGTTTTCGGGATTTCGGGATTTGAGGCAATCGGCTATAGTCTTAAAATAATGGAAGGAAGGTGGTATAGAGTAGGGTGGCTGAAGAATTCGGCTATGGGGAAAAGAAGAAGAAAAGAATAAGTGGATGGAGAGAAGAGAAAAAGAAAAGAAGAAGAGAACGGTCAGGAAACGGCACTACTTACCACTAATGCCGAATTTATACTGGCACTAACCCTAGCCAAAATTCCCATGCCAATTTCCCTTGGCTGGCCACCTCTTGTTCCTTGATCAGCTCCTAGATTTCCTCCCTTGTCTTCTCCTAAATCCTATCCCTTATCAACTCATAAATCCTATCCCTTATCAACTCCTAAATCCTCTCCTAACAGACTTTCACTTTAGTTCCACTACTTACCTTTTCCATTCATAAAAATTAATCCCTTATTTGCTATCATTGTGACTTGAACCTGGGTCCTCCCAATCATCCACACGCCACTTATAGGATTCCCAGTGGCGTCACTTAGCCACTTTACCACATGCTTCCTTGTGATTTATTTTACACAATTAATACCTAAAAGCCCAATTAACCAGAACCCCTTTTTCTTATGGAATTAAAATTAATTAAAACTATAGGGTTTTACCTTAAACTTGGGCCTTCTAGAGACCCACTAACGTACTTAATCCTACGACAAACAAATAGGACACAGAATTTTTAAATTTTTCCAACATTTTTAAAATTCCCGAAAATTGGGGCGTTACATCAAGTACCTTGAGTCCATGGCATGTATAGGAGTTTAAATATTTGAGTGTGTGACATTTTTTTAGCCAAATGTATTGGTTTACATTAGCTATTGAGGTTGAAAACCTATTTATATATGCATGCATGTGCTATGGTCTTATGTGATGAGTTTATAATGATTATGGTATGAATGTGGTAAAGATGTGAGTAAAATCTATGATATCTATTGCATGAGAAATTGACATGATCATAACATGTTTATGGACGTTTAAGTGCCTATGTATGCCTTATTGTATGTTATTTTAATAGTATGTGTGCATATGTTGTGAGGGTGACAAAATGGCTTAGAAAATAGCCTTGTATTTGTCCACACGGATAAACGCACGGGCGTGTGTCTAGGCCATGTGTGACACACAGTCTGCCTACATGGGCGTGTGACCGGGCCGTGTGTCCCCTGCACCATGGAAATTCAAGTCAGAATGCATGGTACTTAATACACAGGCAGAGACATGACCGTGTGTCTTAGCTATGTGAAGGACACGGCCAAGGACACGAGCGTGTGCCTTGGCCGTGTGGCTTCAATTTGTTCATGACCAAATTGGCAGAATGTCTAGGTTTTTAGACATGGGTACGGGAAACGGGCGTGTTCTTAGCACATGGGCGTGTGGAGCCTTAAAGCATGAGATTTTCCAAGTTTTTCTTAAGTTCTCAATTTAGTCCCGTACCATCTCTAATACATGTTTTGGGCCTTGTAAGCCAATTTAAGGGACAGTATGCATGTGAAATGAAAATTTTTAAATTTGAACAAAATTTCATGGCCGGTTTAGTATAAAGGTGCTTGAGTTAAGTCCGATAGCACCTCAAACCCTGTTCCTGCGCCGGATACTGGCGAGGGGTGTTACATTTAGTGGTATCAAAGCCAGGTTTAGTCGGTTCTCAAACTAACCTAGCACGTGTAAGTGTCTAGCTATACATGCTACAAGCTTATGATAGTGTGATATCTCCCGGCGCAAATGAGAACTATCTTGTGTGGGCAAGGTACTCTCCAACCGAGCTACACCCGATCACTTATTTAATGATGCTAAAGTATTCAGTAAAGTGCAATTATGAAGAGTTGAAACTAAAAAAGGTACGAACAAGAATTCGTGAAATGTATATGTATATATTTGTGATATGAGGAACATGGAATAGAATGTGTACATAGTATAATGAGCTTATCTATGATTGATTGATAATCCCATGGTGCACATGATTGATTTGTTCGAGTGAATAAACGTGTTTAGATAACTTACTAAAAATACAAGTAGAAATAATGTTCATGTATACTTATTTGAATGAATATGGTTGGCAAATCGCATAATCTGAGTATAAGTGTTAAATTGCTTGGATTGATTTACATGTTTGTAATGATATGCATACGATGATGTGTGAAATGAAAGTACAGAATAGAATATACTTATCCATGTTTGTTGGCTCTCGTATGGTGTTATGTACATGACTGGTTTGATTAAATGAATGGGATAAGTAAAATTACTCAGAATTCATAGAGTGCATGTATGAGTATACTAGTCTAAATGAGATAACTGGAAAGTTAGCATAAAACGAATACGAATGTCATTCTATCTGAAATGAATGATATGATTTTGATGATGTTGCTATAATGATGAAAGTTGTGATAAGCTCTTTCATGCATGTTAGTATTCATATGATGTTACGTTCCTAACTCATTTGGCCTAGTGATTATGAAAAGAAAACTTTACTCGAAATGACAGAATGTGTGTAAAAGTACTTCTATTTAATGTTATGTAATCAGTATGTACATGTGATTGACATTTATGTTTAAATCTCTGAATTAAAGATGTCATAAATGTTATGATAGCATGAAAAATGAAATGAAAGATCAAATTGAGTACAACGCTGGAAATGAATACGATCGTTCAATGATGAATTGACAGATAAGACCATGGTTGGACCATGGCAATGCATATGATATGTGCGCCAGTGTAAGACATGTTTGGGACATGCATCGACCACATTATGGAGCTAGTGTAAGACCATGTCTACAACATGGCATCGGCATTGAGACAGGTGCTAGTCTAAGACATGTCTGGTACATGCATCGGCCACATTATGAGAGCTAGTGTAAGACCATGTCTGGGACATGGCATCGGCATTGAGACGAGTGCTAGTGTAAGACATGTCTGGGACATGCATCGGCCTCAGGACATAAGTCAATGTAAGACATGTTTGGGACATGCATCGGCTATGAGATGTGTCAATGTAAGACCATGTTTGGGACATGGCGTCGGCACAGATATGTGTGTTAGTATAAGACATGTCTGGGACATGTATCAACCACATCGTGAAAGCTAGTCTAAGACCATGTCTGGGACATGGCATCGGCTTGATATATGTCATTGTAAGACCTGTCTAGGACACGGCATCGACATAGATGGACAAGAGCTAATACAAGACCATAGTTGGACTATGGCATCAAGTGAATGATGTACTCAAGACCGTAAGACATTCTCTAATTTGATAAAGGTTGGTAATTAAAATAAGGCTAAGTGTTGAAACTTGATTAAACATTAATGATGATTCGAGTAAAAGAAATGAAAACTTGTATGTAATAAGTTCACTGATGTTTGGCTAGTATCCGTATGAAATAAAGTTGCATGTGTTATTAAGATATGTGAAAGTGTGTTCATAACAAGTTGGAAATTTGAAATGTTTGAATCGATGTGCATGATACTATGTTGTTGTTAAATGTGTATGTGTGTGAGAATTGAAAATTTAGAGGCTTTACAACCTTCACCCCCTTACCAGAATAGAGTTATATGACGAGATTCGGGAGAGATTTATAGTATAAGCTTGCAAAAGTAGAACTAAAGAGTGCAATAATGGAATATTATGGGATTAGCGAGGACAGAATTAATTAGAGGAAGGATGTCGGACTTGCAAAGATGTCTGACAATGACAAATTCAATTAAGTAAAAGTTATGGTTATCTCTCTCTTCTGAATATTATGTATTTTCCTTTATTCTTAGGATTATGTATGGTTGTTCATTCCTAATGAAAATTTTTATCATATGAAGATGCTAGCAACTGTGATATTAGACGAAAGCTCTGTTGATCCGGTTAGTTATGATAGACATTTCTTATCTCCATAAAATTCTATTCTGATATGTCGGAATGAAGTTGATGGTAAAGATTTATGCGAGACCATTCTGATATTTCTATTGACTATGGTTTGATATATACACGGGAAATATATTCTCTCTGTCATGATGGAAATCCAGAGCGTATAGACGGTAGTTTTCTTCTGGTTTTCTCTGAGGGATTTTCCCAATTTTTCTTATTATTTTCTTCGGGGTTATATTCTCGGATTTCTTATATGGTATTATATCTGGAATTCGTTATCATGATTGTTCCTATCGTTCTTATTTCGAGAATTATCAGTCTGGCTCGTCTTTAAAGGTATTCTTTGACTTGCGATAATAATGTCTATTATGATTATGCTACTCGTTCGACTATGGAAGTGTGGGGATTCTAATATTTCGATTTCTCTAATCTTCGTGTAAAGGATAGTTATCAGCAAAGGTAAATTAAGCCATGTGCATTAAGTTTATTCTCTGGTTCGGGAATAATGTTGTACAATTACGGGTAAGTAAACGTGCAATCAGAAATGGAAAAAATTGTATTCTTATAAGTATGATGTGGAAACATGTTAGTTTGACTATTCTCATTCGAGAGATGTGGTTATAAGTAAAGTTGTTCTGATTGATAAATAGAGCACATTCATGAAGTTTGAATCATTTGATACATGTTAGTAAAGTTTCTAAATAGTTGAAGACCTGATTTCTAGTTTCTGTTACTATTATTTCAGAGTAAGATTTGAGTACCGATAAAATATGGGTTATGCAGTGAATTGTGTAGAGAGCTCACAGTAGCATCTTGTCTGTTCTCCCAAAAGATGTTGAATTATCCTCAGGGTTAAGCCGAATATCCTATGTATTTGAGATTATTATTGTCAGTGATGACATTGAAAAGAAAATGACAAAAAAATTGAATTTCGCATCGGGATATCTCTCACCTCCGGGAAGAAAAAGAGATACCCATTGGTTTGTGTTAGGTTGATGATGAAGTTTGCATGATTATTTTAGTGTGTAGAGATATATTATTCGACAGATGTGACTGAGTTATATGTCTCTGAATTCATAGTTCCAAGAATGTCAGCCTCTAGTATTTTAAATTGAGCTCCGAGGCTTATACCGCAATTATGGAAAGGAAGAGAATCCTAAGTATGAGAGACTGAGATGAATTATAAATTATGAGAAAAAAGTTGAAAGTGATTCATGAAAGTTGAAATCAACTTCTTCTGGTAAGATTTTTAGGGACGAAAATCCCTAAGGGGGAGAATTGTAACAACCCGATTTTGGGCCAAGTCGGAACAGTGGTTTCAGAACCACTATTCCGAGGCCAGAGAAAATTATTTTGATTTTATTTTATGTGATATAGCATGTTTATAAAGGTGCATGAAAATTTTGGTATATTAATTTTAGCGATTTCTAGCCCAATTTCAAAAAAGGACTAAATCACGTAAAAGGTAAAAGTTGTGTTTTGATGCCTAAAGGTGTTAAATTGCTTTGTATCTTAAATTGGGAGTCTTTAAAGTGAAATTAGACCATCGAAAGTGTGATGGCCGGCCAAGGGAGGCAAGATTGGTCAAAAAGCCAAAATTTATGGGATATTAGGTGACTTTTTGGTAATAAAATAAAATAAAGAAAAAGTTGTCATTTTATTTCATTTTTCTTCTTATCTTTCACTGAAAACAGAAGCAACATGGGGTTTGAGAGCTGGAAAATTTCAGCAACATATTTCCCTAGTAAGTAAGTGTTTTTAATGCCTTTTCTTGATAATTTTTACAATTTTGGAACCCCTAAAGCATGAGCTTTCAAAAGAGGGGACTATTTTGCAAAATGATTAAGAGTCTAGGGTTTTTCCATGAAAGCATATGTGTTGTTTGCTGAGTTTTTATGGAAGAATATGAGTCTTGGTAGTGTTATAAACAACTTTTGTGAAAGAAGTTTGCATGAAAACACCTAAAATGAGGTATTTTGCAAAGTTGTAAATGTGTGAAATAGTTGAAATTATGAGTTGATATAGTTATGAAAATGGTTCATCTAGGCTTAAGCAGTAAAGAAAATGAATAAAAATCATTTTACGAGCCTAGGGGCAATTTTTCAATTTTGGCAAAGTATAGAGGCAAAATAAAAAATTTCTCCAAAATATTTCATTGGACTAATTTGATTAGTATATTGTTTTAATAAGTTAAATGTGATGTTATAGATGATGAAAAACGAGACTCGGACTTAGAACGAGGAAAAACAAGAAATTGATGTTTAGGCCTCTTTTACTAATTTGGTGTCAAGGTAAGTTTGTATGATAATAATAATGCAAAGTTATGTTTGAATTACATTCCTTGTTAATATTGCATATATTATATGATTTAACATATTGGGAAGGTTGATGGAATGTTGTTTAATGTGTGGAATTATGACATGGAGAATATTATATGAAATGTAAGAAAATGACGATACATGAAATGTGGTATACGAAATATGTGAAATTAAATGCTTTATTGCTACCATGTGATGTGTTTGATGATACATGCCTTAAATTGCAATTATTGCCATGAAACTATGAATATGTTATGAACATGGTGAGATGCCATTACGAGTAAGTACGACAGAGATACAAAGTATGAGAAAGGAAAATCCCGTTTGAACCTTAGGAATAGTCTAGGGTAAAAGTGACATATCACTAGGAAATTATAAATCCAAACTCGTTGAGTGGTCCGAGTTCATGATGGATGCGATGCAAGTAACATCCGAGCTTGTTGACTGGTCCGAGTTCGTTATAGATTTGTCACATGTTATGAGGTAGCCTTGGCTACATATATTACGCGCTATTGAGTGATCTAGCTGCGTATATAGCACTTATGTGCAATCTTCTGTGTATCCATTCGTATTCCAAGTGTTCAAACGGAAATTCAAGGAAATAGTTGATAATGGTCCCAATGAGGTAAGTCATTGGTGAGTGTACTTGAGTTATGTTACAAGTTGTACAAGTATGTACAAAAAACTTATGAGTAATGCCTTGATATGTGATAATCTATGATGTATATAGTATTTGGTGAATACTATGAAAATGGCATGATTTGGACTAAGTCTTTGATACTTGATGACATTGAGATTATGGGTCCATGCTTTTGATGCATAGCTATGTGTTCTTACCATGATGGATGAAATGATGTGGTATTAATTTTGTGAACAATAATTGTGAATGAGTAAATTAGCCTTGACAGTTTTGGGCTATTGCTGTGGTGTAAATTTGAAAATACACTAAAAATAGTGGAAAATGAGTTAGAGGCTGAATAAAATATGGAGTTAAAGCTTATTGAGTCTAGTTTCTTATAAAAGAAACCTTGTAAGCAAAAGAATTTCCTATAATGAGATATTTGAAGTTGTGTGAGATAGAGTCAGAATGATATCAAAATCCCTTGTTCTGATTTGAGAAAATCATTATAAATTTTACTAAAATATTTATAAGTTATAAGTTATATTTTTAGAATACTTAATGAGCCTATTTTCAATAGAAATATACAGGAACATTGTTTGAGTACTGTGCTATGAGATAATTAAACTTTAGTGTAGAAGGGTCGGAACTGTTAGACAGTGAATCAGTGGTAAATTTAAGACATAAACTGTACGATTTGGCTAAACCAAAAATTCTGGAAATTGTATGGTAGAAAGGTACATGAGTCTAGTTTTAAAGAAAATTAACGAAACTTAATTTGGAGTTTCGTAGTTCCAGATATAAATATTTTAACGACTGTTGTACAAGAAGACAGCTTATCATGAACTTGAGAATAGGTTGGGAACATTGATAAAAGCATGTTAATGAGTTGCTTATTATTTTCATATGAACTTACTAAGCGTAAATCTTACCCCCCTTCCCTTCTCATGTTCTCTAGTGTTGCCAGGTTAGCTTGGGTTGGAGTTCGTCGGAGATATTATCACACTATCAAGCTATCGCCATTGGTGTAAGTGATTTTAAGTACCTTGAGTCTATGGCATGTATAGGAGTTTAAATATTTGAGTGTGTGACATTTGTTTTAGCCAAATGTATTGGTTTAAATTAGCTATTGAGGTTTTAAACCTATTTATATATGCATGAATGTGTTATGGTCTTATGTGATGAGTTTATAATGATTATGGTATGAATGTGGTAAAGATGTGAGTAAAATCTATGATATCTATTGCATGAGAAATTGACATGATCATAACATGTTTATGGACGTTTAAGTGCCCATGTATGCCTTGTTGTATGCTATTGTAATAGTATGTGTGTGTATGTTGTGAGGGTGACAAAATGGCTTGGAAAATAGCCTTGTATTTGTCCATACGAGTAGACACACGGGCGTGTGTCTAGGTTATGTGTGACACACGGTCTGCCCACATGGGCGTGTGACTGGGCCATGTGTCCCCTGCACCTTGGAAATTCAAGTCAGAATGCATGAAAGTTAATACACGGGCAGAGACACAACCGTGTGTCTCAATCGTGTGAAGGACATGGCCATAGGACACGGGCATGTGTCTTGGCCGTGTGGCTTCAATTTGTTCATGACCAAATTGGCAGAATGTCTAGGTGTTTAGACAAGGGTATGGGACACGGGCATGTCCTTAGCACACGGGCGTGTGCTCTATATCCACATGGGCGTGTAGAGCCTTAAAGCATGAGATTTTCCAAGTTTTTCTTAAGTTCTTGGTTTAGTCCCGAACCATCTTTAATGCATGTTTTGGGCCTCGTGAGCCCGTTTAAGGGATAGTATGCTTGTGAAATGAAAAGTTTTAAATTTGAACGAAATTTCATGGCTGGTTTAGTGTAAAAGTGCTTGAGTTAAGTCCGGTAGCACCTCGAACCGTGTCCTGGTGTGGGATATGGGCGAGGGGTGTTACACAATCAGTCCCTCCACTAGCTTGTTAAAACTAGAAATGAATTGCATGTAGAATCAAATAAACAAAAATGGATGGAAATGATAAAATTAGAAAAATGACTTTAGAATTAATTTAAGGATTTTGAATTATTATTTAATTAAATAATTGAAGTTCGAATATGAAATTAAATTAATTAGTAATTGTGAATCCGTTGAATATGAAAATTAAATATATTTTCTCATAGATTCTTTTAGGTAAAGCTGTCACACTTTAATAGAATTAAAATTAGATTGAGAAAATTATTTAATTGGAAAATTAATTTATCTAAGTATATTAAATAAAGAATATTTATTTTAAGAAATAGAAAAACATGTATTGGGTTGGATTAAATTTTAAAGTGTTGGGTTAAAAGTCCAGGAAGCGCATATAAATAGGACCTAATAAAAGAAAGGTCTAAATCCCCTCATATAACATATTGGGAAGGGGAAACACCCCACACCCAACCTAGTCATTACGACCAGATGAGGAAGTGTTACTTAATTGTTTAAGAATTCAGTTCCCATATAATTTTGAAATTCATTTTGAATTCTTAAAATTTTGAATTATTTGAAAACATTGTTTGCTTATATTATAAAACTCATAATTTTGTAGCAGAAAATTCTTATAGCAATTATTGTTAAGCGCTCTCATTGCTTGAAATTCATTACTTTTCCAGGAAAAAAATTATTTTTATTGATAAAACATTTTAATGACATTTTATGCAAAGTGAAAATAAAAACCTCAAAAACAAACCAAAATAGTTAAAAAGTCCAAAATTTACAAAACACCAAAATTCCCAAAATTTAAATAATTAAAATAAATGTACGATCTTTTACAACCGAGTTCCCGTCGCACCAACCCGCTTAAGTCTGAGGATTCCCTAAAAACATCAATTAAAAAGAAAGTGAGTTTTCGAAACTCAGTGTGTAACACCCCTCACCCGTATTCAACGCTGGAATAAGGTTACGGAGCATTACTGGACTTATTAAACAATTAAACATTCATTTCACATACATTTTCAAAATCATATAATCAACATTCAACACTATTCACATCGTCCCTATTACGAGCCTACGAGGCTCAAAACAAGCTTTAGGAGTGGTTCAAGACTAAACTGGTAACTAGGAAATTTTTATGAAACTTAAAAAAATTTTCAAACTACAGGGGACACATGACCGTGTGGCCCGGCCGTGTGTCTCACACGGCCAAAGACACACCCATGTCATAGGTTGTGCGGACATTCAAAATGGGATCACATGGTCGTGTCCCAACCCATGTCTGACCCCGTGTAACTTCTGACTTGGGTCACACGGCCAACCACAAGCCCGTGGGACCAATCCGTCTGCCCTTTCGAAATGGCCTCACACGCCCGTGTGCTAGGCCGTGCCAAACCTGTAGGGTATACTGACTTATGCCACAGGGCCAAGTCACACACCCGTGTGCTAAGCCAGGGCCAAGTCACACACCCGTGTGCTAAGCCGTTTGGAGCATACTGACTTGATTTTTAATTCAACACTAGGGTACACACGTCCGTGTAACCTGACCGTGAGTCACACACGGCTGAGGCACACGCCCATGTCTCTGCCTATGTGGACAAATATAGGCTATTTACCAAGCCATTTTACCACCCAAACTTGCTTACACCTACATCAACCTAATTGGCACCAAAACATATCATATAATAGGCATTCCAAATCAACTCCAATCAAGCTTAAATCATGATAACCTCATGCCTTTAACCACAAATTTTACACATTCCACAATTTAATACCTAATTGGATATTTTACTAAAAATCACTTAACAAATATTGCTTATCTAACAACAAGCATATATTGTCTACCATTAAACATCAAAAAACATATAGATTCATCAAGTGCAAAACCCTAAACCTTTAACAATTTTACAAAATACTCCCTGGGCTAGCTAGATGAAGCTACAACAATCTCAAAAACATAAAAATCATTAAAAATGAGACAAAATTCACTCACCTATTAAGCTAGGAAGCTTGGCCAAACATAACATGCATCCGCGGAGTTTCTATCTTCTTAATTTTGGTGGAAGAAACTAAACAAAGATGATAACTTTGTTGTTTTATTATTTTACTTATTTAATTTACTAAATTACCTTTTTAACCTTTAATATAGTTCATTAAATTCACTTAATATAAGTCCAAAAATGTCCACTCATATTAGAATTGGTATTTACCACATAAGGACCTCCACTATTTAATTTCATAGCCATTTAATACCTTTAGCTGTTAGAACATCACTTTTGAACTTTACGCGATTTAGTCCTTTTTAACCAATTGACCATTCAAATAATAAAATTTCTTAACGAAATTTTCACACAATCATACTATCATGCTGTAAATATTAAAATAATAATAAAATAATTATTTTTTACTTTGGATTAGTGGTCTTATAACCACTATTCTGATTTGACTAAAATTGAGTTGTTATAACTCTCTCCCCTTAGGAATTTTCGTCCCCGAAAGTCTTACTAGTAAGGAGGTTAGGGTACTGTTTTCTCATAGCTTCCTCGGGTTCCCACGTAGCTTCTTCGACTCCGTGACATTGCCACAAAACTTTCACTAAAGCTATGCTTTTATTTCTCAATTCTTTAACCTTTCAAGCTAAAATTCTGATCGGTTCTTCGTTATACGTCATATCAGGTTGAATTTCTATCTCTGTTGGAGAAATGATATGCGATGGATCTGATTGATACCATCGTAACATCAATACATGAAACACATTTTGGATCTTTTCTAACTCTAACGGTAACGCTGGCCGATATGCCACTGGCCCTATTATTTTGATAATCTCATACGGCCCGATAAATCGCGGACTCAATTTGCCTTTGCGACCAAAACAAAGGATTTTCTTCCACGGAGATACTTTCAAAAATACTCTGTCACCGATATGAAATTCAGTGTCTTTACGTTTCAAATCCGCAAATGATTTCTGTCGATCTAAAGCTGCTTTCAAATTGTCGCGAATTACTTTCACTTTATCTTCAGTCTCTTTAAACTAATCGACCCCATGAATCTTTTTCTCACTAAGCTCGTTCCAATATAACGGAGTTCGGTATTTATGACCATACAATGCTTCATACAATGCCATCTTTATGCTTGATTGGAAATTGTTGTTATAAGCGAATTCAACCAATAGAAAATATTTTTCCCAATTGCCTTCAAATTCTAAAACACAACAAAGAAGCATATCTTCGAGAATCTGAATTACTCTCTTAAACTGACCATCGGTTTGGGGATGAAATGCAGTACTAAAGTTCAACCGCTACCCAGACCTTCTTGCAATTTCTTCCAAAATCGTGACATAAACCTCGAATCTCTATCCAAAATAATAGATATTGGCATTCCATGAAATCTAACGATCTCAGAGACATACAATTCAGTCAATCTATCAAGGGAATAATCTGTACGTACTGAAATGAAATATGCTGATTCTGTTAGTTGATCAACAACAACCCAAATAGCATCTTTCTTTTTCGAAGACAAGGGCAAACCGGATATGAAATCCATCGTAACTCTATCCCATTTCCACTCCGAAATCATCACTGGCTGTAGCAGACCCGAAAGCACCTGATGTTCAACTTTAACTTGCTGACAAACCAAACATCTCGACACAAACACTGAAATGTCTCTTTTCATACCCGACCAACTAGTACAACTGTTTCAAATCATTATACATTTTAGTACTCCCCGGATGAACAGATAAACAACCACTATGTGCTTCGTGTAGAATTTTCTAAATAAACTCAGAATTCTTTGATACGTAAATTCTACCTCGGAACATTAAACAATCATCAGATCCGATCTGATTGTCTTTAATTACTAGTCGATTTGCATTTCACTCTTTTAGCTTGCAACTCGTTGTCACAGTTTTGAGCTTCACAAATTGCTGAAGAAATACTAGTCTAGATTTTACTTCTACTAGAATCGAAACATCATCAGACAAACTTAATTGCGTATTCATAGCTCGCAAAGCAAATAATGATTTTCTACTCAGAGCATCTGCGACTACGTTCACTTTCCCTGTATGACAATTAATCACTAACTCATAGTCTTTCAACAACTCGAGCCATCTTTGTTGACGCAAATTCAAATCTTTCTGAGTCATTATATACTTTAAGCTTTTATGATTAGTAAAAATATGGCACTTTTCACCGTATAAGTAACGTCGCCAAATCTTCAATGCAACAACAATAGCAGCCAATTCTAAATCGTGTGTCAGATAATTATTTTCATACAGCTTCAACTGTCTAAAGGAATAAGCTATCACTTTACCCTCTTGCATCAAAAAACAACCCAAACCGTTCAATGACGCGTCGATGAAAATCACAAATTCTTTTTACCTGACTCAGGTTGAACCAAAATTGGTGCCTTAGTTAACAATACTTTCAACTATTCAAAACTCTATTGACATTTCTCAGACCACTCAAATTTCATATCTTTCTATAGCAATCTAGTCATCGGTGTAGCAATCATCGAGAATCCTTTAACAAGACTCCGATAATAACCAGCTAGTCCCAGAAAGCTTCAAACTTCGGACACATTTCTTGGTGGTTTCCAATCAACAACTGCGAAAATCTTACTTGGATCAACTTGAATACCTTCCGCTAAAACAATATGCCCCAAAAATCCAACCTCTCGGAGCCAAAAACTTGCATTTGCTGAATTTAGCAAAAAGTTGCCTGTCTCTTAAGTTTTGTAATACAATTCTCAAATGCTTGGCATGGTCAGACTCATCTCGTGAATAGATCAGAATGTTGTCAATGAATACAACCATAAATCTGTCTAAATACGGTCAAAAGATTTGATTCATTAAATCCATAAAGGCTACAGGAGCATTAGTTAATCCAAAAGGCATAACAAGAAATTCATAATTCTTGTACCCTGTTCTGAGCGTAATTTTTGGC
The DNA here is from genome assembly GCF_007990345.1 of Gossypium hirsutum. Classification (NCBI taxonomy): domain Eukaryota; kingdom Viridiplantae; phylum Streptophyta; class Magnoliopsida; order Malvales; family Malvaceae; genus Gossypium; species Gossypium hirsutum. Next base: position 96,994,036 of record NC_053433.1, on the reverse strand, counting down.
ACATCTGAATCTTTTACTCACAACTGATAATAACCAGACTGCAGATCAATCTTTGAAAATATTGTTGCTCCTTTCAATTGATCGATCAAATCATCGATTCATGGCAAAGGATACTTGTTCTTTATCGTAACCTTGTTGAGCTGACGATAATCAATACAAAGTCTCATTGATCCATCTTTCTTCTTTACGAACAAAACTAGTGCACCCCAAGGCAAAAAACTAGGTCGTGCAAAACTTCTATTTGTTAACTCTTGCAACTGAGATTTCAACTCTTTCAATTCTATCGGATCTATTCTGTACGGAGCTATCGATATCGGTGATGTTCCTGGTACTAATTCAATGGCAAATTCAACCTCTTTGATCGGTGGCAACCCTGGTAACTCTTCTGGAAACACATCTGAATACTCACTGATTCAATCTTCGATTTAGACACTTTTGTATCCAGTACATAAGCAAGATAAGCTTCACAACCTTTCTCACATATCTCTGAGCTGACATTGACAAAATTACAATAGGCAATCTCCTCGACTCATCTGATTCAATTCAAAGCATTTCACTATTCTAATATTTCAATTCAATAGTCTTTTGTTTACAATTCACAACCGCATCATGAAGTGTCAACCAATCCATACCGAGAATTACATCAAATTCATCAAATAGTAGTAGCATCAAATTAGCTAAAAAATAGTAACCCCGAGTCATTAAAGGACAGTTCTTGCAAACTTTATCAATTAGAACATATTTGCCTAAGGGGTTTGACACTTTAACCACAAACTTGATGGACTCAACAGGAAAACTCTTGCTAGACACTAAATTCATACAGATATATGAATGGGTCGATCTGGGATCAATTAAAGCAATTACACTAGTGTCATAAAGAGAAAATGTATCGGTGATAACATCTAGTGATAACATATCTTCGCGAGTGCGAATAGCATAAGCTCTGGCAGGTGTTCTAGCCTTGAATCTCAAAGCTGAATCTTTTGTTGCACCTTTACTACTGGTTACATTCCCCATATTTCTATGTGGCCTCCCTCTAGTGGCTATGTTGCTCGATCTTGCATTCTGAAATTTATCTTTCTCGACTAACTTCGGGCAATCTCAAATGAAATGATCTTACGAGCCACATTTAAAACAACCTCTATTATTCATCCAACACTCACCAAAATGTCGTCGACCGCACTGTTGACACTCATGTTTATTATTTCTGACACTGCCAAACACTTGATACTGATGTAGCTTGAGTTTTAGGACTTGAGTATTGCTTTCCACAAACTCTATTTGGATACCCGATTGAAGCATTCGAACGAGCATACAAATCCCATGATTTCTTTGACGAAGATTGATATGGTTTACTCACCGATCTCTTTTGAATCTCTAGCCTCGAAATCAACTTTTCTCTTTTCTTTGCCTAATTTATCGGCTTTGCAAGCTCGGAAAACTAGCACAACAAATTCTTTCAACTCTAGAATCCAAACTAACAATCTGATATCTTCATTCAATTTGTCTTTGAATCTTTTACACATAATTGCCTCAGTGGAAACACATTCTCGAGCATGCTTACAGAGTCTCACAAACTCTCACTCATATTCAGTCACAAACATATGGTCCTATTTTAGCTCCAAAAACTCTTTGCATTTTTTATCTATAAACCGTTGACTGATGCATTTTTTTCTGAACTCGGCTTGAAAAAACTCCCAGGTGACCCTTTTTCTCAGCACTACTGATACTAAAGTATTCCACCACTGATATGCTGTGTCTCTCAGAAGTGATATGGCATATTTTAAACACTCAGCTGGTGTGCAAGAAAGCTCATCAAATACCCGAAATTCAAGCCAAAACTCGGCTCTCTCAGGATCGTTATCAACAGTAGCTCTAAACTTTTCAGCCCCATATTTTCGAATCTTATCAACTGGCGGCTTATTCAATAGCAAAGTTTCCACACATTGAGGAGCTACATGAACCGATTGGGGATTAGGTAGGGCTGGAGGTTGCTGAGTAGACAGATTAGTTAGGAATTACTCAGTAAACCACTCGTTCATCATCTAAAAGAAGGCTTCTTTGGCCTGTCCTCCCTGACTACCTGATACGAGTCTCGACTCTGATTGCGCTACTCCGTGAATGGACATTGGCACATTACTTTAAACATCATCAGCTCAGCTCGATTGGGATCCATTTACTATACAAAAACACGATTTAAACTGTCAGGAGATACCATACTATCACAGGTTATATATGGCATGTGTAACACCCCTAACTCGTATCCATCGCCGAACTAGGGTTAAAGGCATTACCAAACAAAATAAAAACATTTAACATTCATTTCATAATCATCAATGCACCAGAGATCAACATCAATATAGAGTCCCTTATATAGGTCATCGAGACCTTAAACATGCTTTACAAAGGGGTCGGGACTAAATCGAACACATATAGAATTTTTCCAAAATTAAACATTTTTCAAACATGTACAACTCACACAGGTGTGTGAACAGGCTGTGTACCCCGCACGGTATTAGACACGCCTGCGTGTCTAGGCCATGTCAAAATCGGGCATACATATTGACTTGATCACACGGCCACAAGACACGCCCGTGTACCTTGGTCGTGGTCGAATCTAACTTGGTTTACACAGCTAGCCACACCCCTGTGTACCTTGGCCGTGCTCGAGCCTGACTTATAATTGTAGGGTACCCTTGGGAAAACACGGCTGTGTAACGACACACGGCTGAGACAAACACCCATGTCTCTACCCATGTGGACAAAAATAGGCCATTCGAATTGCCAATTTGCCTCCCCTAATTGGGTCAACCGTATAAACAATAAAACAAGCATACTTGCCCTACCAATTCATCCAAATTCAATATCAAAAACATAAGCCATTCACATCATATATTAGTCACCCAAATCCATACTAATAAGCCTTACTAATCTATGTCCAAATATATGTCAAAAGCATATCAAGCATTTCTTTGCATACATCATTCAATCTCATGCTAAAACTTACCAAAACTTACCAACATTTATCATTTCTTTTGTCCAACCAAAACATACCACATTTACACATTAGTATCACATACCATAAGCACTTATCAACTATGAGTTCATACACAAACTAGCCAAATCACATTGCTAAGTATATACATCACAAAACATAATCTCAAAACTACTAGCCTATACATGTCATACTTTAATATATACATTTTCAAGTACCAAAATGAGGTTTGATAGTGTGGTGACGATCCTCAACAATCCCTGAGCTCACAGTAGCTTCGATATTTATAACACAATGCAAACACACATAAAGTAAGCTTTCAAAAACTTAGTAAGCTCGTACCAAAAATCATAAACAGTATATAAAATATGAAACATTATTACATAAGTATTTGTAATTTCTCAAATCATCTATCAATTATATGCCAACACAATTCATATGTTGATACCAATTCAATGAACTTCACATACATAATATCATCTACCACATAGGTACCGTACATACCTGAACCTTTCGTTATTATTAATTTTCATTCTCACCTTCCGTTCAGATATTTTAAAAATCTCTGTGAATTACTATTACTTCAAACATCCGCACACTTAGTGCTTTAAAAGTTAGCCGAAGCTAGAACGGTTTCGCATACTTAGTGCCATCTTAATTAACCGAAACTATACCGGTATCGCACACTTAGTGCCTCATATAGCCGAAGCTAGTTTAAATCGCACACTTAGTGCCAAATACCATTGATTTACCATAAAATATATATACAATCCATGTATAACCAAAGCATCAAAACATACTTACAACATCATTTTTTGCGCATGAACTTACCTCGTACTCGAAATTTGTCGACTCGGATTGTTTACTCTATAATCTTCGACTTCCCTCGGTCTAAGTCTGAATTCCTCTTTTCTTGATCTATATTTATTCAAAATTAACCCATTTATTCACCAAATCATTCAAAAAAATCCATAGACACATATTTAGGGCATTCTGCAAACTAGCCCTCACATTTTCACATTTTGACGCTTTAGCCCGTAATTCACAAAGTCACAAAATACACATAATTTTCTTATACAGAAGCTTAGCCAAATTTTCATATCTCTCATACAAGTCCATAAATTTCATTTATTTCACATTTGTCCCTCAAAATAACATTTTTACAATTTAGCCCAAATTACTCAAATTCATCAAAAATCCAAAGACAAAACATGTAAACCCAACATCAAGCTTTCATATTTCAACATATAACATCACCAAGCTCATGAATTCATCCATGGCACATTTCCAAATCATCAACAATTTCATGAATTTAAGCATGAGCTAGCTAGAGCATCTAACAATGATCACAAAAACATAGAAATTATCAAAAATCGAACAAAACACATACCTTAATCACTAAATCAAAGTGCCGAATATGAAATCTCTTCCAAGCCGAATATGAACTAATGGCTTATTTCATGCATTTTTTTATTTAACATAATTTAATTACTAAATACCAATTTTAACCTTATCTATATCATTATAATTCTACTAACTATTGTTCAAATTTGTCCACTCATTAAACCAATGGTCTAATAACTACATAAGGACCTCTCATTTATAAAGCCAAATCAAATAGGCACTTTTAACAAATAGCAAGCAACCTTTACCTTTTACGCGATTAGGTCCTTTTATCAAATTAAGCACATAAATAATTAAATTTTCAAACAAAACTTTCACACACACTAATTCACATATCATAATCATGAAAAATAATATTTAAATATTTTTTAACTCGGATATGTGGTCCTGAAACCACTATTCTGGCTAGGGTCAAAATCAAACTGTTATAATTCTCCCCCTTAGGGATTTTCGTCCCTGAAAATCTTACTGTTAAACAGATTTGGATATTGTCATCTCATAGCATCTTCAGGCTCCCACGTGGCCTCTTCAATACTGTGTCGACGCCACATCACTTTTACCAATGGAATTTTTTTTATTTCGCAGCTCTTTAACTTCATGAGCTAAGTTACAGATCGACTTTTCTTCGTAAGTCATATCAGGCTGAATTTCAATTTCAAACAGAGGAATAACATGCGAAGGATTGGATCTGTATCGTCGAAGCATCGATATATGAAACGCATTATGAATCTTTTATAACTCTGGTGGCAACAACAATCTATATGCTACAGGCCCAATATGCTCGATAATCTCATATGGCCCGATGAACCTCGGACTCAGTTTTCCTTTTCTGTAGAATCAAAGCACTTTCTTCCATAGAGACACTTTCAAAAACACTTTATCGCCTATCTCAAACTCAATGTCTTTTCTTTTTAAATCTGCATATGATTTCTGAGGATCGGAAGCTACTTTCAAACTATCTTGGATTACTTTTACTTTCTGATCAGTTTCTTTTATCAAATCAACCCCGTGAATCTTATTTTCGCTAAGTTTCGTCCAATACAAAGGTGTACGGAATTTGAGACCATATAAAGCTTCGTAGGGTGTCATTTTAATGCTGGACTGAAAACTATTATTATAAGCGAATTCAATCAAAGGTAGATATTGTTCCTATGTACCTTCAAACTCAAGAATGCAACATCTCAACATATCATCGAGTATCTGAATAATCCGCTCGGATTGACCGTTCGTTTACAGATGAAAAGAAGTAAGTTAGTACCCAGAGCATCTTGCAACTTCTTTCAGAATCGTAATGTGAATCTCGGGTCTTTGTCTGATACAATAAATAGTGGCACACCATGCAATCTCACGATATCAGAAATGTATAACTCAACTAATTTATCAAGTGAGTAATCAAATCGAATCAGAATAAAATGAGCTAATTTCATCAGTCGATCAACTACAACCGAAATTGCATCTTTTTTTCTAGGAGACAAAGGTAAACCCGAAACAAAGTCCATTTTCACTCGATTCTATTTCCACTCCGGAACCATAATCGGTTGTAACAACCCCGATAGCACTTGATGTTCAACTTTAACTTGCTGATGGATCAAACATTTAGAAACAAATTTAGAGATATCTATTTTCATTCCAAACCACCAATAATGTTGTTTCAGATCATTATACATTTTCACACTACCCGGATGCACAGCTAACCGACTATTATGAGCTTCGTTCAAAATCATCTGAATTAACTTTGGATTTCTCAGAACACAAATTCGATCTCGGAATCTTAAACAATCATCTTTATCAACTCTGAATTTTGAATCAATCTCTACATTACACTGAGCTCGTTTAGCTAAAATCTCATTATCAATCTTCTGAGCTTCGATAATTTGTTGTAAGAATAAAGGTCTTGCTTTCAATTCAGCTAAAACTGAACCATCATCGGACAGAACCAAATGAGCATTCATCGCACGCAGAGCAAACTATGATTTTTGACTCAAAGCATCTATAACAACATTTGCTTTACCCGGATAATAATCTATCACAAGTTCATAGTCTTTTAACAATTCAAGCCATCTTCTCTGACTCAGATTCAAATCTCTGAGTCATCAAATACTTCAAACTCTTATGATCAGAATATACGTGACATTTCTCACTAAACAAATAGTGGTGCCAAATCTATAGAGCAAACACAATTGCAGCTAACTCAAGATCATGTGCTGGATAGTTCTTTTCGTGTGGCTTCAACTGTCTCGAAGCATAAGCAATGACTTTGCCTTCTTGCATTAAAACACATCCTAGACCAATCAAAGGAGCATCACTGTAGATCACAAATTTTTTACCCGATTCGGGTTGTATTAAAACTGGAGCTTCAGTCAACAGAGTTTTCAACTGATCAAAACTATTCTGACACTTTTCAGACCACTCAAACTTCACATCTTTCTGAAGCAGTTTTGTTAACGGAGTCGCAATCATCGAAAAGCCTTTTACAAATCTTCTATAATAACCAGCAAGTCCCAGAAAACTGCGGACTTCAGAGACATTCCTCGGAGGTTTCCAATCCAAAATAGCTGAAATTTTTCTCCGATCAACTCGAATACCAGAGGCTGATACAATATGACCTAGAAAACCAACATCTCGCAACCAGAATTCACATTTACTGGACTTTGCATACAATTGTTTATCTCGCAGAATCTGTAGCACTAATCTCAAATGTTCGGCATGTTCAAATTCATCACGTGAATAAATCAATATGTCATCAGTGAATACAACCACAAATTAATCTAAATACGGTCTGAAAATTCTATTCATCAAATCCATAAAGATAGCAGGTGCGTTAGTCAATCCGAAAGGCATAACTAAGAATTCATAGTGGTCGTACCTTGTTCAAAAAGCAATTTTTGAAATGTCTGAGTCTTTCACTCGCAACTGATAATAGACTGATCTCAAATCTATTTTTGAAAACACAGCAGCTCCTTTCAACTGATCAAAGAAATCATCAATTCGGGGTAGAGGATACTTATTTTTTATAGTCATTTTGTTCAACTGACGGTAATTTATACACATTCTCATCGTACCATCTTTCTTTTTCACCAATAAAATTAGAGCACCCCAAGGTGAAAAACTCGGTCTAGCAAATCTTCTATCGATTAATTCTTGCAACTGTAACTTCAATTCCTTCAATTCGGTCGAAGCTATTCTATACGGAGCTATCAAAATTGGAGTAGTACCAAGTACCAATTCAATGCCAAATTCAACTTCTCTAACTGGAGGTAATCCCGGAAGTTCTTCAGAAAATACATCGGGAACTCACATACAACAAGCATTGATTCAACTTTCTTTTCTGACACTCTCGAATCAATCATATATGCAAAATAAGGTTTACAACCCTTTTTCACAATACTTAAAGCTTTCATTGAAGATATCACAGCAGGCAATCCATTCAAATCACTAGATTCAATGCGGACTATTTCATCATGCTTGCATCTCAAATTAATAGTTTTTCGTTTGCAGTACGCAACAGCATCATGTAAAGTTAACCAATCCATACCCAGAATTATATCAAATTCATCAAAAGGTAATAGCATTAAATCAGCCGGAAAACAAATGTCTCGAAATATGAACGGACAAATCAGCCGGAAAACAAATGTCTCGAAATATGAACGGACAATTCTTGCAGACTTTATCAACCAAAACACATCTGCCTAGGGGGTTCGAAACTCTAATTACAAATTCAGTAGACTCTACAGGCAAAGTCTTAATGATCACTAAGTTCATACATATATACGAATGTGTCGATCCAGGATCTATCAAAGCAATCAATGAAGTATCATAAAGAGTAAGGGTGTGTTTGTTTGGTAGGAAAAAATTTTCCAGAAAATGTTTTCTTGATTTTATGGTGTTTTTTTTACTGAAAAGCTTTTACATGGGGAAAATGTTTTCACATTCACGGGTTAAATGCCTAAGGTTTTAGGGAAAATGTCTTATAGAATTTTTTTTCGTAAGACATTTACCAACTCTTCAGTCTTCCCCCCTTGCGCCGTTCTTCATCTTCCTTTATCTCCATCCAAATACGTTCCTCCTACTTTTTCTATTATTATTCATCTTTTAATTTCTTTTTTTCCTAGCTTTTCACATATCTTCTCTTCTCAGGCTGCTGTTTCGTTTCGCTTTGTGATTCCAACTCTCACCAATCTTACCTAGCCAAGTCGTTCTTCATCTTCCTTCTTCTTCATCTAGGTAACTTTGCTTCCTTTTACTTTCTCTATTTACTGTTTGCTGCAATTTGTTGTTTGCTGCAATTCTATTAATAATCGAAACTAGGGCATTCCTTCTTACCAAAAACAAAAACCCCTTTATAAGTATTTTTAGTTAAGTTTTAAGATTCGATAAAAAATCATTTTTTTAAAAATAAATTATCTCTGCTTCCTCATGCATCCATGGTTGATGATGAAAGAGAAAAAAACTACTATTCTTTTTAGCTAACCCCTACTGAAATAAGAGAAAAGGAAAGGAAAAATTTATTAAAAGACTGCTATTCTTTTTAATGCATCCATGGTTGATGATGAAATACCTCTATGAACAATTCAATGAAGTTGTTAAACTAATGAAATACTCTTCACTACATGGAATTGTAAGACCACCCATTGGATGATTAAACCCAAATTCTTCCTTAGCTTTATTTAAAAGGTCTTGAAACAATGGATGATTCAAATAAGCTATAGGAATCACAAATCTTTTCTTGTTACTTTCCCCAACATAAACTGCAATTTGGTTCTGCTTTTTCTGTTGCTAGGCATTGCTGGCCTACAAGAACTTAGGAGGAAAAAAAAGCAATAAAATTTGGAGGCTACAAGTTGTGAAGATATTCCCAATGTTTTGAACTTAGAAAGCATTGACTTTTACAATGGTAGGCATGTTCTTGATATATATATATGAAAACTTCTCTGGGTTTTGGGTGCCATGAACTTTTTTACCTTTAATTCTCATTCTTAACTTTGGGTTGGTTCTTATTTCTCGTTGAAACGCTATGAACTTTACTAGTCTTTGCCCGAGTTTTAACCAAACATAATGAAGCCAGAAGCAGAATAGCTTTTGTCTTTCTGTTGATTGAAATGAAATAGCAGCATGTTTTTCAACATTTAAATGGAGGACTAGTGATTTTCTTGAAATATATACATTAGTTAGATAGATTTTAGTTTTAACATAGCAGTTTTAGTTTTGTTATTTGCTGCAATTTGGTTTAGTCTTTTAATGTCGAATAGCTGTTTGCTGCAATTTGCCATTTGCTGCAATTCTATTAATTAGTTGTAAGTTTATTTGTAACCACTTCATATTAGACATGACGAATAGCTTTTGTCTTTCTGTTCATGTTGGAAATAAATTTTAGTTTTGAAAATGAGTTTTTTTGCCATTAACACTGTCCACCTCGATTATTTAAGGAATCGGAACTTGGGGTTTAGTCCTACTCTTTAATTTGTTGTCTTGAATTTCTTGATATGGAATTGTAGCTGGAAAACTGAACTGACTTGGTAGCTTGTTTCTTAGGCTCCATTTGTTTTTGACAATCGATAATGGATGTTGCTTTTGTTTTTACATGATTGAATTTTGCTACTCTATTGATCATAACATGCAAAAATTTGTAGCTTGTGCTTCTTGTTTTGTTCAATTTTTGTTGCTTTCTATTTGTAGGGTTAATAACATGTGTAATTTCTTTGAAAACACATAATAGTTAAGGGAAGGAGCAATGTGATGTTGAGGTTATCGACCGACATGCTAGATGTGGTTCACATGTATAAATTTGGTGCATGGGTATCACGAAGTTGGCATATAGACAAAGAGTTGTTATTTTGTTGTATGATTTATTTATTTCATAAACCATGAAATAATTCAATGAGTTGTTATCTAAAAATCAACCAAAAACAACTAATTTGAGTGTTGCAAATTGTAAATGTAAGAACCGGCAAAAATACCATATTAAATTAATTATAGACATATATGTACCAAGACTTGTACTATAATTTGTTTGTTGTAATCCTAGTTTGTTCTTAAAAGAAGAATCCAAAGTAGCTTCCTTCTGTTTTGGCCCTATGAGAGATACAAAATTTTTTTCCTTCTTGTTTTTGCCAGTTGTATATAATACCAATATTATTATTTTCATGAAAAATTCTAATATAATGATGTGATTTAATTTTTGGTACAAAATTTTATAGGTTAATAGTTGATGTATTGATAGTTATATTTCTATATATTTATTTAAAAAAAATTTAATAACATGTTATGACCCGATTCGATATATAAAATATATACTTTTAAAAAATAAAATATAAAAACTAATTATTCTATATACATGATGCTTATAAAGTATTTCACTATTATCAAGTAATAACGTTACGTATTTTATAGAATTACATTTACTATGTAGTTTTAATATTTAACATTTAAAATATTTTGTAAAAAATTATGACTTATTTATCCATATATATTAAAATTATTAAGGTACATATTGCATCAAATCAATAAATTGGAAACTTTAGGCAACCAATAGGGATACATATTCATTCCATTGACTAAATTCAAATTTATTATTAGGATATATTATTAGGATAGGATAATCTTTTTATTTTTTTAGATAATCTATTCCATCCTCAAGGTTCTAAGGAATTCAAGTTTATTCTCTATATTTTGATTTAATTCTAGTTAAATTATCAAAAAATAATAATTACAATTATTATTTTTTGTGTCAAATTATAGTAATAAAATTAAAGGTTGAAATATATTTTTCTAAGTCTTTATACATTACATACATTTAAAATTTAATCCTTAACTTTATTTTCAAGTTAGTGTCTCTACTTTTTGGATTTAAAAATTTAAATCTAATTATTTGTATGACTTTTTAAAATTTTAAAAAATAAATTCACTTAATAATCATGTAATAATAAATATGATATTGAAAAGTGTTTTTAATTTGGAAGTTATAATTATAATTATTTATTATTGGTTTTATTATTTTCTTTTTTCTCTTTTAAGACAAACTATAATGGGTATGGATTATCTATATTTGACACTACAAACAATATAATCCACTAATTTAAAGCTTGTTTGAAGGGCCCTGACCAGCACTAGTATTTTGTCCATCAAAATTATAAAATTAAATTGCACCATTAATATTGAATAGTTTACATCATTCTATCTATTTGATTTAAGTTCCCTCTTTCGCTTTATATCTTTAACTAAATTCATGGTTTAACTTAATGCTTCCAAGCTCAAGAAAGAGAGCTAATCCTTGAGACCGGGTAGGGGAAAAGGGATATGGTTAAAATTTTAGGTTAAAATATTTGAGTCGGGTTCAGACTAAAAAAATTTTATCCAAAGCTCAAATATTTTTAAAACGGGTTTTATTTTTAAGTTCAAACGCTTTTTTTTATTTATAATTTTATTCGAACATTTTCATATTTATATGTATGCACTTTAGTCATGGTAACTTTATTCATATATGTGATCTTATGATAAGCTTGCATCTTTTTTGTAGTGATCAAATATTTGCAAGTTATTATTTTGTGTAGATGGATCATAATCAAGATCAAAATGCAATTGTCGGAGTTGTGGCTTCAGCTTTAGCTTTTAGGGCTCTTTGGATTAAAAAATTAAAAACTAGGAAGGAAATTGCTTCTCACCCTCATGTATTATGAAAGGGAAAATTATATTAATAGTATTTTATATAGTGGTGACCAGCATTGTATTGATCTAATAAGGATGAGACCGATTGCCTTTTTTAATTTGTGTGATATTCTTACTAGGAATAATTTGTTACAATCAACTAAGTTTGTGAATATTAGGGAGCAAGTAGTTATATTTTTACATATAATTGGTCATAATGTAAGGTTTCGAGTGATTGGATCTAGATATTATAGATCAACTGAGACAATTCACCGTTACTTTAAGGTTGTATTGAGAGCTATTTTGAAATTGTATAAACTAGTTATTAGATTACCTGATGAGTCAACTCCTAGTGAAATCAGAAACAATCCAAGGTTTTATCCTATTTTAAAGATTGTATTGGAGCATTAGATGGAACTCATGTTCGTGCATCCATTCCACTTAACATTCAAGGAAGATTTCGTAACCGTAAAGGGGGGACGACACAAAATGTATTGGTTTCCAACACATTTGATTTGAAATTTTCCTATGTTCTAGCTAGTTGGGAAGGTAGTGCACATGATTCTCGTATTTTAAGTGATGCACTTTCACGCCCAAGAGGATTAAGAATTCTGGAAGGTAAGAATTAACATTAAATACCAAATAGTTCTAGTAAGCTCATAATTTATTAGTAATATTATGTTTTGTAAAATTGTAGGTAAATATTATCTTGCTGATGCTGGATATGGCATCCGAAATGGATATATTACCCCCTATCGTGGTGTCTGATATCATTTAAAGGAGTTTAGTGATTAGGGGCTGAAAATGCAAAGGAACTCTTTAATCTTCGTCATTCGTCATTGCGAATCACCATTGAACGTGTTTTTGGGATTTTGAAGAAATGGTTTCGTGTATTAGATGCTAAACCATTTTGGAATTTTCAAACTCAAGTAGATATAATTTTGGCTTGTTGTATCATCCATAATCATATAATGGGAGTTGATCCTAGTGATTTACTTAATTATGGATTATACGAGGAGCCTGAGTTTGATTTGATAATGCCAACTCTTACGGAGCGAGAAGAAAGAGAAGAAGCAAGAGCAGGGGCTGTAAGAGAGACAAAATTGCACAAACTATGTGGACTGATTATATGGCTAAAAATATTAGGTAGGTTTAAGGCTTAGAGTTATTGTTTCTATGTTATGTATGTTTTAGTATTAAAATTTTTTTTATTTGTTAATGTTGGTTGGATAATGATATTGAAATTTTAGTTTGTTGGATTTTGAAATTATTATGTCTTGAATTTGTTAGATATTGAATTTATAATGTTTTAAGCTTGTTGAATTTATTATGTTAGATATTGAATTTATTTGGTTGGATAATGATATTGAAATGATTGACAATGAAAATTATTAATGTAGAATGGGTAAGGGCAACAAATAAGGGACCTCCAAGTAATTCAGGTGGACAAAACTGATGAAACAACTTTTTCTTGAAATTCTAGCAGAGGAGGCCCAGAAAGGAAATAAGCCTTCTAACACTTTCAAAGCAGTTTCTTTTAATCGTGTTGTTGTAGCTATTTCTGAAAGATTTCAAGTCCAATGCGATGCGAAGCATGTGGAAAACATTTGAGAACTGTAAAAAACTAGTGGCAGATTATATGCGCAATTCGAGATGAAAGTGGTTTTAGATGGGATGATAACATGAAAATGATCACATGTGATAGAGTGACATATGATGCAGTAGTGATGGTAATATATGTATATATATGTTAAGTATATTTCAATTGTTTTTTAGTTGTTATTCTAATTGTGTATAATATCCAACAGGCACAAAAGAAGTATGAACCATTTTTGAATAAAAGCATTGATCATTATGATGAAATGGCTTTGGTTGTTGGCAAAGATAAGGCAACAGGGAGTTTTGCCAGAACAATTGCTGACATAGATTTGGATGATGGTAACCAAGATTTAATGCCTATAGACGGAGACAATGAAGAGATTGAAGAGGTAAGAACCAATGTATCTTCATCTGACACATCCAAACGTAAAAGAAAAAATGTTCAAGAAAGTGTCGTTGATGAACAAATTAAATTTGTGGGTGAACAACTTGGAAAAATTGCTAATGCTTTGGAACAATTTTCTGTGGATAAGACACCACATCTTTACGAAGAAGTGATGTCGATGGAGGAATAAGGATTTGATGATAACTTCCTGTGTTCCGTGTTTGATTATCTAGTAAGTCATGAATCCGAGGCCAAAGTTTTTTTAGTTAACAGTAAGAAGCATAGAAAATTTTGGCTTTAAAAATTTTCTCAAGCTTGAAGATATTGATACTCTTAATGTGGTGTAATATTAGTTATGCACTTGGACAATATTGTTGTTATTATGTGGTGTACTACTAATTATACTAATTATGCATTTGGAAGCTAATTTATAATTATTCAATCCTTGTTTTTATTTTTTATAACACAATTACAAATAATTATTTGAATTTGGTTGTTTTCAATTTATGATGGTTAATATTCTAGCTTAATAATTGAGTATTATTATATATTTAATTTGATTTATTTATTTATAAATAAATCATTGCAATATATGTAGAAATAATTTAAAGTATAAATTTATTAAAAAAACAATTTAAAATATAAATATTTGTAAAAACAGCTTTTCCGAAAAATATTTTCAGGAAATCTGTCAAACAACAAAAAATATTTTACAAGATTCATCCAAATACCAGAAAAGTAAATCATTTCCAAAAAAAGTAAATCATTTTCCAGAAATCATTTTCCAGAAATCATTTTTCGGAAAACATTTTAATGGCAAACAATGGTATATTTACCACATAAGGACCTCCACTATTTAATTTCATAGCCATTTAATACCTTTAGCTATTAGAATATCACTTTTGCACTTTACGTGATTTAGTCCTTTTTATCAAATTGACCATTCAAATAATAAAATTTCTTAATGAAATTTTCACACAATCATACTATTATGATGTAAGAATTAAAATAATAATAAAATAATTATTTCAACTTCGGATTAGTGGTCCCGAAACCACTGTTCCAATTTAAATAAAAACAGGCTATTACACAGTGTATAATGAAACTTAAAATAATTAAAGCATATCAAAAAGGTTTAACAGTAATAGAATCTTAGCAAAGTAATACAAATACATATATATTTTCCTACCCCCATCTGCTACAAACCATATCTGACCATCCCAACACACTATATGGGGTACAAAACACTCATCCAACCCTATAAACCACTTAGTGTCGTTCAAGACACTTACAGGAGAATTGTAGATGCACTGCCAGATAAATAGGTGAATTATCGTCTTTTCAAATATACTTCCTCCTCATAATAAAACAGATCCCAATAAATGATACAGTACATATCAATAATTAGTCATAAGCACAGTACATACATATAGCATAACTGATGCATAACATATATCATACTTTTACTGGTTTTCCTATAACCCATTACATAATTTACTCGTCATATGACGTTTCAGATACAAAACAAATATCATAATTCATGCAAAAAATTGACTAATTTTTTATAGTTTTCAGTGTATTTAAGCAGATATCAAACCCACAAAAGGCCTATAATCGATTAGAACAACGTGAACGGCTCTAGGGAACATTTAAGAATTTTGGGCCAACATGGCCCAAATGGTCAACCCGTGTGACCCACACAGGTGTGTGTCCATACAGCCCAAATAGCCCAAACCATGTGTCACACAAGGTCTAGCATACGGCCTGTCACACGATCGTATGTCGCACACGCCTACCACACAGCCGTGTGGCGTCAACAGTGTTGTTAATCGACTTTCATTGTTTGCAGATTTTTGGGTTTCTCATTGCACACCTAGATGCTTTCTGACATGAAATCAACAATCGAGTACTCCCACACCTAAATCAACAATTAACACGACCTAAATCAGTAATGGTTTGTGAATTTACACAATTCACTCACACATGACTAATTAAAACCCTCCAAAACATATTGAGAACCCTTACCACTTAACGGACAACAACTACACGAATTTTAGGTCGTTGGAGGATCAACAATCATCTCTTGAATGTCTCCTATAATGGAACTAATTAGATAACACCCACTCGAAGTAATACCACAACCACAGAATTTCTAGAAATCCCTAAATATCCAAAGACCACTTTTAACAAAAGAATAACAAAAATAATCAAAAACTTACCTCTTAACAATTTGCAATCAATAGAACAGGGATTAAGTATTACAAAAAGAATTTATCGAATCAAGAAAATAGTAAATCTAGAATAGTGCAAAAGAACTAAGCAAGAAGGGTGAAACAAATTAAAAAATCGTGGAATTTGCAAAAGAAAGAAAAGGAAACAAACTTCAAACCAAATTTTTTTTTAAAACATAGAAAATTGAAGGAACAAGGGAGGTGTGGAAACATGCCAATCTATTTTTCTTTTGGGGATTTTGATAATACTCTAGAACATCATATTTTTATGTGGTAATTATATATTTATTTTGAGTATGATGCTACTAATTTGGGCTATTTATGGTCTTTTATCTTTTAGGGACTAAATTGGAGGCAAGAGGAAATTTAAAAGTAAAAAGTTCCAATTTGAAGATATAATGGGCCAACATGCAAAGAAAGAGAAAAGTGGTGCCAAAAATGCAAACATGGAAGACTCAAGGACTACAATGCAAAAGAAGAGATTTTATAGCACAAGACTCTATTTTAATTTCAATTATATTAGGATAATTATTAAGGATTTTTATTTAGATTTAAATTTTAGGATTTATTTTCATTTATCTTTATTTATCTTTAATTATCTTTATTTATTTGTATTTATCTTTTAGAATTTCATTAGGAATAGACTAGGTTTTCTAGTACTATAAATAGGGGATGGAGTGGCACATATTTGACATCTCTTTTTCTGTAATCACTCCCTCTCCCAAAAACTCTGTCTTTTTGTTCTCTCCATATTTTCTTCAATAAAAATCTCATATCTATTTTATCTATTTCTTCCCCCAAAATTATGAGCCACTAAACCAACCTAGCCAAAGGTTGTCAAAATTCCCTAAAAAAGATTCATGAGGCTTAGAATCCGAGCTTAGCCTTCTCAACAGGGTATTCATCGCTTCTCCGTATTACGGGGCTGACGCTTCCGTCCATGTCCCTTAATAGGTGACCTTTTCAACTTGTGCAAGGAACAGCCGCTTTGTACGTTTTGGAAAGATTGCACAGTCGGTTCGTTGGCTTTCTGCGTCAGAGGTTGGCAAATCCAAGAGACAAAACGGTGTGGTATTTGCCGTTGGGAAGTGGTGATCTAGCAGAAGATAGTCCCACAAAAGCGATTATTGGCTAGAGTCAGGTTCCGCCAAATCTTAAGTCTAAATCTTTGGAGCTGGTGGTTGTAGGCGTCCTCTTCCACTATAATTGGCTTATCTTGCTCGAGAAGGGTTACTTAAAAGCCAAGGATTGAACCCAAGGCAGAACGAGACAACTGGAGGCTGGAATTTCGCCACATAAGAAACTTTCTTTATTTTCAAACTTTGTTTATTATTTTTCCATTTTAACTTCTGCAATCTATTTAATTTCACAATTTTAATTCACTTTAAATTCTTTTTTTATTTTTTTCCAGATTCTTAATTCTATTTTTTTATTTTTTAGGAACGCAGGTTTTCTTAACCAAGAAATTGTCCATGATTTCAAGAAACGAGCATTCATATAATCTAGTCCCTGAGGATTCGACCCTACTTCCCTTTTACTATTATTTTTACTATTATTTTTACTATTTTGCAGGGAATAGGATATTTTTGGTGCTCTCAACGACGCATCAAATTTTGGCGCCGTTGTCGGGGATCGATAACATACTAATCTTGTTTTTTATTTCTTATGACCAGAACTGCTCCAGGAACTCTTGCGTTTGACTCGGAGTTCGAAAAGATTGCGAGAGCTAATCGCAAGGAAACAAAGCTAAGAAAAAAGCAGTCAGCGGTAGTTGGAACTCAAAGTAATCCACCGTCAGAAATCAGAATCGACGATGAAGCAGAGTCTAGGGTTAACGAAAGCCCTACTCAAACTTTTGAAGGTGAAAAAGTAGAAGTAGATTCATCAGAAGAAGTGCTTAACACTAAGGTTGATGAAAACTCTAATTTAGCACCTCAACCTATGGCTCAGACAATTCGGCAACTGGCTAAAGTGCCGACAGAACAACTGCCACTATGCATCGCATATCCTACTATGGATATTGATTTTGAATTAAAGTTAGGCTTGATCCAGCAACTGCCAACTTTTCGGGGGTTACAGAACGAAAATCCCCACAAGCATTTGAAAGAATTCCATATGGTTTGCCTTAGTATGAAACCTCAAGGGGTAACTGAGAATCAAATTAAACTTAGTATGAAACCTCAAGGGGTAACTGAGGATCAAATTAAACTGCGTGCTTTCCCTTTTTCCTTAGCAGATTCTGCTAGGGAATGGTTAGTTTATTTACCTCCTGAATCTGTAACGACTTGGGCTGATCTATCTCGTTTATTTCTCAATAGGTTTTTTCCAGCGTCCCGTGCAGCTGAGTTAAGAAGAGAAATCGTGGGCATAAGGCAAAAAGACGTAGAGACTCTGTACGACTATTGGGAGCGATTTAAGAAGTTATGTGCAAGTTGCCCACAACAAGGTTTAACGGAATAGTCTTTGCTCCAGTACTTTTATGAAGGTCTGAAACCCATGGAGATGAATATGGTAGATGCCGCGAGTGGAGGAGCATTAGTCAACATGACTCCGCAACAAGCAAGAGACTTAATCTCCACAATGGCTGCAAATTCTCAGCAATTTCGAGCCAATCCTGAACCCCTTAGAAGGGTTCATCAGCTAAGTAATTCAACCTTAGAAGATAAAGTAGATAGAATTGCTAATAATTTGAATTCTCTTGTTGCAAAAAAAGCAAAGATAGCCCGGTTATGCGGAATATGTAATACCCCTGAACATACAACTAATGTATGTCCCAGTTTGAATGATAATACTATGGCTCATTTAGATGCTGTAAGAAATTTTCCTGGGCCACCACAAAGGCGATACGACCCTTACGCTAATACCTATAACCCAAGATGGAGGGATCACCCTAACTTAAGTTATGGGGCCAACCCACGATACAACCAACCATACCAGAACTGAGTTCCACAACAGCCACGAGATTCAGGTAATTCGCTAGAAACTTTGGTCAATAAATTGGCAGCTAACATGCTTGATTTTCAACAGAAAATCGAAGCATCTATACGAGAATTGACCACATTCATTGAGAAGATGAGTTCTCAAGGGAAGCTGACATCACAAACAGAACCAAACCCGAGGCAAAACGCTAATGCAGTGACGCTACAAAGTGGAAAGGTATTGAACCAATTTTTGGCAGAAATCTTGGCAAAAAAATTGCCCAGGAAAAACCCGAAAACAATGAACAGGTCCCAACGAAACCCCCACTGTCGAAAATCCAACTTTCATTCCCAGGATGATTAAATCAGTGTCAAAAAAGTAAGAAAGACAAGGAGATCCTCGAAACATTTAGGAATGTCGAGATCAATCTACCACTGTTGGATGCCATCATACAGATTCCGCGGTATGCCAAGTTTCTCAAAGAGCTTTGCACCAACAAACGAAAACTAATAGGTAATGAAAAGGTAAGTGTTGGTGAGAATGTATCCACGGTGTTACAGCGAAAAATGCCAGCAAAATGCAAAGATAGGGTACCATGCAAAATAGGCCATTTGGGGATCAAGAAGGCCATGTGTGATTTAGGGGCCTCCATAAATGTTATGCCTTATTCTATTTATAAATCACTTAATGCGGGTTTTCTGACGAAAACAGATGTTATAGTTCAGTTGGCTGACAGGTCTGTTGTACACCTCGAAGGAGTCCTTGAGGACGTACTGGTAAAAGTTAAAGAACTTATTTTCCCTACAGATTTTATGTGATAAAGATGGAGGAGGATAACACTACTAGATCTTCGAACCTCCTATTGGGCCGACCTTTCCTTAGTATCGCTAGCACTAAGATCGAAGTACGAAGCAGAACTCTTACAATGGAATTTGATGGGGAGATCGTGAAGTTTAATGTTTATGACGCCATTAGCCATCCAAGCGAAATTTTGAGCGCAAATCGTGTCAACATAATTGACTCAAAGTCGATTTATGAAGATAAATCTGAATTTATATCTGATGACTATGAATCTATTAATGAGTTATTGTCTCCATCAAATACTAAACTTTTACCTTTTATTATGCAAGCTCCAAAATTGGAATTGAAACCTCTTCCCGAACATCTTAAGTATGCATTTTTGGGGAAAGATAATACCCTACCAATCATAGTTTCCAACAAACTCTCTAAGCTCGAGGAAGAAAGTTTGATCCAGGTACTAAAAAGTCATAAGGACGCGATTGGCTGGACCATTGTTGATTTAAAAGGAATAAGCCCTTTGACATGCACACACAGAATCTACTTGGAGGAAAACGCAAAACCGAGGCGAGAGGCCCAAAGGCGATTAAACCCAAATATGATGAAGGTGGTAAAAAAGGAGATAATCAAGCTCTAGATGCTAACATAATCTACCCTATTTCTGACAGCAGATGGGTAAGTCCAGTTCAAGTCGTGCCCAAGAAAACGGGTGTGACAGTAAAGAAAAATGCCAAAGGTGACTTGGTACCAACTCGAGTACAGAATGGGTGGCGTGTCTATATTGATTATAGGAAGTTGAACTCTTACACTAGAAAAGATCATTTTTCTCTTCCTTTTATAAATCAAATGCTTGAACGTTTATCAGGTAAAACTCACTTTTGTTGTCTTGATGGATACTCAGGTTTCTTCCAAATTCTAGTTGCACTAGAGGATCAGGAAAAGACCACTTTTACATGCCCATTCGGCACTTTTGCGTACCGAATGATGCCATTTGGACTTTGTAATGCACCAGCCACATTCCAGAGATGCATGATGAGTATATTCTCTGAATATGTAGAGAAATTTATTGAAGCTTTTATGGATGATTTTACTGTATATGGAAATTGTTTTGATGAATGCCTTAAAAACCTCACGAAAATTTTGAATAGGCGCATAGAATTTAACCTTGTCTTGAACTATGAAAAGTGTCATTTTATGGTAGACAAGGATCTGATTCTAGGTCATATAGTTTCTACAAAGGGAATTGAGGACAGTAAGGCCAAAATTGACATTATTAATTCTTTGACATATCCCTCCACTGTAAGGGAAATTCGTTCTTTTCTTGGCCATGTAGGATTTTACAGGCGTTTCATAAAAAACTTCTCAAAAGTGGCTAAACCATTATGCGAGTTATTGCAGAAAGATAGGAAATTCTAGTTCGGCCCAAAATGTAAGGAGGTTTTTGATACACTCAAGCAGAAGTTGGTGACTACTCCTATAGTGCAAGCACCAGATTGGAACTACCCCTTTGAAATTATGTGTGACACAAGCAAACGTAGTGTGGGGGCTGTGTTAGGGCAAAAGATAGACAAAGAACCTTATGTCATTTGCTATGCCTCAAAAACCCTGTATGCTGCACAAAGCAACTACACCACTATGGAAAAAGACCTCTTAGCAGTTGTATTCGCTTTAGAAAAATTTCGATCATATTTATTGGGATCTAAAGTGATTATTTTTTCTGACCATGTAGCTCTTAGGTACTTGATCGCAAAGAAGGAGGCGAAACCAAGGCTCATTAGTTGGATTCTGCTGCTCCAAGAATTTAACATCGAAATTCATGACAAAAAGGGATGTGAAAACCAGGTGGCTAACCACTTGAGTAGGATAAAAACTCTATTTGATGATGTTCCTATAAAGGATGAGTTCCCTGATGAAAGCTTATTTTCAACTGAGGCTCACTATCCATGGTATACGTATATAGTTAATCTCTTAACCACAGGATCGTTACCCACTGAGTTAGCACGTTCCGTGAAGGACAAGCTTAGACGGGAAGCTCGATATTACATTTGGGATGACCCATACTTGTGGAAACATTATTCAGATCAGATAATAAAACGATGTGTTCCAGAAATTGAGGTAACCTTTATCCTTACTTTTTGTCATACAGAAGCTTGTAGAGGTCACTTCGGCCCTAAACGAACAGCTCACAAGGTATTGGAGTGTAAACACTCCAGATCAGCACTTCCCTTTACTCCATAGGGCATATTAGCCCACAATTTTTTGTGACGCATATAACATCTGTAAATCTTGCGATAAATGCCAACATACAAGTAACATCACTAAACGAAATCAAATGCCCCTATCCCCAATTCATGTATGTGAGATTTTTGATGTATGGGGCATCAATTTCATGGGCCCCTTTATTTCTTCGTTTGGAAATGTATATATACTTCTTGCAGTAGACTATGTTTCTAAGTGGATAGAAGTAAAGCATACTCGCAATGATAATGCTAAAACTGTTGTGGAATTTCTAAAATGAACTATTTTTTCTAGGTTTGGCACACCTCGAGCTTTGATTAGTGATCGTGGTACCCACTTTTGCAAAAAGGTCATGGAGGCACTGTTATCAAAATATGGAGTTCATCATCTTATAGCAATAGCCTACCATCCCCAACGGCCTAGCAGAGATTTCAAATAGGGAGATCAATCTATTTTGGAAAAAGCAGTTCGGCCCAACCGAAAGGATTGGAGTCTTCGGCTCAATGACGCGCTTTCGGCCTATCAGACGGCGTATAAGGGCCCGATTGGCATGACCCCGTATCAACTTGTTTTTGGCAAAGCATGTCATCTACCAGTAGAACTAGAGCACAAAGCTTATTGGGCTATTCGACAATGTAACATGGAGTTAGAGCCCGCAGGGAAGGCAAGGAAATTGGACATTCAAGAATTGGAAGAAATTCGCAATGACGCCTACAAGAATGCTCGAATTTATAAAGACAAAACAAAACTGTTTCATGATAGGAAAATAGCTCAGAAGTATTTTTCGGTAGGACAAAAAGTTTTGCTTTATAACTCTGTATTAAAGCTGTTCGCAGGTAAGCTTCAATCTCGGTGGCAAGGACCTTTTATTGTGACCTAAGTATTCACATATGGTGTAGTTGAAATAGAGAGTGAAGAAACAGGGAAGCAGTTCGTAGTCAATGGCCAACGGTTGAAGCCATTTTACGAAAATTTCCAGTCCCACACGGTCGAAAAAATTCAGTTAGAGCCACCATAGAACCATTCACGACGTCAAGCTAACAACGTTAAACAAGCGCTTATTGGGAGGCAACCCAATTTTTATTTTTTATTTTATTTTATTTTATTTTATTTTATTTATTTTTATCTTATTATTTTATTATTTATTATTTTCAGATATTAATAAAATTCTCTTCTTCTAGATAAACCGAAACAAAGATAAGAAGAAAGGAGGAACGACAAATCTGCAGCCAAATAGCCCCTACTCGATACTTTTGGCCAGTAACTCACGGATCTCATTGCCATTATACGCGAAGGATAGTAATTACACGGGGAGTTCCTCTACACCTTTTTCTCCTATTTTATTTTATTCCACATCGCGGACTATGTGGTTTAAGTAGGGGGAGTCCTCATTATTTCTATCATTTTAGATGTTGAATTTTTGTTGTTGTTGCTGATTTGGTTGTTGCTGCCCATATAATTTTTTTAAGAATATTTTGCCTCTTTTCATGCCTAAGAATTTGACCACGACTTGCCCATTGTTTGACCCACATGCATGAGTCTTATCTACTGAGTTAATTATGATTTTGCTTGATAGATTTCATCTCCGCTGTTTTATTTCTTTTAGTTTAAATAATTATGATTAATGGAGTTAACTCTATCTTGATTTTGGTAAATTTGATTAAGTCTAAATACAAAGAGGACACTCAATATAATTGCATGCTTAAAATAGGCTCATGACTATTAAGGTGGTTACTGAAACTTATTTTTGACACTTGATTGTTTTTCCTAAGTCCTCCAAAATTAAAATTTCGTTTAATAATAATGTTTCCGTGGTTATGAGTGCAGCTTAAGACGTGACTAGCTGAGTAACCAGGGTAGGGTGCTTAGGTTGTCATCTTATTTCGCGTCAAAAGGTTGTGTGACGTGTTAGGTAAAAATCCGCTAACCGGAATTAATTTCTAAGAATGTGTTGGGCTGAGTAGTCGGGGTGAGGTGCTTGGTTGTCATCTCTCTTCACATCAAAAGGTTCGATATGTTCTTAGGAAAAATAAAAATTAGGAATGTGTTGGGTTGAGTAACCGGGGTGAGGCGCTTGGCTGTCATCTCTATTCACGTCAAAAGGTTCAATATTTTTCCCTAAGTAAAAGTAAATAAATAAAGTTGAAATTAAAGTAAAAGAAAAAAACAATAAATAAATATTCATTAATAAAATTAGGGACTAAAGGGAGAAATAAATTAGGTGTCTTGATAGGTTTGGTAAATTACCTAATTTTCATAAAATAACCCAAGTCGATCTTAATTTTGTGTGTGTTAATTGGAACACTTTTTCAATTTTACTTAAATCAAGCTAAATGTTCTCTTTATTTTTCGTATGCATTTTGACTAATTTTTATAAAACTTTGGAGTAGAATTTCTTTCATGGCAGGATTTAATTTTCACGGTGGATAGGAACCATACTTGAGGGCAAGCATGGGCTAAGTAGGGGGAATTTGATAATAGTCTAGAACGCCATATTTTTATGTGCTAATTATATATTTATTTTGAGTATGATGCTACTAATTTGGGCTATTTATGGTCTTTTATCTTTTAGGGACTAAATTGGAGGCAAGAGGAAATTTAAGTGTAAAAAGTACCAATTTGAAGATATAATGGGCCAACATGCAAAGAAAGAGAAAAGTGGTGCCAAAAATGCAAACATGGAAGATCCAATGACTACAATGCAAAAAAAGGGACTTTATAGCACAAGACTCTATTTTAATTTCAATTATATTAGGATAATTATTAAGGATTTTTATTTAGATTTAAATTTTAGGATTTATTTTCATTTATCTTTATTTATTTTTAATTATCTTTATTTATTTGTATTTATCTTTTAGAATTTCATTAGGAATAGACTAGGTTTTCTAGTACTATAAATAGGGGATGGAGTGGCACATATTTGACATCTCTTTTTCTGTAATCACTCCCTCTCCTAAAAACTCTGTCTTTTTGTTCTCTCCATATTTTTTTCAATAAAAATCTCATATCTATTTCTTCCCCAAAAATCATGAGCCACTAAACCAATCTAGCCAAAAGTTGTCAAAATTCCCCAAAAAAGATTCATGAGGCTTAGAATCCGCGCTTAGCCTTCTCAACAGGGTATTCATCGCTTCTTCGTATTACGGGGCTGACGCTTCCGTCCATGTCCCTTAATAGGTGACCTTTTCAACTTGTGCAAGGAACGGCCGCTTTGTAAATTTTGGGAAGATTGCACAGTCAGTTCGTTGGCTTTCTGCGTCAGAGGTTGGCAAATCCAAGAGACAAAACGGTGTGGTATTCGCCATTGGGAAGTGGTGATCTAGCAGAAGATAGTCCCACAAAAGCGATTATTGGCTAGAGTCAGGTTCCGCCAAATCTTAAGTCTAAATCTTTGGAGCTGGTGGTCGTAGGCGTCCTCTTCCACTATAACTGGCTTATCTTGCTCGATAAGGGTTACTTAAAAGCCAATGATTGAACCCAAGGCAGAACGAGACAACCAGAGGCTGGAATTTCGCCACATAAGAAACTTTCTTTATTTTCAAACTTTTTTTATTATTTTTCCATTTTAACTTCTGCAATCTATTTAATTTCACAATTTTAATTCACTTTAAATTCTTTTTTTATTTTTTTCCAGATTCTTAATTCTATTTTTTTTATTTTTTAGGAACACAGGTTTTCTTAGCCAAGAAATTGTCCAGGATTTTAAGAAACGAGCATTCGTACAATCCGGTCCCTGAGGATTCGACCCTACTTCCCATTTACTATTATTTTTACTATTATTTTTACTATTTTACAGGGAATAGGATATTTTTGGTGCTCTCAACAACGCATCAGATTTAGAAAACAAATAAAATTAATTAATTAAAATAATAAAAGATATTAACCACCCAAACAACTTGATTTTTTTAATACAAAAATTCTAATCAGGTTTCCTACAAAATTCAAAACCCAATCAAACTCTACCACATAAAAATTATCAAATTGTTCATGCCAGGGTTTAAAGCCAAGAACTTCAACCAACACCCAAAACCTCTAAACCACTGAAACAAATACTAATTATGGTAGAATCTAACAAATTAAAAATTAAATTTTTAGGACGTTACAGAAGGGGAAGGGCTACCCCTCTATATTTTACTAGGGTGTGCTACCCCCTATTCTAGCTCAACTAGAAGACTTGCTTTTCTATTAAATAAATGTTATTTGTGTTTTACTAATTCAACCAAGATTCTTTCATTTCTCCATGTAAATAAATGACATTGGTAGAGCTATTGATATAAGTTTTACACAACAGAAGTTTCACATAATTTTCAGATATTATTATTCTGCCATAAAGTATGAGAATTTATTTTCAAGTATAAATCCTATTTTCTAAGAATCACAATTCTACCAGTTTTTATTGAGAGAGAATTACTTTCATACTAAAATTAATAAATTATTTTTGATTATGTGTTTTGTTCGTGATTGTTAAGGCCCTATTTGAAACAATTCATGGTACGAGAATAATGGAGAAGGTCGTTTAGTTAAAAGTTGGGAACGTCCAAGATCTGTCCCGCACAAAGCATAGGTATTTTTTGGGAAAAAGCTTATTGTTATAAATATCACAAATTGACTTGGTTTTCAAAATTTTAATTTTCCACTGTGACAGAAAACCTTTTACTAAACCAAATTTTTCCAACAATTAGTATTAGAGCCAAGTTGTGCTATTTTTATCGTATAAACCACTACTGAATTTTCTCTTTTCTTCGTGTTTGGTTAATTTTTATAAGATATCGTAGTCTTGTAAATATATACATGATTTGGGTTATGTATGTGAATGAACGTATTTCATTATTTTATATTATGATAAAGTAATTTTGCGGAAGTTGCGATTCCTATAAATTAGATTAAATGTAATTTTAGGTTTTATTGATTTTTTGGGATATGTAATTAGATATTGGACTATCATCTCCTCGTAGGTTTTATTTTATTTATTTTAAAATAATTCATTTGAGTTGGAAACAAACTTAATTTTTTATGTAACTGAATTTTTTGGCGAATCTCGAAGAATCAAGATGCATCCAGAACTGATTGAAACAACATAAACCTGACCCAGCCTACTGACAAAGGGTTGACTGGTGGCGGCCTAACGACGACTATGGTGACAACGAAGATCCATGGTGGCAACAGCAGTTTGACAATAGATCCCTTCGGTGTTTTTCAAGTCATTTGGACTTTGAGGAAAATCTAAAAATCGGATATTTGGCTTTCACCTAGAAGACCTAAAATATGGTTTAGGGCAATAATTGTAATTTTATTATTTATTTTTCTAGGATGAAATCATGGAAACTTTGGCTGGTCAGAGTCATTTAATTTTATGTTTTTCTATAATAGTATGATGATATTTAAATTGATTGAAAAATATGTTCATCTATATATTTTTTATAAGAATGTCATATAGTTTAGGAAAAGAATATCGCATGTACTTGTCATGACATTTTTAATCATTCATGATTAAAACCAAAAAAAAGACCTTGTGTGATTTTTAAAATATTGAGTGGGAGAAAGTCTCTAAACAAAACCTACAACATCTATCATGACAATTAGCCTACCCTACGGTAGGTATTTCCATGTGAATTTCATTGAGGAGATTTCCTTAAAAGAACTAATTATCTTGTGACAGCATATGATATTTGTCGACCTTGAAGTAGGTATTATCATGTTGAAATCACTGAAGAAGTTTTCATTTTATAGAGGACAACTAGTTACACATGTTACTCGTTGAGATTGTCCCACGATGACTCATTTGTGGTACATGGAGTGATAGGTGTTAAGTTGATGGTTATACACTCAATATTGTTCTAGTTAAGTAGCTTCCTATGAAGCTCTACTTAAGTTAGAATGATGGTCAAATGTTAAGGGATTAGGTTCACATATTAATTGAAGGAAAATTTATATTCTTACTAGTTGATTAAGATTGCCATAGAATGACTTAATTCGATGAGTGTAGGAATTATTGTTGTAACGTTTTACAAATATTTTTAAGGTTTATTGTAAGATACATGCATCATTTTAATGCATATTATTTATTGCAAAAAGTTTTTAAGAAAATAAGATGGAAGGTATGATGTTTATAATATTATATTGAATATAAATTTTGTATATTTTCTTTTCTATTTGCATATTGGTTTAATAATTTAATTTGATTTAAATGTTATCAAAAACAGATGCAGTTTTATTGATGGAGATGGTAGGTTTGCGGGAACTTCATCTTAGTGAGCTTCTGGACCATGTTATAACCTACCAAAATGAAAGTTTTCTTCGACTGACGCCTGTCCAGCTATTTATTTTTAGTTTTTCTTTTCAACAAATGTTAGTTTAGATGATGAATCATTTTGATAAAAACAAAACAAAAATCCCTAATGAGGCAAATTTTTGACCCATGGCAGATTAATTTCTAAGATTTTTTTTTTCTGTTTTAATTTTTAGTTTATAAATTGTAATCTATTTATATATTTATCTTTAGCTCGATTTTTAATATATGTATCCTGTTTATTTGTATAGTTCTGATATTTTTTAGCTTATTTTGTTTTTAAATTATGTCTTTAAAATTATTCATACTCATCCATCTATGCTGGAAGAAAATTTTAAACATAAATTTTATACTATTAATTATTTTGTTTTATTTTTAAACTAATATATTCGAAGGGGCTGGTGCTCATTTTAAGTAGTAAGTCAATTCAAAATAAAAATATTTCAATTTATTATTTTTAACATCTTATAAGTAAAAATATATCTTAAATAATAATATTTAAATATATTCCTAAAGATTCACATAAATAATATAGATTTTTAATACGAATTAATTTTTATTTTCAAGTAAAACTTAATTTAAATGCTATTTACCATTAATTAAAATTTATAAAAATAAAACCCTTAATGAAGTGGGAGGTTAATGATAAAAAAAACAAAAAAAAGAAAAGAAAGTCGTGTCTAATCTATACTTTTATTTAAATTTTTAATTCATTGAGTTAATGTTATTTCCGTAACTTAGTTAAGAGAATTATAAAAAAAAATTTATGTATAAATAAATTGTATTTTTGTGAGGATATTTTTGTTTTATTATATTTTTAATAAAACTAATAAAAAATTGCCTATGCGATCAACATTTTAAAATTTTTTTCTTTATTATTTCAATCAAAATTTTATTTTAAGATTTTATAAATTTCATTTTTTAAACAAATTATTTGTATATATTTATAATATCATTGATTGAGTTTGTATCACAAGTTAACTCAATAATAATTAAAAAATGAGTGCATTTAATATTCTTTAACTGATTCATTTACTTATTAAAATTTTCCTTTACTCACAATTTAAATTAATTAGTTTATTTTTAATTTTATATATATTGCATATATATTATTATTAATTTTATATTTTACATTTCATAGCATGTTTAAATATACATATATTCTAAATATACAATTTTCTAGTTGTTTAATGATGCCTGCAGAGACGGTGTCAGTTATTTGAAGCAAGGAATCAGCTAAAAATATTCTTATGTGAAGGCATTCACACGCTTTTGAACCCAGTAATTTCCGGCTTGCTGAATTAGTTTGTTTATGATAGTGGTTAACGATGATTGAGTCAAATAATATGATACTAGAATAAAATTAAAATTTTAAATATGATATTTATATTAATATATAATAAGTCTAATAATATAATTTTTTAAGAAAATACTGTCATTAATAGAAACTATGAAAGATAAGAATGAAGAAAATGACACAATACAAACAATAAATGAGACACTACAAATTGATGCACAAATGTCATGTGTGTAAAATAATACCTAAAATAAGAAAAATAAACTGAGAGTAACCACAACACTAGAAAAAATTATAAACAAATCAAACATGCATCACTTTGTTCAAACGACTGAAAATTATATCCTAACCCATCATCATTTGGTCAACTTGATAATGAACTCTGGTCAACCACCGAATCAGTGATGCACAAAAAGCCAAGTTTTAGATAGCCTATTCTCCTTCTTATTATCTCGGAATCCAATTTTATAAACTCTATCATTATGCTCTATCATGATAAGACTTTCCAAAAATAGTTCTCATTAGATCTAGCGACATTTTTACCTTGGCAAATCTCATACATCATAACATAACTAGAAACTAAACTATAATTAAAACTACTATTGCTTTCAAAGAAAAGAAAGTTCACAAAAATGATAAAATCATAATAGTTTCAAGAGAAAACAGAGCGGATAAAATAAAAACCACAATAATGTGGGTTGCAATTAAAAACAAAAGAAAAATCAGAAAAAAATTGTTGAAAAAGCCACCACCGGCACCCAACCGGAAAGCTGGTGTGGTTCAGGCAAAATTAAGATTTGAGAAATTTGAATAGTTGTGTAATGTCAATGATGTAATTTTTAAATAAATAAATTTAAAATTAAAATATTATGGAAAATTATAAGAAATATAAAATAACTACAATACACGATCAAGGTGTCATGAAAAATTGTATGTACGTGACACATATCAAACATGTAAAAATCTATAAATCATTAATATGTAAAAATATATTTAAATTTATAGTAATCAAATAAAAAAAAGTGTGAATATGATATAAACATATATTTTTTTCTAGAGATTTAATTCAGTAGGATAGATTATGTAAAATCTTAGATACATTATCATCAAAAGTGATAGTAAGAATTGAGTTAGAATCCAATTACTCCTCAAAGCAATGTTTTTAACCTTATTTCTCCCTCCAAACTCAATATCCTCAAAAAATGTTGCAATTCTTGTTTCAAAAATATTCCTAATTATGAGATTATAAATTCATAGCCCCTAGACCACTTAGAATAACCAATAAAGTAGCCGCTCACTGTGTTGGAGTCCAATTTCTTTTCATGTGGCTTATAAGGCCTTACCTCAGCTGGACATCCCTAAATGTGAAAGTGTTTTAGAATAGCCTTTTGACCTATCCAAATCTTATAAAGTGTTTTCGCAGCTGTTTTAATAGGTACTCTATTCAAAATGTAAGTTGTTGTCTTTAGAGACACTGGCCAAATGAGTACTTTCAGACTTATCATGTTTCAACATTTCTTCCTCTTGCACACAATGAGAAATGAGCTCATTTAGAGTCCATTTCTTATTTTGATAGTTGTAACTAATTTTAAATTGGTTAAACTGTGCAGGAAGCGATACCAAAACCATAAGACCAAGCAATTCCCCAGAAAGCTCGATCTTAAATGTTTAAGTCTTGAAGCAACATGGAGCATCTCCATAATGTACTTCCTCATGTTTCCTTGACCCTTATACTTCATAAACATTAAAGAAGTTAGAAGTGATGTCATCTCAACCTTATCGTTTTTAGAAAAATGTTTCTTAATTTCGTCAAGGAAACCCTTGGCCTAAGTAATATCTTCGGATTTTGTGGCCCTAAAGGTTTCTGGAATGTTGTGCTTCATGATCATTAGACTCATGCGATTTGAACGATTCCACCTCTTAAAGTCCCTTTTAACATCAAGGGTGCTTTCCGTAGTAAAAGGTGCAAGTTGTTCTTCCCTTAATGTAAGGTTTATGTCCATAAAACCAAACACTATAAGTAAGTGCCTTTTTCATGCCTTGAAATTAATCCTAATAAGCATGGGTATTAGAATTTATATTAGCAGATATTGTGGCAGCAGAAGATGAATTAGCTGGATATAGAACAAAATAGATAAAAACAAGCTTACATGAATATTCATAAGTAAACAATAAATTCAAAACAGTGGCTAATCTCATCTAAAGATGCCAAACAGAACATTAATATCAAGTCTTTAGACAATCATATTAATAGTAAGCGATCTCTTGTTGTAACAATCAAACATTGACAATAAATTATGTCAAATAATGAATTAATTTTTGGACTAACATATTACTTATAATTGTCACACATTTATCACCATAGATGTCGTTGAAATTCTACCAAATATTAACTTACCTTTGAGTCAATTAATAAACGCATGAATCACAGGAACATATAATTATCTTGATATTTTAAATAAATAATCTACGCAAAAGAGGTTACTTTGGTGGCATTTTGTTTCAACTAATCTATTTAAAATATTAGACATTCTTAATTAGAACCCAAAGTCAAAACCTAAATTTATGTGTTTCAAAATATTTCTCTTAATTTCATCTTTCAATCAAATTAAAAGATAATGCTATATATATGTATATATATTTTTATCCCCAAAAAAAGGCCAATGATGTTGACAAATATAATAATAGTTGAATAAATAAAAAACAATCTCACATAAGATTTCAAATTTAAACAAAAATAATTTGAGTAAAGGTAAACTCCATCTCAAGTTAGTAGACACTCCATTAATATTTCATATTTGGACAAAATATTAACTTGTAAATGATATCTTGGTGTAGTAATCAAAAACTGACAATAAGAGCATATCGAACAATAAATCTTCCTTTGGGCCAATTTATCACTCACATGTAAAACCGAATAATCGTCACATATTTATTACCACAATTACACATGTAATTTTGTTAAATATTAACTTTCCTTTAGGCCGATCAATATTAACGTAGTTTAAGTTACATCCACACAACCTTTTATATTTTAAAATAAAATAATTTCAATAACAGAAGTCACTTTGGCAACTTATTATTTAAATTAAGTTATTTTTAAAATATATAAACATACAAATATTTAAATTTAATATTTCTATAACAGTCAAAGTTCAAAACTAAAACTTATTATTGCGCAATAATTTTTAAAGTAACCCAAAATAAGGTTGTCTTAATGGTCCAATTAAAAATACTGAAAACCTTAATTTTTGACTGATTTTTTTCTTCAAAACCAAATTTGATCAAAGTTTATAACTATATTGTTAAAATCAATCTCAATTCATGCAAAATAAAATTATGCATTATTTTCTTAAATTCATTGATATGTATATACATATAATAAAAATATTACTGACTTCTTTACATCTACATATAACTCCAAAACTTAGCATATGGTCGTACAATAACAGGAACAATTCCCTTTCCATAATTAGCTTAGCATAGTAATTGGTCCTGTAACATACTTCAATATCTTAACTTCTATTCTTTTGGTGTAAAATTTTGTGCAATTGTTTCTTTAAACCTAAACATGAGGATTTATTCAAGGATTGTAAAGCAAGGAACAAGGCATTCAAAATTAATTAATTTTGTAGCAACCCGATAGTTAGGAGTGTTAGAAAATGTATTTTTGGGATTTCGTTTTCGTAAACCAGACTAAATATTTATGAGGCTAACTTAGTAGTTAATTAATTTTTGAATTAGTAAATTTCATGAAATTAGGAGTTATTAATTTATAGGGACTAAATCGCGTAAGGGTTAAAAGTTGAATTATAGATTGAAAGAAATAAAAGGGACTAAAGTAGCAAATTTACCATTTATTAAAATGGTGGGAGGTCACCGGTTATGGTTTAATGAATTTGCATATGTTTATATATTAAAGTAACTTTAATAATAATGATAATAATAAAGATAATAAAATGAAAACATAATAAAGAAATAGAAAGAAAGTGGACAGAAAGATGAAACAATTGCATGCAAATTAAAGAAAAGAAAAGAAACAAACAAACAAAGTGGCCGACGGCACCAAGTGCTCTAAACTTTCAAATTTTAATTGGTTAGTCAATTTAGTTTCATTTTCATATAATTTATACATTTTTGGAATCCCGGTACATAGGGCTATCCGACCGATATTGTAATTTTTAGTATTGTTTAAGATTTTAGATGTTGACATTGT
This sequence comes from Gossypium hirsutum, assembly GCF_007990345.1. NCBI lineage: Eukaryota > Viridiplantae > Streptophyta > Magnoliopsida > Malvales > Malvaceae > Gossypium > Gossypium hirsutum. Next base: position 96,960,021 of record NC_053433.1, on the reverse strand, counting down.
TGAATAGTTTTTTTAGATGTTGAGATTGTTGAATAGTATAAGTATTAGGGATTAAATAGATAGATTTTTAAGTTGGAAATGGAAAATGACTAAATTGTGGAATTAATTGTTGATTTTGAACAATAGGGACTAAATTGTAAAAAATTCAAAATTAAGAGGTTGAATTGGAAAAGAAGCTAAATGTGGTCTAAAGTGAAATTAGTATAAAAATATGAAGTTAATTGTGAAGGTTAAAATTAGTCTCGATTTAAAGACTAAATTGAAGAATAAGCAAAATATAGTGTGAAAATTTAAAATTAATGTGAAATTGAAATGTGTAATGTTAATGTGATTTAATTGTTTTATTCCGTAACTAACGCTGTACCTAAATCCTCGAGTAAAAAGGGAAAGGATAAAATCGACGTCGAATAGTTCGAAAATCACGGTTTGTGTTTCTATAATCCGAATTAAATAGTAGATTATTGCATATATAATTGTTAGCATATGGTAAGCATTTGAGGTGAGTACTTTGGTACTTTGGGGCTGAATTAAATTCATAATTGAAATGAAATGGATTGATTTTGTATATTATGAAATGTATTGATTATGAATATGTGTGTATTGAGAAAAATGTGATTATTATCAAATTGAATATATGCTTATATATTATATACATTCATGAAATTGAGACATTGGTTGTATTAAAAAGTGAAATAAATCTTTATTAATTGTATCGGGCTGAGTCGGATATAGATGGCATGCCATAGGATAGGAAAAGTTCAGAGATTTCTTCGACCTCGAGTTGATGAGGCACTGAGTACCAATTTACTTTGATTTAACCGATGAGACACTGGGTGTCAATTTATATAGCCCTGTGCACAGTTATTACTTCAGATTTATTCGATGAGGCACCGGGTGCCAAACTGGTGTGTTGGTTGGATCCATGTATCCGCCCGAGCCCGTGTCGTGTTACTAGGGAAAAGTAAAATAATAATTTATGTGATTGATATTGAAATGACAAATATGAGAAATGATTATGAGATGAGAAATGAGATATGAATTGATGAATTGATATGTGAAACTTGAATGAATTCAAGTGTTGATCAAAGATATGAATCATGCCATTGCATGAGATGATGTATTCAAATGTTAAATGAAATGCCATTGATATATACTTATATATTTGAACATGTGAAAATCTTAGTAGATGTGAATAAGGAATGAACAAAAATTACACTATTGAATTGAAACACATGAACATAGCTTACTTGTTGAATTTTTCATTTTAAATACTTATATCAAGTTTATGTTATTCGGATTATAAAAATATCACTGAGTTTTACTCAGCATGTGATCTTGTTTTTCGTGCGCGGGTTAGGTACTATTTGATTTATCGCTGACTCAGCATCAAATCACAAATCCCAAGCTCAAGTGTGGTGATATTTCATTTTGTAATGGAATGTACTTAGGAAGTCTTTGGTTGATATTGTTTATAAGGTGTGGTTAACTTAGTTGCTAGTGAAATGATGGTTAAATGTGTATATGGTTGTGGCTGAGTCTATATTGGTATGTTAGCCTAATTTATATTTTGGTATGTGATAGTTTAAAGTTTGGTAGCTTAGCATAATGCTTGGTATGTGCTTAGCTTCATATTTGGTAACTTTAGAAGTTGAAAGGTAGTTCAAATATGGTAAATGTGATATGAATGAAAGTCTTGAATGTTTGGTGTGTTGTTGATGTATCTGAACATATAAAATGTGGTACCAATGAGGGTACATTCGTTAGGCATATTAGGTGATGAATTTAGTGTATTTTGGGCATGTTTAATTGTGTTTTGAATAGGTTAAACGATTGATAATTGAGTTGCTTAGTACCCAAGTATGTAGGAAATGGTAAACTTGAGTTTTAAGGTACTTTTGGGTGCACACAGCTTGGCCACATGGGTGTGTCTCACATACAGGCAACACACATGGGCGTGTGTCACACACGGGCAACACACATGGATGTGTGATCCAAGTCAAAGAGTTACACGACCTGGCCACACAGGCGTGTGTCTCAACCGTGTGAGGCATACGGCATGGACACACAGGTGTGTGACCCTTGAAATCAAAATTTTTGTAATTAATTCCTAAACTTCTAAAATTGTTTCAAATTAGTCCCTGCCTATTTTTAAACTACTTTTAAGGTACCGTAGACTCAAAATAAGGGCTGTAAGAGTAATTTTTATTCTATTTTGGGGTGGATCTACAAACCTAAATTAAGTTCATTCCACTAACATCATCGAAGATAAATTAAAAAGTTAATCGCAAACAGAGTATGAATTAATACTTTAATGCTAATAATTGAAGCAGTCTTGTATGTATTTGAATTCTGACATTTAAGAAGGGATAAATAGTGATAAGAATAGATAGTGGAAGATTAAGTTTAGCAATGTATAAATAGTGATAAGAGTGTAGACAATGGAAGACCAAGAAGGGATAAATAGTGATAAGAATGTAGACAGTGGAAGACTCAGTTTAGCAATGTATAAATAGTGATAAGAGTGTAGACAATGGAAGACCAAGTTTAGCATTACATAGCATGAATCATTATTCGATTGTATAATATTCTAGGATGATATGATCTGATTGTTTGTGACTTGCCCTTGTATATTATATTGTTAATGGCTAGTATATATATGTGAATTATGATTGATTAATTGTATGACGTGTTAGTAATACCTGTGACCCTAATCCGATGATGGAAAGGGGTTAGGGGTGTTACAAAGTTGAAAACTTGTTAGGCTGCCATGAATCCAATGAGAAGTTTATATTAAAAATATTATAACAAATAGATGCTTAAAGAACCCTACAAAAAAAACTAATATTAAAAAATTCATCACAAAGTGCCAACAAAATTTAACAAGCAAACAATTTTTGTGGGATTCTTGAAAATCAAACAGAATCTATCCCTTCAAAAATCACCAAAATTAAAAATTGATAAACCAAACCCTAACCTTTTAACGTAAATCCAAAAGGTTCAATATGTGTATGATCGAAAACACCGAATCTAAATATCAAATCCATAAAATTTAAAAAACAAATCAATCCAAAAATAATAGAGAATCATTTCATTCTCAATGATTCAATTGGTGAGGCTCGGATGCCACTTGTTCGATGTATAAAATAATATCTGATATAAAACTTAACAAACCATAAATCAAGATCTGTCATGTCAAATCATCAATAATAAATCTAAATGCGAAAGCGTACCTGAATCTGTGGGTTTCTTGAAATCTTCTAATCTTATGATTTTGATCTTCCAAATTATCTCACAAGTAATTTTGACAAGTGACTCTCTCTTTTCTAAAGATGAGATATTAGAAAAGTTAGCTATGTGTAACTTGGGGACCATAACCCTAATATATAGCTTTTGCATATTAACCCTAATTTCTAATCAGCTCATCATCAACTAGAAATTAGTTACTAGAGTATTTACACATATTTGATCCATACTTTATTTAATAATTAAAGCCCAATAAACCTTAACCAAATTAGATAACTTTTAATTTGGGCTAATCTTTTATTATAGTAAATAATAACATGTAATTATAAAAAAATAAAAAATATTGCATTCAGACAATCATACAATATGGGGTAGTTTGAATTCTTATTGAGGCTTTTTCTTCCTAAATTATTTATTTATTTCATATAGCATATAGAAGGAAATTGATTTCATATAGAAAGTATAGATAGATTACTATGTATCGACTTATATATGTGATATCCAATAATATGTGCTACTTTGACATTAACATGATCAAAATATTTATTATTCCTTAAAATGTGTTAGCAAAATTTATTTCCTAGATACGTTTAAGAGCCATTGAGAATAGAGGATTAAGAAAATATTTTAGCATAGAGATAGCTAATGGTTGGTCTCTTGTATTGTATGTCATCGTTTTCTTTATCCTGTTAATCTTTAGAGTATCTATAAGAGAAGGAGAGTTTGAATTGGCTTTCTCGTAATACAATTGCCTTATTGGTAAGGTCCATTTTGAACTCAAGTTAGGATATTACTTGAATACATGCATGGTTGGTATGCTTGGTAAGAAGAAAGAATTGATGAGATTAGACATGATGTGGAGACCATCCTCGGTAGCGTTGTAATGATGCATTTTGTGGTGTGAGAGTACAATAATATGTATATAAAAAATTTGCAAATACTCATAAATAAAATTTACAAATAAAAATATTCAACAAATCTAAAATAAATAAGAAAACAAAAGATCATCCCATATGTTAGAAGTTATATAACCCACATTCCTGTTAAAAATAAAATACAAGTGGAAAGATAGGGAATCTATGAGGGTGAAAGTCGAGGGCCAAAGTTTACTTCCTCTATTTGATGTTGATTAGAATAAGGTGTTTAAATATTACTGCATTACTTCTATTTGACTTTGATTAAAATAAAACTTTTAAACCTATAAATAGACGTAATCGTCTCTCCTCTTATATCATTCAAATTCGACATAGTGAATTTTCTTCTCATCTGCATGTGATTTTTCCCCAAAGGGGTTTCCACGTAAAATTTTGTGTGTTCTATTTTTCTCTCTTTTTTGCGATTCATTGTCATTATCGACATTCAATTTCAAAAACTAGTATCAGAGCTTCCGGGGTTACTTATCTTGATCACGGTAATTGCATTATTAAAGTATGAAATTCTGCTATTGGATCATAACACAAGATTAGCGTTGTAGTAGATAAAGATGCAGGCAGTTCTTGCGCAGATGGATTTGGAGGATGCCCTGCTAGGGATAGATAAGATGCCTTTGACGTTGACAGAAAAAGAAACGAAGCATAAAGATTGAAAGGCTTTGACGCAATTACATCTGTATTTTTCAAACAAAATTCTGCAGAATGTGATGAAAGAAAAGACTATCGCTGCATTATGGGCAATACTGCAACAACTATACATGTTGAAAACCCTAACTAGTAAGTTACATATGAAGCATCATCTTTATGCTTATTGTTTGGAGGAAGGTGCGTCTGTGCACGAACACTTAACTCTGTTTAAAGAAATTATCTCAGATTTGTAGGCCATGGAGGTTCAATATGATAAAAAAGATCTAAGGTTGATTCTACTTTATTCGTTGCCCCCGTCTTATTCAACCTTTAGAGACACGATTTTGTATAGCCGCGAATCTCTCATAGTTGATGAGGTCTATGCTTCTTTGGCCTCGTATGATAAGATGAAACATCTTGTGGTTAGATCCGACTCTCAAGGAGAGGGTCTCACTGTTCCTAGAAAACAAGAACAAAATATTGATGATGATCATGGGAGGATAAAGGATCAAAATCCTTGTAATAAATCTAAGGGTAGATCGAGATCCTTAAATACAGGTAAAATTTGTAACTTCTACAAAAAAAATGACACATTAAATCTGAGTATTATAAGATGTAGAACAAGATCAAAAGGGAGGCTACGAATCAAAAGGGAAAAAAATTTAGTGAAGCTAATATTATAGAAGACTACAGCGATGGTAAACTTCTAGTTGTTTCTGCCAACAATTATAAAGTGAGCAAGGAATGGATTCATGATTCTGGTTGCACCTTCTATATGAGTCTAAATCGGGATTGGTTTACCACTTATGAAATAGTATCTGAAGGTTTTGTTTTGATGGGAAATAATGCTTCATGTAAAACCATAGGTGTTGGCACAATCAAAATCAAGTTGATCGATGGAGTTCTTAGAACTCTTAGTGGCGTACGAAATGTACTAGAATTGAAGAGGAATTTGATTTTGTTGAGTACTCTTGATTAAAAAAACACAAATACACAACTTAAAGTGGGGTTCTGAAGATTAGCAAAGGTTCCCTCGTTGTGATGAAATGACAGAGAAAAACTGCCGAGTTATATGTTTTGCAGGGTTCTACTATTACTGGTGATGCAGCCGTCGCTTCCTCTTTCTTGTTAGATGATGATGTTACTAGACTTTGGCATATGCGTCTAGGGCATATGAGTGAGAACGACATGGCAGAATTGAGAAAAATAGGACTTCTTGATGGGCAGGGAATTTGCAAACTGAAATTCTGTGAGCATTGCATTTTTGGGAAACAAAAGAGAGTTCAATTCACCAAAGGAATCCATAGCATAGAGGAAACATTGGATTATATTTGTTCTGATCTTTAGGGACCCTCTAGAGTGCATTCGAAAGGTGGAGCTAATTATATGCTAACATTTATTGATGGTTTTTCCAAAAAAGTTTGGGCGTTCTTCCTGAAGCAAACAAGTGATGTGTTTTTCACATTCAAGTCTTACAAAACTATGGTTGAGAAATAGACAGGAAAATAGATAAAACACCTCCGTACTGATAATGGCTTAGAATTTTATTTTGATGAGTTTAACGAATTATGTAAATCAGAAGGGACCGTGAGACACTTGACAGTTCGTCATACTCTAAACCAAAACGGTGTTGCAGAACAAATGAGCAGAATGATCATGGAGAAGCTTCGATGTATGTTGTCAAATTTTAATTTGCTGAAGTCGTTTTGGGCTGAAGCAATCTCTATTGCATGCTTTTGGATCAACCGATTTCCATCTATTGCCATTGAGAGAAAAACTCTACAAGAGGTATGGCCTGGTAGTCCTATTGATTATTCTAATTTGAAATTTTTGGGTGTCCTACATATGCTCATGTTGATAAGGGGAAATTGGAATCGAGATCCATTAAATATGTTTTTCTTAGCTATAAGACTATGTTAAAGGGTATAAGTTATGGTGTCTTGAAAATAAAAAAGTTGAGATTAGCAGGGATGTTATTTTTTATGAAATTGTTATGTGACCTAACTTATCTCTTAAAGACTCTTCCAATAAAGAACTACAAAAGCAGGTGGAGCATCAAATTGATCTAAGATCTACAATAGAGTCAACTCCTCAAGATAGTACAGAAATTCAGAATAAAGCCACTTATTCACCATCATATTTTATTACAAAAAATAGAGCTAGAAGAGAAATTAAACCCCCAAAGTGGTATGTCGAGGCTGATCTAATAACTTATGCTTTAAATGTAGCTAAAGATATAGATGCAAATAAAGAGCCATCTACTTATTCCCAAGGCAGTTAGCTGTGAAGACTTAGAAAAGTAGATGTTTTCCATGCAAAAAAAGATGGAAACGCTTAACAGGAATAGAACATGGGATTTTCTAAAGCTTCCTAAAGGTAAGAAGGTTGTTTGTTGTAAATGGTATTCAAAAGGAAAGAAGGGACTCCAAGAGTTGAAGAATTTAGATATAAAGCATGACTTGTTGCAAAAGGTTACACTTAGATTCCAGGTGTAGACTTCATAGATGTGTTTTCTCTATTATTGAAGCATAGTTAAATTCGAGTCTTGCTTGGTATTGCGGTCATGTATAATTTGGAGCTCGAACAGTTAGATGTAAAAAGAACGTTCTTACATGGTGAACTTGAGGAGGATATTTATATGCAACAACCAGAGGGCTTTACAGTCGCAGAAAAAGAAGACTATGTTTGCTTGTTGAAAAAGTCCCTTTATGGCTTGAAACAGTCACTAAGGCAGTGGTACAGAAGTTTTATTCTTTTATGACTACTCATTATTTCAAAAGAAGTAGCTTAGACAGTGGTGTTTATTTAAAAAAAAACAATGATGGTTTTTTTATGTATCTACTCCTTTATGTTGATGACATATTGATAGCAGCAAAAGATAAAAGAGAGATAAGAAAGGTTAAAGCCCAGCTTAGTGAAGAATTTGAGATGAAGAATTTTGGAGCAGCAAAGAAGATACTTGGTATGAAGATTCTAAAAGATAGAAAAGCAAGTTAATTGTACCTAAGTTAGAAAGGGTATATTAAGAAAGTTCTTTGCAGGTTCAATATGTAAAGTGCTAAGCCTGTTAGTACTCTTTTAGTAGCTCATTTCAAACTTTTATAGGCTTTGTCTCCACAGTCAAATGATGAGATTGACTACATTTCACATGTTTTATATTCTAGTGTAGTGGGATCTCTTATGTATGCTATGGTTTGTTCACGTCCAAATTTATCATATGTAGTTAGTGCAATTAGTAGATACATGGTAAATCCCAGTAAAGAACACTGAAAAGCAGTTTAATGAATTTTGAGATACTTACGAGGTACTACTAATGTTTGCTTACAGTTTGGAAGAAATAGAAATAGAGTCATTGGGTATGTTGATGATGATGTTGCTGGAGACCTTGATAAAAAAAATCTCTCACAGCTTATGTCTTTACAATTGGGAGTTGTGCAATTAGTTGGAAAAGCCACTTTGCAAACTAATGTCGCTTTGTCTACCATTGAAGTTGAGTACATGGTGATTACTGAGACTTGTAAAGAAGTTATTTGGTTAAAGGGGCTTTTCAGTGAGCTAAATGAAGACCTTCAAATCAGTACTATATTTTATGACAATCAAAGTGACATATTCCTTTATGAAGGATTAAATGCTTCATGAGAGAATAAAGTACATTGATATTCGGTATCATTTTGTTCGTGATATTATTGCTCATGGTGATATTTTTGTAAGCAAAATTAATACTCTGATAATCCTGCAGATATGATGACTAAGTCACTTTCTATAACCAAGTTTGAGCATTGTTTGACTTGGTTGGTGTTCATTGTTGAAGATAAACCCTTAAGGGGTTTCTTGGAAGAGGTGGAGAACTTGTTCGTTGAGAGTTCATGATGAAAAATTTGTTCGTTAAGAGTTCGTGACGAAGAATTTGTTCGTTGAGAATTTGTGTCAATGTAGAGATTGTTAGAAGTTGTGTGACCCAAATTTCTATTAAAAATAAAATTTAAGTGGCAAGATAGGGGGTCTACGAGGGTTGTAGCCCATCGTAGATCCCAAATAAGCAATCTCTATTTGATGTTGAATAGAATAAGCTGCTTTATTCTTACTACATTACTTCTATTTGACTTTGATTAGAATAAGATTTTTAAACCTATAAATAGACGTAATCGTTTCTCTTCTTATATCATTCGAATTCGACATGGTGAATTTTCTTCTCCTATATATGTAGTTTTTTCCCAAAAGGGTTTTTACGTAAAATTCTATATGTTCTATTTTTCTCTCTTTTTTACGATTTATTGTTATTATCGACGTTCAATTTTACACTATACATTATTCAAACTGATACAATCCTAATGAACGAACTAAACTATAGATACAAACTAAAAATTCACTGGTGAAAAACAAGTCATTATTTCAAATGATTACCAAAGCAATATGTATCGATGAATATGATTGGAACCGCTATTAGTAGTTAAGTAGATCCAATTGGATTGACTAGAAAAATTTTATATAATTAAACTTTTTTTATTAAAATTTATGCCAATGAAATTTGAATTAATAATAAACTCCCTATAAATCATATTCTAATTTTAGTCCATCTAAAATTACTAAAATTATTCGATCTATAAAAAATAAATTATAAGAATGAATGTTATTAATTGCCATCCTAATAATTTTAGTTTAGGGGTTGGCTCTTGCTCTTTTAGTGGTTTTTGTTGGAGTTAGTGAAAGATTCGTCGATTGTGACTTATTTTAATGACGTGGTATATCGAATTTAAATTAATTTATTTATGTTTATATATAATTTAAAAGATTTAACATTAAGTTATTTGGGAAAGACAAGATGATGAGTGTTGAATTTAAAGCGGCAATTTAAGAGATCCATCTTACTAGTTAATATAGCTTTGTATCCATTATGTTTAACGTTCTTTTTATATTATTTTCTAAGATATTCTAAAAAGAATTATACGAAATAGAGACATTACGTCATTTTTAAGGAAAAATTATATAAAATAGAGATGTTATATCATTTTATATCTTTTACTAATTATTTAATGTCATTTCAATATCTTTTTTTATGTAATTAACATATTATTTTAATAATTTTTTAATTTAAATCTTGAATCTTAAATTCTAAATCTTGGACCCTAAAATTCTAGACCTTGAACTTTTAACTCTGAACTCTAAATTTTAGACTTGAGTCTAGAGTTTCAATAACCAAGATACAAAGTTTAAAATTTAAAGTTCAAAATTTAAAGTCCAAAATTCAAGATAAAAAATTTATTAAAATAATATATCAAGGACATAAAACCCCCTTTATTTTATACAATTTTTGTTTACAATTTATTTCTAACATATTTGAGTTTTCTCCACTCCTTTCCTTTGATGGTAATATTTTATATATAAATGAAATTATCTTTTTGAAAAAAAAAGGTAAAGTGGGTTCGATAACGAAAGCGACCAAGACCAAGGGTTTTAATACTTTGGAATTATCATAATCCAACTTTGTTTTCTTCGTCTTATCTCTCTCAGCCTAATTTCCCCTACTTTGCATTTTAATATCTTACCCTAAAGATAGCCGATAGAAAATTGACACCTCGCCCAAGCTACCCATGTGACACTTAGTCGCAAAATGAAATTATTCATGAATAGAGTAAAATTGAATATAAATATAATATTAATACATTTTATATTTAATATGTTAGTGAATTAAATTCACCATGAATTTGAATGGATTTAGATAGACGATAAGGTATAGTATGATGTGTTTAGCGTATGATGTGTTTAGCTTACTTTTTATATCACGCTATAGTATTGGTACAGTGTTTAATTTCATCGCCACTACTATTTTTACATAAACTGTAATTAAATGTATTTTCCATCCAAATTAATTCTCAAAGAATTAACTTTCACTAAACTTCAAGAAAATTGTATCTAAAAGACAATATTTTCGTTTTTATACAGGGGCAGTTAATGTTTTACCTGTTATTCTCTTAATTTGATTTGTGATGCATAGCAAGTAATGTAGTAAAAAAGTTTAACTCAGTGAGATGTATTACCATTTTTCAATTTCATTTATGAGAATTAGAGGGTTGTGCTATCAATAAACATAAATTAACTCTGATTATAGTTGTGCTCAATAAATATATAAAATGAGAGTGGAACAGCAAACAAATATGGTTGGATGAGGACAGCCATGCAGGCGTTGGCGTTGGCGTTGGCGTTGGCGTTGGAACTCAACCAAGCAACTTTGAGACCAACGAAGCAGTTCAAAGATTTGGAGCAGCTGTTGATTAAAGCCTACTAACTTGGGTTTCTCCGTACACTCTTTTCTTCAAACGTCACTCCCTCCTCCGCCTTCTTACACGACACCTCCTTAAATAAAATCGTCGACCCAACTAACTCCTTTTATAATTTTTACTATTAATTAATACCCATTGTTCGACTCCAAATTTTGATTAAAAATAAATAAAGCAAGAGATTATAGCCTAAGCAAAGAGTGATAATGGGGAGCAAGAACAATGGAAGAACAACCCTTGAAGTTGGAGTTGATGGAGTTGCTGTTATCACCATCATCAATCCTCCTGTCAATTCTCTTTCTCCTGATGGTACCCCCTCTTTTCATTTTCTTCTTTCTTTATCTTTCCTTTTTGCCTATTGATTTTGAGTTATGGAATTTGGGATTTCTTTGTTATTTATGACCCACACTTTTTCTATGCAAATTGCTTTATAAAGTTTTGATCTTTTTGGGGTTCGTTAGCAAAAGAATTGTATTGGGTTTTATTTAGCTGCAGAGGAAAACAGATGTATTTATCAACTTGATATTCATTTTTCTTGCAAAGATTGGAATTTAGAGGGCTTATACTTGAACCATTAATGTTGACCTACAATTCTCTTACATGGTTCTGTGTTGGTCGGTTTGCAAGTAATTCACTTTATGCTACTCAAAATAGGGCTTATATTTGAACCATTAATGTTGACCTACAATTCTCTTACATGGTTCTGTGTTGGTCGGTTTGCAAGTAATTCACTTTATGCTACTCAAAATATGGTTCTTTTATTGATTGAATTATATAGCAATAGATAAAGCTGTAGAAAAACTCCAGATTATATACTTGTATTCCGTAATAGAGAAAAAGAGTGTTAGATTTTAAAAGAAAATTGTGAAGCATAATTGGGGTTCGAAGGCAAATTTGGATCTATAATTTCATTGTTCTTTTTTTTGCTTGGTATATTGCCCAAATTAGGTTATATGGTTACATGAAAACAATAGTCATCATTCTTCCCCCACAATTACATTTTAATGATTTTGTATATGTGAGAAGATATGCAATTGATCTCCCTTGGCTTTGTGTGTCCTCCTTACAGTGTTGTATAGCTTAAAAGAGAGTTACGACAAGGCCTTACAAAGAGACGATGTGAAAGCCATTGTTGTTACAGGTAAGTTCAAAGAGATCACTCCTTAAAATTAAAGGAAAAGATGTGTATAGATATTGTCTCTGTTACTGCTTTTCCAAAAAGACTGGAATTGGTTATTGAGATGCTTCTGTGAGCAGGTGCAAATGGAAAATTTTCTGGTGGTTTTGATATCACATCTTTTGATGGAATGCAATCAGGAAAAGGTATGCACAGAAGTCCTTTATGTATATATATTGCATTGGCTTGAAATTGATGGGTTGGTAGTATTTTCCAGTGGAGCAGCCGAAGCTTGGTTTTGTATCAGTTGAGATTGTCAGTGACACTTTAGAAGGTAATTACCGTATAATGATTTCTAAAACAGAAAGCATTTCAAAGTTGCATGGATCCGTGTTGACTCTAGATACTTTGTACTTCAGCTGCAGAAAAACCATCAGTTGCTGCCATTGATGGCCTTGCCTTAGGTGGGGGTCTAGAAGTTGCAATGGTCTGTATTTTATTTAACTTCAGAAATCTCTTATTTTTGTTGGAAAGAAAATATCTTTATAGTTTTTTTCCTTTCAGGCATGTCATGCGAGAATATCGACTCCTACAGCACAATTAGGCCTGCCTGAACTTCAACTTGGGGTTATTCCTGGGTTTGGAGGTATGACTCTTTCATTTCTTCAGCTTGGGGTAATTCCTGGTTATATTGGCATTATTTATATTCTGCTTTCTGCTCCTAAATGGGCTCAGGTACACAGCGACTTCCACGACTCGTTGGTCTCACGAAGTCCCTTGAAATGATGTTGGTATGTGGTTAGATCAGTATTCATTTTTCTTACATCAGGCTTTGGTATGATTTGATATGGTTACTATATTAATATCTGTTCATTGACTGAGCACTTTGTTCTTCCCTTCTTTCCCTTAAATAGACATCTAAGCCTGTTAAAGGTGAAGAAGCACTTGGATTGGGTCTAGTCAATGCTGTCGTTTCATCTCATGAGTTGATAGAGACTGCACGTTGGTGGGCACTAGATATTTTGGCACGAAGAAAACCATGGGTTGCTACTCTCTACAAAACTGAAAAGCTAGAGCCCCTTGGGGAAGCCCGGGAAATATTTAACTTTGCTAGAGCACAGGCTCGGAAGCGAGCTCCAAATCTCAAACACCCCTTGGTTTGTATTGATGTTATTGAAGAGGGTATAGTTGCTGGTCCTAGGGCAGGGCTGTGGAAGGTCACTGCTTATCCCCATTATGGTTTTAATACATTTTCAATTATCTTTTTATTTACAACTAAAAGTCAACTTCATAACGACACATTTGATATTGGCAGGAGGCTGAAGCTTTCCAAGTACTTCTTAAATCTGACACATGCAAAAGCTTGGTCCACATCTTCTTTGCTATGCGCGGAACATCTAAGGTTCAAAGGATAATTACTATTAGGCACTGGTTTTTCGTTCTATCCCTTCATACATACCTTTAATAGATTCTGCAATCGAATGTTGATTAGAGATATGATTTTAGAATTTTAGAATTCACCTCATTATTTTGTAGCTAAGGTGAAATCTTTTTCACTTTTCATATCAGCTAGCCTGGTCCAAAACATATCTTTGATCAAAATCATCTCTCTCTCTCTCTCTCATCATTGGTGTTCATAGTGCTTCAACTAATTGAAATATATTTTGATTTAGTTTATCTGGCATGTAACGTGAGGCTCAAACTGTGTCTTACAATTTATCGTTGATAGAAATAATTTATTGTTCAATATATCAACTCTAGAGTTGTTTTACACTATACTCTTCAAAGTATCCATTTCTTGAGCCCTTTGTAAAAGGTAGCCCTTATGCTACCCCTAACCTCTGCTAGCTTCCCTGCTTGACATTTTACAAACACTTATCTCTTAGCAATGGACAGGTTCCCGGGATTACCGACAGGGGGCTAATGCCAAGACAGGTGAGGAAAGTTGCTGTACTTGGTGGAGGTTTAATGGGCTCCGGAATAGCAACTGCATTGATTCTTAGCAATTATACAGTAATCCTGAAAGAAGTGAATGAGAAGTTTTTGGAGGCTGGAATTGGTCGCGTCAAAGGTGAGCACAACTGGATTGTTTATTTTCTTTAAGGATATCACTTTTGATTGTTTGTATGATCATATTCTTTTTTGTGCAGCCAATCTTCAAAGCCGAGTTAAGAAAGGGAAAATGAGTCAAGAAAAGTTTGAAAAAACAATCTCTCTGCTTAGCGGGGTTCTTGACTATGAAAGCTTTAGAGATGTGGACATGGTCATTGAGGTAGTTAAGAATGTGTTATCATCTTGCCTTTCCTATGGTGTTTCATCCGTAGTTTTAATATTGATTTTGTTTTTGTTTATAATCCTTGTAACAGGCAGTTATTGAGAATGTTTCTTTGAAGCAACAAATTTTTGCTGATCTCGAGAAATTCTGCTCTCCACATTGCATACTTGCAAGTAACACTTCCACTATTGATTTGAGCTTGATCGGTGAGAGGACCAAATCCCAGGATCGGATTGTTGGGGCTCATTTCTTTAGGTATTATACTGGGTGCAACTCCTATTTTTCTTCTTCTTGTGCTGTTTCTTCACTTAGATGGTTCATTTATTGATATATCTGTCTGATGCAGTCCAGCTCATGTCATGCCACTATTGGAAATTGTTCGTACCAAGCAAACATCTCCCCAAATAATTGTTGACATGCTCGATGTTGGGAAGAAAATAAAGAAGACTCCGATTGTTGTTGGCAATTGTACAGGTTTTGCTGTCAATAGGATGTTCTTCCCTTATACGCAATTAGGCCTTTTCCTCGTTGAACGGGGAACTGATGTTTATCGGATTGATCAAGTAATTACCAAGTTTGGAATGCCAATGGGCCCATTCAGGTTCCTAATTCGTTATAAAATAAAATATAGTTTGGTATTTTTATTCTTGCAGTTGCCTTGTAGAAGTTTTGATGTGTCGGTGAAGCTCTTAGTAATTTTATTTTTTATTCAGATTGGCTGACCTAGTTGGTTTCGGTGTTGCAATTGCAAGTGGAATGCAGTTCATTGAGAACTTCCCTGAACGAACCTATAAATCAATGCTTGTCCCACTTATGCAAGAGGATAAGAGAACTGGTACAATTTTCATTCTTGGACCTTAGCAAACGAACAAATTCCATCTTCAGGCATATCTTATTATCATGATCCACTTTGTTTCAGGTGAAGCGACCCGTAAAGGGTTTTATTCATACAACAATAATCGCAAACCTAGTCCTGATCCTGAACTATATAAATACATCGAGAAGTCGAGGAGCATTTCAGGTGTAGCTGTTGACCCTAAGGTCCGTTTTGTGTTCCAAACTGTTGTATTTGGTGTCACTCTTTTTACTTAGCTTGAAGCTATGATCACATCGAATACTGTTTTGTGTGAGCGATTAAATATGATTGTCAAATTCTCTATCTCATATTTGTGGGACTACACTTCTATGCAGTTTGTGAAATTGTCCGATAAGGACATTGTGGAGATGATATTCTTCCCAGTTGTGAATGAGACTTGCCGGGTTTTAGCCGAAGGTATTGCAGTGAAAGGGGCTGACCTTGACATTGCTTCTGTTATGGGAATGGGATTTCCACCTTACCGGTTTGTAATCTTGTCGAGGTTTTCATTAATCCTTCTGGTTCCTCATTGATTTCTCGATAAACTAAATAGCTTTTAACATTTCTCAGGGGAGGAATCATGTTTTGGGCCGACTCTCTCGGATCTAACTACATTTATTGTAGACTGGAGGAGTGGACAAAAATGTATGGAGAATTCTTCAAGCCTTGTGCCTTCTTGGCTGAAATGGCAGCCAAGGGTGCTCCATTGGTAAGCAAACCTTAAAACCATAGAGATTGTTTGCTACATTATTGGAACTGTGATCGTTCAGGACCCACCGATCATTATTCATACCATAAATTTATCATGGTGTTCCTTTTTCATCTCGTTATGTCAATCACTTGGTACCACAATCATACATATGTTTGGTTGTATAAGGCTGGCTTTTGTTAAACAAAATTCAGTAATTTCCCATGCTTGTTGCATATGCACCAAAATTATCCTCCATTTTTGCCAGAGAATAGCCATGGTGTATCTGTAAACTATATCATATTAGGTTGTGTAGCTGACAAGGCTAACTGTAATTTGTTCTGATTATTGAACTGTTGGATTGCAGAGCGCGCCGGTGGAGCAGGCCAAATCTAGATTATAAGAAAGTTTTCGATTGCGGCACTGCCCATTTCTCAAGCTCTCTCCTTTGCCATGGCTACACAGATATGAGTTCAATAAGCATGTTTACATTGTTAATATATTCAATGGATCATCTTTTTTTTCCCCTTAAAATAATTTTATTACTTTGATTGGATGGGTTTATTTGGGGTATAAACACATGTTTGCAGCACTCTTTATGTAAAAGCTGACAGGATCTCAGTTGTTATATGAAGCCTTAGTTTAGTTTTGGGATAACATGCACTAGTATCCAGGTTTTTTTTTTTTTAAACTTTGTACCGCGTATGGTAAGTACAATTATAAGTATGATCTCAAATCAGTTTGTATAATCATAATCGAAATCAAATTAATGTAGGTGGATTGAAAATCGATATATATTCAGATTTAAATTAAAACAAATATAAATAATATCTTGAATAAGATTTAAATTAAGATTTCACATGTTTACAAGGGTGGGACTTGAATTGGGGGATTTCAAAGTTCTCATAGCTCTATTCTTGCAAAATCAAGAAATTGGAGGATATTTATACTAATTAATACTCAATATTATCAAATTAAGAGGATGTTTAGAATGTGGTTCTAACGTCTAGTATGTAAAAATTGGTTTACCTTCTTTTGAATGTAATATTTTTTTAGTGTTTGTATGATAGAAAGTAGTAATTTTCTTAGGAATTTAATTAGTTGGAAAATGATTCTTATATTTAATTTGAGTTTCTAGTTGAATGTCGTGCATGAGACAATGTTGAAGTAAAGATTTATAACGTTCTCATGTGATGTGAAGATTTTCATCATCCAGCTGATGATAAGCAGTAATATCATTTCGAAGACGAGCATTCCTTGTCGACGAGTTAAATCGCAAAACAAACTGTGTTGCTAGTGTATCCAAAGAAGTAATTGATCCGGCAGGTAGCCCAAAAGACCAAGTACGGCTCTTCCCTGTAAGGAATAAGGAAAAAATTATATCTTCAAGGCATCATTAAGAACGCCTTGTTGACTAAAAGAAGCACAGATCAATAAAAATGATTTAAGATGTTCTCTCGCATCTCCATGTGGCAGTCCAGCGTATTGTCCATTAGAATTCAGCATTTGAAACATTACTGGCTTGAGTTCAAAATTCCCTGCTTGGATTGCTGGCATAACAACTCCTGGTTGTAAATCATCCAAAACAGGTACTACAAAATCTCGTATAGTCCTATTTTGTATGCGAGCATCTTGCGGCAACAATGAGTTATTAACATTTTGTTGTTGCATCGGGGGTATGGCTGCATTGTTCCCTGGTAAAGCCATATTTCTTTGTTCTCGGAGCCTACTCTGGACAGTCCTTTCAATTTCTGGATCAAAATTGACAAGAAAATCTGACTTGCTTCGGATCATAAAATGTAACACCCCATACCCGTAACCCATGCTGGGGCAAAGTACAAGGCATTACCTAACGTGATCTCATGCATACAAACAATCTCGAGTCACCAAGACTCGGTCCAATTTAAAACTTTTTCAATTTCTACTTTAATCTTCTTATTACGGAAACTAATCGGGACCATTCCGGGTCCTTAAACCAACTATTAAAATTTTGTCTTTAAAACAGGGCACACGCCCATGTGGAAGGGCAACACGCCCATGTGGAATTAATTTCTAATTCACACCTATAGGGTTTTCACACGGCCAAACACACACCCGTCTCGATGGCCCGTGTTCCTCATACGGCCAAGATACGCCCGTGTGTTAGCCCGTGTGCAAAAAACTGGGTATTCTATTTCTGACGTCAGCATTCCCAAAATGACACACGGCCATGTCACACGCCCGTGTACTAGGTCGTGTCCTCTACACGGCTGAGACACACGGCCGTGTCTCTTCCCGTATGTTTATTACCATGCATACTGACTTGAAATTTTTACGTGCAGGGGATACATGGTCTGACTACACTCCCGTGGAGCAGACTGTGTGTCACACATGGCTTAGACACATGCCTGTGTGTCTACCCATGTGGACAATATAAGGCTATTTACCAAGTCTCATTGCCATCCTTACATACCTAGTTCCATGCAAATACCGACCAATACCAAAACAAGCACAATTCATACAACCAGATCAGTCATAATAGACATTCATTCAACTATGAGAATGCATCTTTTATAAACTCAAAATGAATATTAGCCATCAATTAAGGCTTAATACAAAATGAAGGGTTTCCAACCCAAGCCAACACATTTGGCCAATTCTTAAAGTCACAAAATAATAAATTCTAAGCTCTACACATGCCATGTTCAAAAATATAAATTCAATTATACCGGATGCTTTGGTCGATAGTGTGATCGATATCTTTGACTTCCGGTGATCCTTTGGTTAGTTAGGCGGCACTATAAGAAAAATGGAAAGAAAAGAGAGTAAGCATAAAAGCTTAGTAAGTTACACATAAATAATTGTACAACAACAATTTATCAATAATCAACATACTCATAACACAAAGGTGGGCATAAGCACGGCTTACTCATTATATAATGAGCTCATATCTCATACATACCAAATAGGTACCTGTAACACTCACCACAAGGTTATACTTTTCTTCATTAACCTAAAATCATGATTCTCGTCGTTGAACCATTTGGAGCACTATCGGATATTCCAGAAGCCTCAAATATGGGGCAAGTTGCCGATGCCATGTCCTGGACATGGTCTTACACTGGTTATCATCATCGAGGCCGATGCCATGTGCTAGACATGGTCTTATACTAGCTCTCGCCTATTCGTGCCGATGCCATGTCCCAAACATGGTCTTACACTGACACATCTCGTAGCCGATGCATGTCCTAGACATGTCTTACACTGGCTTACGTCTCGAGGCTGATGCATATCCCAGACATGTCTTACACTAGCACTCATCTCAATGTCGATGCCATGTCCTAGACATGGTCTTACACTGAATCTCATAATTTGGCCGATGCATGTCCCAGACATGTCTTATACTAGCTCACACCAGTGACCCAAATGTCATGGCAAGAATATCCGATTTACTTCTTAAGGTTCCAACGGGAATTCTACTATCTCAATGATCATTACACATTCTCAATTCCACAATCAAGCAATTCATGCCATATCTATTCAATGAAAATTCAAACATATATAGTGGCAATATAGTTGTATTTTTACATACAACTTACCTCGGATTACAAAACGTATACGACTAGTCGGTTTAGTCGATTTGCTTAGCTTTCCTCCAATCTAGATTCATATTTGATAATTCTTGATCTATATTAGCAAAATACACCCATTTAGTCACTAAATAAAATTAAACAATTAAAAATTCACATCTTTGGTAAAATGACCATTTTGCCCCTAGACTTTGAAAAATGACTATTTTACCCCTAGCTCGAAAATCATTTTTTATCAAATTTCTTTGCATCTTAAGCCTAGCTGAACTCTTTTTACTCTTATAGAAACTCCAAATTCATTATATTTCACACATTTATCAACTATTTTACAACTTGTGCAAAATAGTCCCTTTAGGTGTTTTCATACTAACACCCTTCACAAAAATTGTCTATTACACTACTAAGACTTATATTCTCTCATAAAAACTCAGAAACCATTAAAAAACCATCAATGAAAAAACCCTAAACTCTTAATCATTTTGCAACATATACCCATCATTTGAAAGCTCATGCTTCAAGGGTCTAAAAATGCAAGAATCATTAACAAAAGGTATGGAAATCACTTACTTCTAGGGATGATAAGTTGCTAAAAATTTTGAGGTTCAAAACCCAAAAAAATGGCTGAAAATCAGTTGAGAAAGAAGATGGAAAAAGGGATGATATCATCTTTCTTTCTTTATTTCTATTTTAGTAAAAAATAAGTCACCTAACTCACCAAATTTGAAAATTTTGTCCCCTCTTTGACTCTATGGTCGGCTATGCTTTCATTTAAGTGTCTATTTGCCCTTTAAAATCCCCCAATTTTGATTCTCTAATAAAATAACACCTTTAGCTATCAATTTAGAACTTTTACACTTTATGCGTTTAGTCCTTTCTCGCAATTGGGCTCACAAACGTCAAAATTAACTCACCAAATTTTTCATGCATTCATATAAACATGCTATAACTCCAAAATAATAATAAAATATATTTTAAACTTCAGCTTTGTGGTCCCAGGACCACTACTCTGACTAGACCCTAAATCGGGCTGTTACATAAAACACCTAAATTAAAGTTAAATAATTAGCAACAAAGAGAAACTAGTTAGTGAATACTAAATATTATATAAGGAAAATAAAGTGCAAAAACACACAAAAACAATAATAAACATCAAACAAATGCCATCGCCGGCAACAGCGCCAAAAACTTGATCGGATGTTTAACGTCACAACAATAATGTGCAAGCGTACAGTGTCGATGCAAGTATCAAGGATGTGAGTCTATCAGATATCGAACTCACAAGGATGGTAGTCTTTTGTCTATTAATTACGATGCAACAACTAGATAGAAATGAGATAAATTGTGAGAATAGTTGTCGATGCAATAACTTGAAAACAATAAAATAAAATAAGATAAAGATAAATTGGGATCCCCAACATGAATCTTCAGCAGGATATTAAATGCTCGCAAGGTATAAAAAGATAGGTGATTGTCGAGGCAATAAAATTCAATGTATATCCTACCCAGTGTCACTCCTCTATTTAATCTGAAACTTAAACATGCATAATAACACCACCTTCCGATGATGAAAATATATCAGTATTAAGAACAAGTGAACTAAATTTCTCTAATCCTCACTCAACTTCCATTGTAATGCTTGTTGGCTCAAATTGTCACTGCACTTTCCAGTGTTAGTGACTACAACAACACTTCCGTGTTAAAAAACATTCAAACCCTAAGATTAAACAATAAAAGCAAGATTCAATAAGATAACATTTCACCGAGAATTCATGTGTACTTCCATACAAACAGAAAACATAGAGTAATCACTAGTATTTGGAAAGAAGTAAGAAAGAATCGAGTGGAGAATTCTATTCCAAGACAACTCGACTGAATCTCTCTATTCCCTCTTGTCTTGCACTTAGGTCTCCTCGTCAGAAGCTAGTCTGCATCTGGTTTTCACATTGGCTCACCCATGAGAGGCTTAACCTACCATTGCTGCAAGCTTCAAGGTAGGATGGTGAAGATGATCCGGAAAAAAAGCTCTCATTTTCTTCTCGTCCACATTTTATGTCCTCCTCCAACAGTACATATGTCCTTTCTTCAAAATTATTTTGTCCTTTTACGTATAATTGGTTATACCAAACTGGACAACTCACGCAATTTTAGTTATTATCTAGACAACTGCAGGTGCAGCGACAATTCTAGACCCAATCTGAAATTAACTCATACAGCGACATTAATGTAATACGATAACAAAATTAAGGATAAAATAGCCTAGGATTCACTGAGTTATAAAATGAAATTTACTAAACTGAAATGCTAAAATATATGCTAAGGATAACTAAATAGGAACAATTTAACCAATAAGTAACAGGAAAAACCTATGTTCTTTCTAGTGCTATCAGTGATCTACTCTGTTATGTATAAGCATGTGTAATATCTATTACACGAGCATACATGATATGTTAATGCTGATATCTATTAATCTGTTTTATCTGATATTCTGTCTACATCTGGCTATGGGGCGAGAATTGTATTATGAATAGAAAGTATTTTGTGTGAGGCAATATCTCGCCCTTATAATAAGTATTTCAATAAGTTTTTCAAACAAATCGAACTCACTAAATAACAATAGTTACGTTAATAAGGAAGATGGTTTTTCTAATATTCTTCGTAATACTTCCGAATTTGGCCATAACGTTTAGGCTGGATTTGAGGTGTTACATTTAGTGGTATCAAAGCCAAGTTAAAAAACTCGGGCTGTGTTTGGGTTCAAAAATTTTTTTGTCAAAACAGTTTCCGAGTGAAGTTTATTTTTAATCTGAAAGTAAGTATGTGGTACACCGAGTCTTTGGTACTGATTCTGTAAATACTTCTAACTTAGAAATACTTTAGTTAGAAACTGCATTTAGTTAGTTAGAGACTGAAAGTTCTAAAATTTTGGAAACTACTTCTGATAATTATTTGAAGCATAAAATATTGCTAATGAATACTGAAATTGATTCATAAAACTTCGTAATATAGATAAAACTTTGAATACGATGAGTGCTCGCGGAACTCGTGATTGTGGTACTCGTGGACGCGGTGGGCATCGTAGAGGGACTCGAGTTGAGTCGTCCTTGAAGGGCAGTATGCCTAATCTGAATACAAGCGAGACACTAGCTACACTTACTGCTAAGAATGGGTCTCAAAGCCGCTTGGTTGGGAACGACGCATTGTCCAAGCTATGTTTAGAGTATTGGAGAGGGTCACTAGGCCCCATTCTAGATCTGAGAGCCGTGGGCCGGTAACTAAACAACTCTGGTCTAATGGTGCTGAACTATTTAGGGGTATCGTTAGAGTTGCCCCGACGGTGGCCAAAAACTGGTTAGAGGCTACTAAGAGGATAATGAACGATATTGACCACACCCCTGAGCAGAAATTGAAGGGTGCAGTATCTCTGCTTCGTGATAAGGTGTCCAGTAGTGGTTATCAGTTGTAGAGGGTATTCAGCCAAATCAGATAAATTGAGAGTATTTTAAAACAAGCTTCTAGAGGAAATATGTGGGGCCGAGTTATGTGGATGCTCGCAAATGTGAGTTCATGAACCTCACTCTAGGATGGTCTAAGAGACAGTCTGAGAGTTCTGATAGCTCCGCAGATGGAGCGGGAGTTCGTTGTTTTAGTGGACAAGGCAAAGATTGCCGAAGAGGTTAAGCGCGTTGAGCACCAGAACAGGGACCGTAAGAGAGGTAAGAATAAGAGAGATTCGAAGCCCTCTAGTTCTGTTCAGAGGCCTAAGAAGCGGGCCAGACCTGATGGGCCTTCTAGAGTTGGTGTTCTAGTTACTTTTACTATGGCCCAGTCGTGCTGTGACTGTGGTAGACTCTATCTGGGCAAGTGTTGGAAGAGGTTGGGAGTGTGTCTACGATGTGGGTCGATGGAGCATCATAGTAGAAATTGCCCACAACGTTCTGATCAGATGCAAGCTCCAGCTTCGGGTTTTGTTCAGTCTTAAAGAGCAGTTCAGTAGTAGCCTAAGAGCTGTGGTCTGGCCAGAGGTGGTAATGGAATGGGTAGAGGATAGACAGTACCGGGTAGAAGTGCTAATCAGACTGAGGTGAGGTAGCTTGTACTAGTATATGCTGCTCGACATCGTGAGGATAGAGATGCTGCTGATGTGATTACGGGTACGTTCTTTCTTTTTGATGTCCCTTATTTTGCACTGATTGACATATGGTCAACACACTCCTATGTAGCTAGTAATGTTTCAGTAAACTTGGGGATTCTTGTTGAGAGTACTTCTAGTGAGATTTTTGTACTGAGTCTGTTAGGTCAATCTATTCAGGTAAATAGACTGTATAGGAATGTACTGTTGGAAGTACAAGGCATTGTATTTCTGACTAATCTGACAGAGCTACCATTCGGAGAATTTGATTTGATTCTGGGTATGGACTGGCTTGTTGAGTATCGAGTCAGTTTGGATTGTGTTACTAAGAGGGTAGTTCTGATATCTGAGAGGGATGTGGAAGTGATGATGATCAACGAGCGTCGGGATTACTTATCCAATGTGATCTCTGCTCATGTGGCCGAAAAACTGGTCTGGAAAGGGTTTGAAGCGTATCTGGCTTTTGTAAGTGATTCTGTTTCTACTGACTCTTCTATTGGGAACATTAGAACAGTTAAAAAAATTCTGCATGTTTTCCCTAAAGAATTACTGGGATTACCTTCGAGTTGGGAAGTTGAGCTAGGTATTGAGCTTCTACCAGGTATAGCCTCGGTGTCTATCGCTTCTTATTGTATGGCACCGAAGGAGCTTATGGAGCTAAAGGCTCAGCTTTAAGAGCTTTTGGATTATGGATTCATCTATTCTAGTGTGTCTCCATGGGGGGCACCAGTTTTGTTTATTAAAAAAAAGGGATGGTACTGTAGCACCCCACACCCGTGCCCCACGTCGGGTCAGAATATGAGGCATTACCTAACTTAAACTTATGCATATAGACATTTTCATAATACCAAAACATGGCCAAATTAAACCTTTTCAATTTTTTTATAAACTTTTTAATAAGAGCCTACAAAGCCCAAAACATCCATTAGAACGCATTTGAAAACAATTCGAGTCCTTTAAAGAACTCTGAAAATATCTCTTAACACAAGGGCACACGCCCGTGTGGGAGGAGCAACACACCCGTGTCTCTGGCCTGTGTCCTTCACATGGCCATGACACGCCCGTGTCCTAGCTCGTGTACAAAAACTTGGACATTCTATTTTTGACGTCAGCAATCCTTAAGGGACACACGGCCAAGGCACATGCCCGTGTGCTAGGCTGTGCCCTTCGCACGGCTGAGACACACGGCCGTGTCTCTGCCCGTGTGTTTACTACCATGCATACTGACTTATAATTCTTATGTGCAGGGGACACACGGCCATATCACAGGCCCATGTGGTAAACCGTGTGTCACACACGGCCTAGACACACGCCCGTGTGCCTCACATACGGCCTAGACACACGCCCATGTGCCTACCCGTGTGGACAAAATAAGGCTATTTATTAAGCCTTTTTGTCACCCTTTCTTATGTAACCTGCACAAAAATCACTCTATACTAACATAAGGGCACATCACATAGCCAAAATAACCACAATAGACAACATTACATTCATGCAATTCACTCATCCATGAAAATATCATCTTCCATTTATAAATCAAAATGAGTATTGACCATCATCCATGGCCTTATACAAAATGAGTATCGTATTCATCATATGAGCCAACACATTATGGCTAACTAACAAAACACTAAACAAAGACTCGAGTCCCTATACATGCCAGAAAACAAAACAAGGAAACTAGTTATACCAAGGTCTTGAGTGATAGTGTGATCGAAGCTTTTGATGTCACTGGATTCCCGATGCTAACTTGGCGACACTATAAGGAAAGAAAAGAAAGGAGGGTAAGCGTGAGAGCTTAGTAAGTACATATAAGCAAATGAAGTGTAATTATAAGAAAAACATATTGAATCAACGATAGCTTGTCATGTTTAAAAGATAAAAATCACTTAACGTCTCTATCTTACTCTTCTTTTCATTCATGTATACTTAACACACCTAATTCTTTACTCAGGTCCTAACCATGAGTTGGGTATACACGCCTCATCAAATTATTCACCAACTAAATCCTTGGGTTACCCGTTGAACTCTCAAAATACATATGGATACGCGAGAAATTTGCGTCTAAATGCCATATAAGAAATTAGGGCTACCTCGTGTTATGAAACACTCACATTTGAGCTACTCATGGGCATTTTTATCAAGTTAGGACCCGGACCCCATAGCTATCATGTAACGTATGCTCATTGAGCCACTCATGGGTCTGTACACAAAGTCAGTACCCAGACCCATGTTACCTATGGCATTTATCTCATGAACTCAGGCTTAACTCATGAGCTCAGACCGCATAATTTTCATAACATGCCCCTTTGTATCCTATGTTATGTCTAAAGTTCAACGGGGCTTCATACCTAATAGAATAGCATCGCATTTGTTCACATTGTAATTTACTCGCATAACATGTCATTTAAACATTTATGGCAACAATTAGAATTTAAGTACATAACAACAATAAACTAGTTATACATGAATATTATTAAAATATACCAAAGTAAACTTTGATAACACATTATTTACATATGTACTTACCTCGATACAAATGATGAAGACGAGCTTAATCCCTGTAAACTTTGTTCTTACCTCGATCAAGACCCGAATCACATTGATCTTGATCTAAATTAATAAAATTCATTTATTTCATCAGCATATTGATTTAAACGCCCAAAAGTTCATAATTGGGCAAATTGACTATTTTGTCCTTAGACTTTCACAAAATGACCATTTTATCCTTATGCTTGAAAATCAATTTTTATCGAATTTCTTCATATTATAAACCTAGCTTATCACTTTATATACTAGAAGCAATCCAAAATTTCCATTATTTCACACATTTATTATCTATTTTACAACTCATGGAAAATAGTCCCTATTAGGGTTTTAATGAGAAATCTCTTTGCAAAAGTTGTTTATTACTTACCAAAGGATCATATTCTTTCACATAAATTTAGAAAAAAAAACCTAAATACTCTCATGAAAAAACCCTAAACTTTCAACCATTTTGCAAAATAGTCCCCTCATTTAAAAGCTCTTGCTTCAAGGGGTCCAAAAATGTAAAAATCATCAAGAAAAGTCATGAAAACCACTTACTTGTGAAGGCTTAAGGTAGCTGAAATTTTCAAGCTTCAAAAACCCCTCTAATGGCCAATCTTTCGGTGGGAGAAGAAAGAGTGAAAAAGATGAAACCTTTTGTTGTTTATTTTATTCAAACTAGTCAATATTGGTGACCAAACACCGCCTAATTTTGTCTTTCCCATCAATTTGTCCCCTATGGTCAGCCAAACCTAAGAATTAGGGGGTCTAATTTCTCTTTAAGGCCCCCAAATTAGGTTCTTTAGATAATTGACACTCTTATGTAGCAAAATAGGACTTTTTCACTTTACGCGATTTAGTCTTTTTTCACAATTAGGCAAGCAATCGCTAAAATTAATTCACCAAAATTTTTATGTACTTATCTAACCATGCTGCAATACATAAAATAATATTTAAAATAATTTCCTCGACCTCAGTTTAGTGGTTTCAAAATCACTATTCTGACTAGCCCCAAAATCGGGCTGTTACAATTCTTTCCCTTTAGGGATTTTTATCTTCAAAAATTTTACCGGTAAAAAGGTTTGGGTATTGGCTTTTCATGATCTCTTCGGGCTCCCATGTGGCCTCTTCAACCCCATGTTTCTGCTATAACACTTTCACAACGGGAACGTTCTTATTTCTCAGTTGTTTAACCTCTCAAGCTAAGATCTTAACAGGTTCCTCACCATAAGACATATTCAGATGAATCTCAACTTCTGTTGGCGCAATACACATGCGAAGGATCTAATCTATATCTACGTAACATGGACACATGAAACATGTCGTGAATCTTTTCCAATTTTGGTGGTAAGGCCAATTGATAGACAACTGGCCCTACTCTTTCGGTAACCTCATAGGGTCCTATGAAACGAGGACTCAACTTGCCTCTTCTACCAAATTTGAGAACTTTTCTCTATGAGGATACTTTCACAAACACTTGATCACCAACTTGAAATTAGATCTCTTTCCGTTTCAAATCCGTATAGGATTTCTGCCTATCCGAGGCGGCCTTCAAACAGTCGCGAATCACTTTAACTTTCTCTTCAGTCTCCTTAACTAAATCAACCCCGTGAATCTGACTTTCTCTAAGCTCAGTCTAATATAAGGGCGTTCGATACTTTCGCCCATATAAAGCCTCATAAGACGCCATCTTCAAACTCGATTGATAGCTATTATTGTAGGAGAATTCAACCAATGATAAGTACCTTTCCCAACTACCATGAAATTTGAGAACACAACACCGCAACATGTCTTTTAAAATCTAAATCGCTTTTTTCGACTGATCGTCGGTTTGCGGGTGAAATGTCGTGCTGAAACTCAACTTTGTTCCCAATGCCTCTTGTAACTTTTTTCCAAAACCTCGAGGTAAATCTAGGGTCCCTATCCAAAATAATCAATAAGGGCACCCCGTGTAGTCTCACAATTTCAGAAACGTACAAGTCAGCTAATCTCTTAAGGGAGTAGTCAGTACGCACTAGTATAAAATGTGCCAACTTTGTTATCCTATCCAAAATAACCCAAACAACATTATTTTTCTTCGGAGTTACCGGCAAACCCGTCATGAAATCCATAGTAATCCAATCCCACTTCCACTCTGGGACCGTGATAGGCTGAAGTAGACCCGAAGGTACTTGGTCTTCAGCCTTCACTTGTTGACGCGCAAGACACTTGGAAACGAACTCGGAAATGTCTCTTTTCATTCCCGGCCACTAATACATTTTCCTTAAATCGTTATACATTTTCGTACTCCCCGGGTGTACTGATAAACAACCACTATGTGCCTCATCCAATATCTTCCGAATCAATTTGGTGTCCTTAAGAACACAAATCCTATCCTGGAATCTCAAGCAACCGTCGAAATCGATCCGAAAATCCGATTCAACATCTGATTCGCACAGGGTTTTCTTGGATAGTAATTCGCTATCACTCTTCTGAGCCTTAAAAATTTCTTGAAGAAACATCGGTCTAGCTTTTAGCTCTGCTAGAACTGAACCATCCTCTGACAAACTCAATTGAGTATCATTGCTCTCAAAGCAAACAATGATTTTCTACTTAATGCATCGGCGACCACGTTCACTTTTCCCGGATGGTAATCTATAATCAACTCATAATCTTTTAATAGTTCCAACCATCTACGTTGCCTCAGATTTAAATCCTTTTGGGTCATCAAGTACTTAAGACTTTTATGATCGGAGTATTCATGGCATATCTCTCCGAACAAATAATGTCGCCAGATTTTCAGAGCAAATACTATGGCGGCCAACTCTAGGTCGTGTGTCGGATAGTTTTTCTCGTGAGGTTTCAATTGTCTCAAGGCATAAGCCACAACTTTGCCCTCTTGCATAAGTACACATCCCAACCTATTCAAAGAAGCATCGCTATAAATCATGAACTCTTTTCCTGATTCGGGTTGTACTAGTACGGGAGCCTCAGTCAACAACATCTTCAACTTCTTGAAACTCTGCTGACACTTATCCGACCATTCAAACTTAACTCATTTTTGAAGCAACCTTGTCATAGGAGTCGTAATCATAGAGAAGCCCTTTACAAATCGTCTGTAATAACCAGCCAACCCTAAAAAACTTCTAACCTTAGTCACACTCTTTGGCAGCTTCCATTAAACAATAGTAGAAACCTTGCTGGGATCGACCTTAATACCATCACACAAGATAATATGACCCAAAAATCCGACTTCTCGAAGCCAAAACTCATTTTTACTAAATTTGGCATACAACTGATTGTCCTTCAGAGTCTGCAAAATGGTTCTCAAGTGTTCGACATGTTCTACCCTGTCTCTAGAGTATATCAGGATGTCATCGATGAATACAACTACAAACTTATCTAGATATGGCCAAAATACTCTATTCATTAAATCCATAAACACGGTGAGAGCATTTGTTAAGCCGAAAGGCATGATGAGAAATTAATAGTGGCCATACCGCGTCCTAAAAGCGGTTTTAGGCACATCTGTTTCTTTAACTCGTAGTTGATAGTAGCCAGATCTCAATTCAATCTTAGAAAACCATGCTGCTCCCTTCAGTTGGTCAAACAAGTCATCAATTTGCAGCAACGGGTATTTGTTCTTGATTGTCCTCTTATTTAACTGCTGATAATCTATGCACAACCTCATAGATCCATCTTTCTTTTTCACAAATAACACCAGAGCACCCCACGATGAAAAGCTTGGTCTCACGAAACCCTTGTCGGTCAATTCTTGCAACTGTGACTTTAGTTCTTTCAGCTCAATCACGGCCATCTGATACGGAGCAATCGAAATAGGTGTGGTCCCTGGCCTTAGCTCTATACCAAATTCAACCTCTCTATTAGGGGGTAACCCAGACAATTCTTCCGGGAATACATCCACATATTCACTTACAACTGGCACTGACTCAACGTCCAACTCCAATTCCTTAGCATTCATTACAAAAGACAACTAAGCTTCACATCATTTCCTCAAACATTTCAGGGCAAACAAGGAGGATATCACCGTAGGCAAGTTCCCTGGCTCACCTGATTCAACCCAAAGGGTTTCACTATTTTTACATTTTAATTTAATAGCCTTTTGTCTACAATTTACTACAGCATCATGGAATGTCAACCAGTCCATACCCAATATGACATCAAACTCATCGAATGGTAACAACATTAAATCGACTGGAAAACAATGACCTTTAACTACTAAAGGACATTTCTTACATACTTTATCGACTATCACATGTTTGCCTAATGGGTTTGACACTTTAATCATAAATTTCGTAGACTCAATAGGCATATTCGTGCTAGACACCAACTTCATGAACACATATGAATGAGTAGGACCAGGGTCAATCAAAGCAATAACAGTATTATCATAGAGAGAGAATGTACCGGTGATCACATCAGGAGGGGATGCATCTTCACATGCACGTATGGCATAGGTCCTAGCTGGAGCTCTAGCTTCAGACCTTACGGTAGTGTCTCTCATCACATTCTTGCTACCAGCCCCAACTCCATCATTCTTCTGAGGTCTTCCTTTAAAATTGGTGTCACTTGGCCTTGTACTTTGAAATTTTTCTTTATCATTCATCTCAGGGCAATCCTTAATAAAGTGGTCTTGAGAACCACACTGAAAACAAGATCCATCATTCATTCTACATTTTCTGAAATGATTTCGACCACAATGCTGACATTCTAGTTTGAAAGATTTGACATTGTCCACGCTAGCCACTAATGTAGCCCGAGACTTAAAATCTGAATCTTGTTTCTTACGATCTCAGTACGAATGTCCAGCGGATGCATGAGAATGAGAGTAGGTGTCTCTAGATTTCTTGGACTGTAATGGAAATGACTTGCTTGCATGTCTCTTCCTTACATCTCTAGTTTTCACTTCGGTTTTCTTCTTTTCCTTGATTAATTCCTCAGCTTTACAGGCCCGATCAATGAGTACTACGAACTCTTTCAACTCAAGGACACCCACTAATAGTCTAATGTCCTCATTAAGTCTGTCTTCGAACCTTCTACACATCTTGGCCTCGGAGGATAGACACTCCCGAGTGTACTTACTAAGTCGGACGAACTCTCTTTCATATTTAGGAACCATAATGCGACCTTATTTCAAGTCAAAGAATTCTTTACGCTTTTGATCCATAAATCTTTCACTGATGTATTTCTTCCGGAATTCCTCTTGGAAGAATTCCCATATGACCCTTTCCTGAAGCACCATCGAAACTAGCGCCTTCCACCAGTAGTATGCAGAGTCCCTCAACAAGCATATGACACACTTTAAGTATTCTTCGAAAGTGCAAGATAATTCATCAAATACCCTGATGGTATTCTCAAGCCAAAATTCTATCCTTTTAGGGTCATCATCTTTATTAGCACGGAACTCCTCGGCTCCATGCTTTTGGATCTTTTCCATTGGAGGTCTATTCCACCTCTCAAGGTCCATACCCTGGGGTACTACGGGGACAAGTTGAGGGATAGGTGGGGGTGGAGGGGGATGAGCATTCGGGTTCCCTCGGACGACTTCCGTGTACCACTCATTCATCATGTGGAGAGAGGCCTCTTGAGCCCCTTCTCCTCCTCCCTGACTAAACGTGAGAGGTTAATTATCGGATGGCACGCCCCTTCGGTAGGGGCCGGTGTATTACCTTTTACGTCGTCTGCCAAAGTTCGATCAGGATCCATTACTATACGAAAACACAATTTAAAAGATCAAAAGTTGTCACTTTATCACAGTTTATTTATAACATGTATAGCTAGACTCGTACATAGGCTACATTAGTTTGAAAACTGACTAAATCGTAGCTCTAATACCACTAAATGTAACACTCCACACCTGTGCCCCACGTCGGGTCTGAATATGAGGCATTACCTACCTTAAACTTATGCATATAGATATTTTCATAACACCAAAACATGGTCAAATTAAAAAATTTTCAATTTTATTTATAAACTCCTTAATAAGAGCCTAGTAAGCCCAAAACATCCATTGGAATCCATTCAGAAACAATTTAAGTCCTTTAAAGAACTTTGAAAATAACTCTTAACATAAGGGCACACGCTCGTGTAGGAGGGGCAACACGCTCGTGTGACATATCAACATGGTCGTGCTATTGGCCTATGTGGCTCACACAGCCTAAGAAATACAGGGACACGCCCGTGCCCTATACCCGTATAGAATTAATTCTAAATGCACACCTACAGGGGTTTTCACACGGCCTGGAACACGCCCGTGTCTCTAGCCCGTGTCCTTCACACGGCCATGACATGCCCGTGTCCTAGCTCGTATGCAAAAACTTAGACATTCTATTTCTGACGTCAACAATTCTTAAGGGACACACGGTCAAGCACACACTCGTGTGCTAGGCCGTGCCCTTCACACGGCTGAGATACACGGTCGTGTCTCTACCTATCTGTTTACTACCATGCATACTAACTTACAATTCTTACATGTAGGGGACACATGGTCATATCACACGCCCATGTGGTAAACTGTGTGTAACACACGGCCTAGACACATGCCCGTGTGCCTACCCGTGTGGACAAAATAAGGCTATTTACCAAGCCTTTTTGTCACCCTTTCTTATGTAACCTGCACAAAAATACCTCTATACAAACATAAGGGCACATTACAAAGTCAAATTAACCACAATGGACAACATTTCATTCATGTAATTCACTCATCCATGAAAATATCATCTTCCATTTATAAATCAAAATTAGTATTGACCATCATCCATGGCCTTATACAAAATGAGTATCGTATTCATCATATGAGCCAACAAATTATGGCTAACTAACAAAACACTAAACAAAGACTCGAGTCCCTATACATGCCAGAAAACAAAACAAAGAAACTAGCTATACCAAGGTCTTGAGTGATAGTGTGATCGAAGCTTTGGATGTCACTGAATCCCCAATGCTAGCTTGGCGACACTATAAGGAAAGAAAAGAAAGGAGGGTAAGCGTGGGAGCTTAGTAAGTACATATATGCAAATGAAGTGTAATTATAAGAAAATTATATTCATCCAATGGTAGCTTGTCATGCTTAAAAGATAAAAGTCACTTAACGTCTCTATCTTACTCTTCTTTTCATTCATGTATACTTAATACACCTAGTTCTTTACTCAGGTCCTAACCATGAGCTCGATATACATGCCTCATCAAAGTATTCACCAACTAAATCTTCGGGTTACCCGTTGAACTCTCAAAATACATATGGATACGTGAGAAATTTGCGTCTAAATGCCATATAAGAAATCAGGGCTACCTCGTGCTATGAAACACTCACATTTGAGCTACTCACGGGCCTTTTTATCAAGTCAGGACCCAGACCCCATAGCTATCATGTAACGTATGCTCATTGAGCCACTCACGGGTCTGTACACAAAGTCAGTACCCTAACCCACGTTACCTATAGCATTTATCTCTTGAACTCAGACTCAA
Organism: Gossypium hirsutum; assembly: GCF_007990345.1. NCBI lineage: Eukaryota > Viridiplantae > Streptophyta > Magnoliopsida > Malvales > Malvaceae > Gossypium > Gossypium hirsutum. Next base: position 96,926,311 of record NC_053433.1, on the reverse strand, counting down.
CTCATGAGTTTAGACCACATAATTTTCATAACGTGCCCCTTTGTATCCTATACTATGTCTAAAGTTCAACGGGGCTTCATATCGAATAGAATAGCATCACATTTGTTCACATTGTAATTTACTCGCATAACATGTCATTTAAACATTTATGGCAACAACTAGAATTTAAGTACATAACAACAATAAGCTAGTTATACATGAGTATTATTAAAATATACCAAAGTAAACTTCGATAACACATTATTTACATATGTACTTACCTCGATGCAAATGATGAAGACGAGCTTAATCTCCGTAAACTTTGTTCTTACCCCAATCAAGACCCGAATCACGTTTCTCTTGATCTAAATTAATAAAATTCATTTATTTCGTCAGCATATTGATTTAAACGCCTAAAGTTCATAATTGGGCAAATTGACTATTTTACCCCTACGCTTGAAAATCAATTTTTATCGAACTTCTTCATATTATAAACCTAGCTGATCACTTTATATACTAGAAGCAATCCAAAATTTCCATTATTTCACACATTTAATACCTATTTTACAACATATGCAAAATAGTCCCTATTAGGGTTTTCATGAGAAATCACTTCTCAAAAGTTGTTTTTTACTCACCAAAGGATCATATTCTTCCAAAAAAAATTTAGAAAACAACCTAAATTCTCTCATGAAAAAACCCTAGACTTTCAACCATTTTGCAAAATAGTCCCCTCATTTAAAAGCTCTTACTTCAAGGGGTCCAAAAATGTAAAAATCATCAAGAAAAGTCATGAAAACCACTTACTTGTGAAGGATTAAGGTAGATGAAATTTTCAAGCTTCAAAAACCCCTCTAATGGCCAATTTTTGGTGGGAGAAGAAAGTGAAAAAGATGAAACCTTTTGTTGATTTTTTTATTCAAACTAGTCAAAATTGGTGACCAAACACCACCTAATTTTGGCTTTCCCATCAATTTGTCCCCTATGGCCGGCCAACCTAAGAATTAGGGGGTCTAATTGCTCTTTAAGGCCCCAAAATTAGGTTATTTAGCTAATTGACACTCTTATCTAGCAAAATAGAATTTTTGTACTTTATGGGATTTAGTTCTTTTTCACAATTAGGCAAACAATTGCTAAAATTAATTTACCAAAATTTTCATGTACTTATCTAACCATGATACAATACATAAAATAATATTTAAAATAATTTCCTCAACCTCGATTTAGTGGTTTCGAAATCACTATTCTGACTACCCCCAAAATCAAGCTGTTACATGTACCATGAGAATGTGCATCGACTACCGACAACTTAATAAGCTAATTGTGAAAGTAAGTACCCACTTCCGAGGATCGACGACCTATTTGATTAGTTTCGTGAGGCTTCGGCATTCTCTAAGATAGATCTCTGCTCTAGGTATCATTAGCTTAAGGTTATGGAAGTTGATGTCCATAAAACTACTTTTAAGACTAATTATGGGTATTACAAGTCCCTAATCATGCCTTTTGGTTTAACGAATACTCCAACTACATTTATGGATCTGATGAATTGGGTGTTCCAGCTATATTTGGATCAGTTCATCGTAGTTTTCATCAACGACATTCTAGTATACTCTAAGACCAAAGATGATCATGATGAACATCTTAGAGTAGTTCTTCAAATACTTCGAAAGAAATAAATCTACGCTAAGTTGAGCAAGTGTGAATTCTGGTTGAGGGAAGTAATGTTTATGGGGTATGTGGTTTCTGTTGAGGGGATCTGAGTTGATCCTACAAAGGTTGAAGTTATACTTGATTAGAAATAGCCAAAGAACGTTTTTGAGATCTGTAGTTTTCTGGGTCTTGCGGGCTACTACCGTAGGTTTTTCAAGGGGTTCTCATTAATTGCAGCTCCTTTGACTAAGCTGTTGCAAAAGAATGTCCCTTTTGTTTGGACTGAAGAGTAGCAATCGAGCTTTGAGAAGCTCAAATCTATTTTGACTCAGACTCTTATTTTGATACAGCCTGAACCTAGTAAAGAGTTTGTGGTATATAGTGATGCGTCGAATGTCGGTTTGGGATGTGTTTTGATGCAAGATGGTAAAGTTGTGGCTTATGTGTCCAAACAGCTTAAGTCACACGAAGGGAATTATTCGACGTATGATCTCGAGTTTGCTATCATGGTTTTTGCATTAAAAATTTGGAGGCACTATTTGTATGGTGAGAGGTGTATCATCTATATCGATTACAAGAGCCTTAAGCACCTTAAGCAGTGTAGATGGAATGAAGTGCTCAAAGATTTCGATTGCACTATAGAGTATCATTTTGGTAAGGCCAATATGGTGGCTGACACTCTTAGTTGTAGAGTAATGTCTAATTTGATGGCAATTTTTGCTCGTCTAATTATGTTTTATGATGAGAATCTACTAGCCGAATTGCAGGTTAAACCAACTTGGATTGATCAGATTCGAAATAAGCAGTTAGGGGATAATTCTCTAGTTCTTCGTTTTCGTCAGGTAGAGGATGGTAGTACGTCTGACTTTGGGCTGAATAGTGATGGGATTTTGTGTTTTTGAGGATGGGTTTATGTACCAAATGACTCTGATTTGAGACACTCTATTCTAAAGGAAGCGGATAATAACCCATATCTTATTCATCCCGGTGGACATAAGATGTATTGGGATCTTAGTGAACTGTATTAGTGGCTAGGTTTGAAATGAGACGTAACAAATTTTATTTCCTGTTGTCTGACGTACCAGCAAGTTAAGGCTTAGCATCAATTGCCTTTGGGTTTACTTCAACCAATTAAGATTCCCTTATGGAAATGGAAACATGTGACTACGGGCTTCGTTTGTGGGTTGCCTTTAACACCAACTAAGAAGTATTCTTTATGGGTCATTGTGGATCTGTTGACCAAGTCTGATCACTTCATTCCAATTCAAACAGATTATTCTCTTCAAAAGTTGGCCAAGTTATACATTGTTGAAATTGTGAGACTTCATGGGGTTCTGGTTTCGATAATTTTAGATAGGGATCATCGTTTCATTTCTTGGTTTTAGAGGAAGCTTCATGAGGCTTTGGGTTCAGGATTGGATTTTAGTACTGCATTCCATCCTCAAACAGGTCAATCGGGGAGGATGATTCAAATACTGGAGGATATGCTTCGGAGTTGTGTGATTGATTTCCATGGTAATTGGGAAGATTTTCTGCCATTAGCCAAGTTCTCCTACAATAATAGTTTTTAGTCTAGCATTCAGATGGCACCTTATGAGGCTTTGTATGGTCGTAAGTGCCATACCCCGCTGTGTTAGATTGAGTTGGGTGAACGGCGAGTTCTGGGTCCTGAGTTGGTTTCTGATTCTGAAAAAAAGTTAGATTGATTCAGGATCATCTTAAGACGGCTTCTGATAGGCAGAAGTCCTATGTGGATTTAAAAATGAGAGATATTGAGTACTCTGTCGGTGATTACGTATTCATTAAGGTATCTTCATAGAAGAAGGTTCTATAGTTTGGACGTAAGGGCAAGTTGAGCCCTAGGTTCATTGGGCCGTATCAAATTTTGAAGTCTGTGAGACCGATTGCTTATCAGCTAGAGCTACCTCTGGAACTGGACCGTATCCATGATGTGTTTCACAAATCCATGCTGAGGCAGTATCGATCTAACCTATCTCATGTTGTGTCTGTTGAGGATATTGAGGTCAGACTAGATTTAACTTTTGAGGAAGAGCCGGTTTAGATTCTAGATCGAGATGTGAAAGTTTTGAGAAGGAAATCTATTCCATTAGTGAAGGTTATGCTGCGAAATCATGGCACGGACTCGATTCGTCAGCAATATCTGCATCTGTTTGAGTCAAGTAAATTTTGATGTTGAAATTTCTTTTAGGGGGTAGAGTTGTAATGCCCTGACTTCTTAATTTTTGTTTTTACAAGCTCTGTCATAATTAAATATTTGTATCAGTGGTTAAGTGCCTTAATTCTATGTCGGAAGTCTCGGGTTTGAGTCTCATTTCAAGCGTATTATTCTTAGGCCTATCTAATTTTGGATAAAAATATGTTTTGAAGTCAAAATAATTTTAGAGTGTTTATTTTATTTTATTTCTTTTAAATAAAAATGAGTTTGTTGGAAAACAAAAGAGAATAATGGGATTGTATTAATAATATAGATACTATCATTAAATTAGGTAGTTCGTTTATGTTTCTTTTGGGTTTTATTTATTTATTTTTAATTAATTAATTATTAGAAAAAAAAAAGAGAAAACCTAAAACCCATATTTCCCATTATTTCCCCTAAGTCATGCCACAATTGAGATTTTCAAAGAAAAAATAAATTTTGCTTTTTGGTGTTCTTCTGTTCATCCGTCCCTTCAATTGTGTTTTGGAAATTTTTCTTCAAACATTTGATTGTTGTTTGTGGGTTTTCCTTTTTGCTTCTATTAGGTAACATATTATTTATTTTTTGATTGTTTAATTTAGGGATTTTGATTTACGATAGGTGTTGTGAAATTTGGTTATTGATGGTAATTAGTTTGTTGCGTTTAGGAGAGATTCGGGACACGTTGGTCATTCTTGCAGCATCGTAATTTCGCGAGGTTGCAGTTCGATTATCGGTAAGAGTATGGAAGGGTGTTAGCATTATTACTGAGTTGGATTATTGCCTATTTCGTGCCTAAGTGCAGTAATTAATCATTTTTTACGTATTTAGGTCTCAGGAGTTCTGTGGTTGCGTTCTTGTCAAAATCGAGCGAAGTGTGTAACGAGAAACTAGAAAAACAGCAACCGGCAAAAGCCAAAAATTGAGCCTGTCGACGCCACACGGCCGTGTGCCTAACGGTGTAGTAGGCCATGTGATAAGCCACAATAGGCCATTTTGGGCCTTGCAGGCAAGGCTATTTGGGGCGTGTAGGCCTATACGGGCATGTGGGCCCAAATTTTAGAATTTTTCCTTAGTATCGTACATGTTCTCTCGATCAACTGTGGGCCTCCGTACGATCGGTATGTGTGGTATAAGCCCTAAAGCATGAATCTGCTACTCTATTAGATTGAAATTGACGTAAATAACATTTATTTGAGTATTATAAAATACGGTTATATGATATATAAGCATGTGTAATATCTGTTACACGAGCATGCATGATATGTTAATTCTGATATCTTTTAATCTGTTTTATTTGATATTCTATCTGTATCTGGCTATGGGGCAGGAATTGTATTATGAGGAGAAATGTTCTGTGTGAGGTGATATCTCACCATTATACTGGCATTATTGCTGCAACTACTCTAAAAAGTGTCATATAGACACTACACGGTGTGTAAGGCTAGGCGGGTGTTTTAAACCTCACAAGGTGTGTTGGAATGATCGGAGTTGGTGTGTAGAGGATGGGGTTAGGATTATGCTTATTTGTATCTGTTTGATTCTGTATAATTATGATTCTGTAAAAGATTTACATTTGTGTCTGTTGTAACACCCCTTACCCATATCTGATGCAGGAACAAGGTACGAGACATTACCAGACTTAAACTTACACAATCATACAAAACTGAATCCTGAATTTTCGTCCAAATTTAAAACTTTTCATTCACATGCATTTCGTCCCTTATTTGGGCCGTCGAGGCCCAAAACATACATTGGGTGTGGTTCGGGACTGAACTGAGAACTTTCGAAACTTTCATATCACTTAGAAAATCTTTCTTCAAAACGGGAGTCACACGCCCGTGTAGGTAGGCCATGTGGTCACACACGCCCGTGTGGCTTGGGACACGCCAGTGTCCTCAGCCCATGTAACTCTCTGTTTATGACGTCATCAACTAAATAGGGTCACACGGCCGAGTCACACGCTCGTGTGCTTAGGCCGTATGGCGAATTAAATTCCAAAATCAAGTGCAGACTTTACACAGCGAGGGTACACGCCCATGTCCTAAGGTCGTGTCCTTCACACGGCTGAGACACACGGTCGTGTCTCTGCCTGTGTGTTTACTACTAAGCATTCTGTTTTGCTTTTATTAGGGTGCAGGGGACACACAGCCAGATTACACGCCCATGGGGCAGACTGTATGTCACACACGATCTAGACACATGCCCGTGTGTCTACCCGTGTGGACCAATATAATGTTATTTTCCAAGCCCTTTGTCACCCTTAGACACTCACATACTTAAACATATCTCATGGCACACAACATGTCACATTTTTCTACAATCATTCATGCCAAATCAAGACTAATTCATGCCCATGCAATGCCACCATTTCACATACTCAAATTAACAAGCTTGCTTAAGGCATTCCACACCAATTTCATATCCAATCAATATTATTATTAATCTATTCTCAATTCACACGTTTAAACCATGATCATAGCCATACCAATTTGTCATCATTCATTCATTATACTTATATGCCTTATCATATCATCCATCATCATCAAGCATTCATATCACCAAGACTTCGACACATGCATACATAAACAATTAGGTTTACAACCCAATAATCAACATAAGCCACATCTCATGGCCTTATACAAGTTGGACCACAAGCTATTCTAGGTCAACACATTTGGCCACATTAACAAAGTCATCATTACTTAAAAGAAAATGTCCCTGTACATGCCATAGACTCAACTACTTGAATTCAACTATACACGTAGTGATAGCTTGATAGTGTGTTGGCATCTCCGGTGGTCTCCAACCCGAGCTAGCTAAATTAACCTATAAAAAATGGAAGGTAAGAGGAGTAAGCTTTAAAGCTTAATAAGTTCACATGCAAATAATAAACAACCATTAACATTCATTTACTTTATTCATCTATAAGAATACCATAATTACAATTGGCATTAAATTTTAAGATTTCCGCTTATTTATTCTTAGTGCTTACTCATTTATCTCATAAACACCGTTTACATGCCTTTGCATTAGCCTAGCCACTATAGTCTCCCCATTATAACTTATCACATTAACTATCAAGTTATTTCCATCCTCTTAATTACATGCACATTATTTGGGAGTAATCACAATTTCATCATATAGTTTACCTATCTTTCACTTGTTTAAAACTCGTATCTTACTATATTCCCATAATGACTTTGTTTGGCATTTGTGCCTGTCCTTTTTTTCCTCATATCCAACAAAACACTGTTTAAATAAATGAACCGTAAAATATAACTAATCAATTAGTCTCCTAAGCCAATCACATGATCATTATTAAATCTTATCGTGCATCCATTCATCATAAATGTAGATCATTTGTCACAAGATTATCAATGTTTCACAAACATAACTTGTTCACGTACATTCTCACCAAGAATTCATCACATATCAAATTCATTTCACATGAGTACTGGGTACATACCTATACCAATTGTAATATAGTCACATACTTTCTCGTTCTTAACATAACCGTTGAAATACAATTCAAGCATATAAACATATTAGATCACATCTCAATTCGGCTCAACAGCCTAACACATAATCATCATTTATATTTATCATACATCTAGCATCACAAGTATGTGCACTATCAATCACAATGGGTAATAAACAATTATTTCCAAAATAATCATGAATTTACAATTTTAGGCTTACGTATATGCCTGTTTACTCGTAGTAATTTCATTCTCATACTCTTAGTACTGTACCAATGCCATACCTCGGATATGGTCTTACATGAAACATCATATCGACGCCATGTCCCTGACATGGTCTTATATGAAATCACATATCGATGCCATATCCCAGATATGGTCTTATACGAAATCTCGGTAGTACTAATATCATGACATTTGTATTCTACCCTTGAGGTTAAATCGAGATTTCTCATTTTTCGAAACTTCGTCAAAATCGTCATTAATCAATTTCATAAAAACAAATGTATACAATTCATGCAATATCAAAATAGTAAATACACAACATAAGTTTGCATTATTTACGCATGAACTTACCTCGATACCGAAATGGCAAAAAGGGACCTAACAGTCAATTTCACGTTTTTCCCCCATTCTAGGCCCGAATCTCATTTTCTTTGATCATAATATCACATTTAGCCTATTTATTAGTCACATTATTCAATATGATCAAAAATCATATTATGAAAAAATTACATTTTTACCCCTAAAGTTTGGCATATTTACAATTTTGCCCCTAGGCTCGTAAAATGAAATGTGTACAATTTCTTTACTACCCATGCATAGCCAAATCATTTTAATGCCTATAGAAACTCACACATTTAACTCATAAATTTCACATTTTACAAATTAGTCCCTATTTCACATTTTCATCAAAAGTCCCTTAACAAAAGTTATTCAACATACAACAAGGTTTCATTTTCTTCCATTAAAATTAAAAAAAAAGGAAATATTCTCTCATGGAAAAACTCTAGATTTTCAACCATATTGCAAATTAGTCCCCTATTTAGCTAGATTATGTTACAAGGGTTCTAAAAACATAAAAATCAACAAAAACAAACACAAATTTCACATACATGCAAAGGATTTAAATTGATAAAAATTTGAGCTTCAAAACCTCATTTTCTCTTGTGTTTTTCGATGTAGAAAAGATGGAGAAGAAAGATGGCCATTTGTTTTATTTTATTAATCTTTGCTTTTGCCATCAAATACCAACTTTCACCAAATTTTGACTTTTCATTTATTACACTCCATGTACAGCCATCCACACATATAATGGCCTAATTTCTCATTAAAGGCCTCAAATTTTAAGTCCTATAGCTATTTAACACATTTAACTAATAGAACACAACTTTATCACTTTATTCGATTTAGTCCTTTTTCACAATTTAGGCATTCAAACGGTAAAATTTCTTAACAAAATTTTTACATAATCATATTATCATGCTTTATACCTCAAAATAATATTAAAATAAATTTTATGACCTCAGATTTGTGGTCCCGAAACCACTGTTCCGACTAGGCCCAAAATTGAGCTGTTACATCTGTTCTACCATGAGTTTGAATTTAAATTTTTGTTTATTTATGTGTTACACACTGAGTTACCAAAAATCGCTCTCTGTTTTTCTATTCTGTTCAGGTAACCCTCAATTTAGGTGGGTTAGTGCGATAGAAGCTTAGATGTGACCATTTTTCCATAAATTTTCATTTTCATAAATTTTATTTAATTTTCTAGTTTCTGAGAGTTTTTTAATTTTGGGACTTTCCAGACTTTTTAGGACTGTTTTTGGTTTCAAATTTTATTTTGGTTTTCTAGCATAACAACTGATAAAACGGTTTTTCTGAAAACGATAACTTTTTTGAAATAACGGTTTCAAAGAAACAGTTTGATATAACGCTTTAAGAAACTCCGCTTCAAAATACTCGTTTTAAATTAAGGGACGTAAACGACCAATGATTTTAAATCAAATAAGTATATCGATAAGTTTTTCAAACAAATGGGACTCACTAAGTAACAACGATTACGTTAACAAGGAAGATGGTTTTTCTAATATTCTTCACAACACTTTTGGATTTGGCCATAACGTCTAGGCCGGGTTTAGGGTGTTGTAATAAAATTATCAATTTGTAACAATTTGTATTGACATTATTAGTAAAATTGAAATGTATATTAAAGTAAACTAGAAGTTTACTGATGGAAAATACATTTACTACTTGGTGTGACCAGTTAGACCATCTTGGATCATATATGATGCAAAAATTAATTAAAAATTCATATGGACATTCATTAAAGAACCAGAAGATTCTTTAATTTAAAGAATTCTTATTTGTTGCTTGTTCTCAATGAAAATTGATTATTAGAAACTCACTAACTCAAGTTGAGATTTAATGTCTTACATTTCTGAAATGAATATGGGCCTATTCATCCATTGTGTGGATGGTTTTGATATTATATGATTTTGATAGATGCATCTACAAAATAATCACATATGTGTTATCAACTTGCAACCTGTCATTTGCAAGATTGCTTGTTTAAATGATTAATTTCAGATTATGCAATTAAGACAATTCATATTGCTAAAGCTAATGAGTTTATATCTCAATCTTTTATTGATTGAGTTTGAAAAACTTTCGTAAAAGCTTGTTATTTATGCACATAATGGTTTATAGAAATTATTGATTGAACACTTCTGATTAATATTTAAACCATTACTTATGAGAACTAAACTTTCTATTTCAACATGAGATTATGTTGATTTACGTGTTGTACGCATCAAGCCAATAAATTATAAATACTCCCCATTACAATTGGTTTTAGTCAAGAGCTAAATATTTCTCATCTTTGAATTTTTTTATGTGCGTATATGTTCCAATCGCCCCACCACAACGCACAAAGAAGAGTGAATCCTCAAAGAAAGTTGAGAATATTTATTAATTATAAGTCTCATTGTATTATTAGATGTTTTTAATGTATTAGAGATTCAATTATGACTTGATCTATGATTACTATTTTGATTTGATAGTTTTCTAGACATTAGGAGGAAAAAAATAATAGCTCAATGAAATCAGTGCTTGTAATAAGATATCATTATCTAGATCCCTCATAGAGAGTAATTTGAACCAAAAGTTCAGAAAGGATAACTCACTTTATTACAAGTTAACTTTCAGATGTATTTACAAACTTAATGAGAATAACCAAGTGTTATATACCATCTAATATTTTAATTTGAATCAAAGTCCCAATAGGACAATCAGTTAGAATAAATGATAGATTGATTGATTTCAAAAATGAAAATTCTTCTAGATGGTCATATAACAGAGGTGGGTACTCCAGAAGAGACCTAAGACACAACTAATAACTAAAACTCCAAAAGAGATTTAGGTACCTGAATCTGAAGATTAAAATAATGAAAATAAGAACTCTCGATAAGTTATGTCATTTTGAGAAAATGTGGAACCGATAATAAAATTGGTCGAAAATGGTTTTACATGCAATATTATTGTTGAAATAATGAAATAAAATGAGGATCTTGAATAAATCTATTGAGAAATATAGATATGGAATAGATTGGTCAAAATAGAAAAACACAACTTAAGTACAATATAATTTATGGAGCTTTTGGACCAGTAGTCTAAATATCTAAAGCTACAAAGCCAATGAGGGTATAAATGAAGTAGTTTTGCAGAAACGGAATAAAATATGAAGTTTTTGTTGAGTCCTAACATTGATTATAAAATTATATAATATTCTTTTGCGGTGGATACAATAACCTTTAGATATATTATTAAACTGACAGTTCATAAAAGATTTAACTTGCGTCTAATGGTTGTTGTTATAACCTTTTATGAATTACTAAACAGTAAAGTTTATATTAAAATCCTTGAAGGATTTAGAATGCTAGAAGCATATTGAAATTCTTGAGAATTTGGTTATTTATATGAATTGAAATAATTTGAACATATGTGTTAAATTTAACTTAGAGAATAGTAGTTGAAGGAGGATTCTAAAATGATCCAAAATATAGAAGAAGCTTGATTAAAGTTTGCTATAATTATTGTTGAAACTCTTGAAGAAATAAAAATATATTTCCCCCAAAATTTCCTTGACTCATGACTTTAAAAAAAATGGTGATATAAATGCTTAGCAAATCCATTCAAATAGACATTTGAAAAACTAGTATTCAAGGTTGAATACTTAAATTATAAGAAAGTATGTGATGTTTTTATGAAATGGGGTAAATACGTGTTGTACTCTTTTTCTCTAACCAAGGTTTTGTCCTATTGAGTTTTCTTGGTAAAGTTTTTAATGAGGTAGCATATTATGTGTGTTATAGATATATGTACTATTTTTCCTTTACTAGAAATTTTTAGATTAATATTGTAGAGATATTGGACCGATTTGAAAATTTACATTCATAACAAGTACAATTATATTGATAAATTCAACGGTTGAGTCGTTAAAATATTAATCATATAAATAATTACAAAAATATATAAAATTATTTTAATCTTCGTACTATGCAATTTTCAAAAATATAAAATGATAATACACCCACACTTTGTATGATACTTTTACCAAATTTAACCTAATTACAATCAAGGTAAGTAAATAATGATCCGTGAAACTATGGGTCAACTCTGTTGACTAGTAGAGGGAGATTTGTTGATGGTGTGAGTTGGGGGGGGGGATTTTAAGAGCAAACTAATGCCAATTTTACTTAAGAGGGAGACATTTACAAATAAGGGTACCATCTCACACTTTGCATCCAAGCGGGTGATCACTTGACTCACATTTCCCACATAAAATAATATAAACATGATTTCCGTATTTAGGTCCCACTAACATGAAAATATCCATTTAACATTATTGAGCTAGACCCCCACCAAAAAAATTGTAACCAAACAATTATTATACCACGTGATAAAAATTTTGAGATGAACAATAATTGAATAGGTAACTTGAAGTACGGATTCTTTTATTTTCTTTTTAATATTTATTATAAGTTTAATTTTTTTTCACAAACTATATATGATTACCTACCCAAGTCAAATTTGAGTTGTTATTTATTACTTAAATTTGTGACATGAAGACTAAATTCTTTAAAAAAAATTATATAAAATCTAATTAAGTTTGTTTGTTGACATATTGTTGCAACTTGCAAGAAAAAGGAACCCACTCTTTTATTTTTTTTAGTGGAGAAGAAGCAAATGGTATTATTCTATTAATTATTGAGATATATTATAAAATTATATATAAATTTTAAATTAATATACAATATGATAAAGACTGCAATTTTAACATTCTTGATTATTACAACATAACCACTCCATATTAAATTTTAATATATCGTATCCATTTAAATTAATCAAAATTTTAAATTAGAAAATAAAAATGGAGGGATTAAATTTTAAAAGTTCAAAAAGTATAAGCACAGATTGCATAACTAAACCATAAAACGAAAAAGAAGAAAATTCTCTCTGCCTTTTAAAGCTTCCTCAGCTTTCATCTTCCCCCACCCCCTAAATTCCCAAATATTGAATCTTGTTTTTCTAAATATGGAAGAGCTGAGCTTCATTGTCGGTGTTATAGGTAAATTTGGAAAACATCAATTTCATTTTGTCGTTATATATATATACTTTCTCTAACAATTCATACATGTTTGACTGTTAAAAGTTGTACACATGTTGTCCTTCATGCAGGCAATGTCATCTCAGTTCTGGTTTTTCTTTCTCCAGTGTAAGAACTTCAAAATCTAAGAAAGATGGTGCTTTTGTGATTTGGTTCTGTCTGTTGATGTTGTTGTTTATGAGTGTTTTTATTTTTGAAGTGGAACGTTTTGGAGGATAGTGAAGAATGGATCAACGGAGGATTTTGAGAGTCTTCCTTACGTTTGCACATTGTTGAGTTCAAGCTTGTGGACTTACTATGGAATCACAAAGCCTGGGGCTTACCTTGTTGCCACTGTGAATGGCTTTGGCATCCTGGCTGAAGCTGTCTATGTTGTTTTGTTCCTGATATATGCACCTAGAAAGATGAGGGTATAATATTTTTATATATATTGTGAACAAGTTATAGTGGGATGCAGATGGGGTTAATGAATAGAATGAAAATGCAGGTGAAGACTGGGATTTTAGTGGGGATATTAAATGTGGGGTTCCTAGCAGCAGCTATTTTGGCTACTCATTTAGCATTGGAAGGAGACACTCGAATCGATGCAATAGGGTTCATGTGTGCTGGGCTTAACATCATCATGTATGGCTCCCCTTTAGCTGCCATGGTAAGTTTATACCTAACATTCAATCCCCTTTCATTCTCTTTTTATCTGTTAATAGAGAGGGATCGAAAACATAAAGATTAATTGTTGTTTTTCTCTCTTAATATTGGATCTGTTTTATCTATTAACAAGGTACATAATTATACTTTTAATAATTGATTCAAGTTTTAACTACTTTTCTACAAGTAGTGCAAAAAGAAATGAATTGATTACCACAGGTGTCAAATATTTATGCCTATGACGCTGCTTGCATTTGCTCCTCATGTTTTAGGGTCATGGGGGACCCTTTTGCAACAATAGATTTCTTCTCTTGGACGTTTTTTTTTTTTCCATTTCTCATTTTTTTTTGGTTTTATTTTTTGTCCTTCTACTAGTAAGATTTCAAAATCTGAGAAAAAATTCTCAAGAAATTTGAATGATGCCAATAATTTGTTTAAATGTCTACTACATATATTTCATTTGTCAATTCGTCTATTTATGTATTATAATTATAATTCTCTTTGCACATTATAATTGTATTAATTGTAATTACAACTTAATTATATATATAATTAAACAAAATTAGAGAATTTTCTCGTTTATTTTTAAAGTTTTTATTGATTTATTTTTGTATAAAATTTTCAGAAAACGGTAGTGACAAGCAAAAGTGTAGAATACATGCCATTTTTTCTGTCGTTTTTCCTGTTCTTGAACGGAGGAATTTGGGCATTCTATGCATTGCTGGAGCATGACATTTTCCTTGGGGTAATATATCTCTTCCTCTGAATCATTACAATATATATTCAGCATTCATTTTAATTTTATGTTTGGTTGATTAATTATATAGGTACCAAATGGGATAGGTTTTCTACTTGGAACAGCACAACTTATTCTGTATGCCCTTTATCGCAAAGCAAGGCCATCAAACGACACCATTTCTCAAGGATTACTGGAACAAGGTTTTCAAAAGTAGTCCCAATCCCGCCATTCTCATTACTACTGTGCTTTGCAAGTCAACCATCTTCCTACAATTTTTTATTTTTTTATTTTGGTTTAATAAGAGAAAATGAAATATTATGATGTGGTAGACTATATGTGCCATACTGTTTGCTCTAAGTATTTCTATATTTTAGAGATTTTGGTTTCATTGTCACTTTATATTCTTTAGCAGCTTCAAGATACATATTTAGGTTCTCTTTAGAGTTCAAAGTGTTAATATCCTATGACTTATTAATATGATGCAAAATTAATTACTATATTTATACTATTTTTCTTACCTGTATCAATTAATTTTGTAAGAATAAATTTTCATAAATTTTTTTAAAAAATAAGTTTAAAATCATTTTTTGTTTTAATTTTTTTACTTTATTCTAATGTAAAGTATTTTAAAATAGATGTATATACCGAACTGCTTAGATCATTGGTTTCTCATGCAATCGTTTTAATTTAGTTTGTAAAACTCTATTAGATTAAAATAATAAAAAAAGGATAAAGTTAAATCATCTCAATTATTATTGGACTAAAAAATAAGAAAAAAAATTGCAAAGGATAAGATTCAAAAATCAAATCTCAAATCTATTACATGTTATGTCTTCATTTTGTGAGATAATTTTATGTTGGATTCCCACATGTTAGATTTTTTTTTTTTTGGTTTAAACTTACTGATTTTTTATATAAAATGTAATATTTCATTATAATTTAATAAAAATATACTAATAAAAACAAGGGTATTATAGTCATGTATGGACATAAATAAGGAAATAATTAGTTCTTAAGTAGTTAGAATGTTGTTCAGTTATCTTACTTAACTTCTCACACATCAACAGTAATATATTTGAAGGTTTAATTACAAACTATATATTATTCATAATGTCTATTTTACTTAATTTAGAAAAAGGATAAATAAAAGTCAAACTTTGTTAAAAATTATAAATATGGACAATTTATAAGAATCTTTTTAATAAAATAATTTGGAAACAGCAAGGCATAAAAATTATTTCCACAAATACTAATTTAGAATAAGGAATCATCAACTTTTGGTCAAGAATCAATCAAATTTGACATACATGATTTATATGAAAATATTATAAAATATAATGGGTGAATCATTAAAATATTAACCATATAAATAATACAGAAGTGTGTGAAACTACTTTAATTTTTACACTGTGTAAGCAGATCCCTCTAATATATTCAACGATTGATTTTTATATATAAAAAAAATAGTTAGGAGTTTTAAATTTACATCAAATTTGACATGCATGATCTACATGAATAAACTATAAAATATAATAATTAGATCGTTAAAATATTAATCATATAAATAATTATGGAAGCTAATTTTTACACGGTGTAAGTGAATCCTTCCTATAATCTTGGGGAGGGATCTACTTACATAATGTAAAAACTAAAGTAGTTTTACACATTTCCATAATTGTTTATATGATTAAAATTTTAACGATCCAACTGATGAATTTATCAATATAATTGTACTTGTCATATATATAAATTTTCAAATTAATCTAATATCTCTACTATACGGTCTAAAATACTCTATATATTAATATATATTTAATGGTTGAATTTCTTTTACATAAAACAAATAGTTAGAAGTTTTAAATTTACATCAAACTTGTAACATCTCAAAAATTTAATTTTTAATTTGTTAAATTTTACTATAATTAGTATCTATTTCAGTGGTTTAAGTTAGGAAACTTGATAAATTTTTTTCTTATAAAAATCAGGTTGTTTTGGTGGTTAATATCTTTTATTATTTTAAATTATTTTATTTATTTTTTCTAAATCCCCATAAATCAAAACAGAACGGCACGTTTCCACACCTCCCTTGTTCCTTCAAATTTCTATATATTTTTTAAATTTTTAGTTTGAAGTCTGTTACCCTTTTTCTTCTTTTACAAATTCCACGATTTCTTAATTTGTTTCACCGTTCTTGCTTAGTTATTTTGCACTATAATAGATTTATTATTTTATTGATTCGATAAATTCTTTTTGTAACACTTAATCCCTGTTCTGTTGACTGCAAATTGTTAAGAGGTAAGGTTTTGATTATTTTTGTAATTCTTTTGTTGAAAGTGGTCTTTGGACGTTTAGGGATTTCTAGAAATTTCGTGGTTGTGGTGTTAATTCAAGTGGGTGTTATCTAATTAGTTCAATTCGTTATAGGGGATATTCGAGAGACGATTGGTGATCCTCTAGCGACTTAAAATTCGTGTAGTTGTTGTCTGTTAAGTGGTAAGGGTTCTCAATATGTTTGGAGGGTTTTAATTAGTCATGTGTGAGCGACTTTCGTGTAAATTTGCAACGTTAATGATTTAGGTTGTGTTAACTGTTGATTTAGGTGTGGGAGTATTCAATTGTTGATTTCACATCAGAAAACCTCTAAGTGTGTAACAAGAAACCTAAAAATCAGTGAAAGGCGAAAGTCAAAAAATAACACTGTCGACGCCACATGACCATGTGCCAAGCCGTGTGATAGGTCGTGTGCGACACACAGCTGTGTGATAAGTTTAGGTGTGACAGAAAGTGTGCTGGACTGTGTGTAACACACGGTCTAGGCCATTTGGGCTATGTGGACCCCACTAACGTGTGTGAGGCCATGTGAACCACACGGGCTGGCCATTTGGGCCACACAAACGTGTGGGCCCAAAATTCTAAAATTTTTCCTAAGGTCATTCACATCGTTCCAATCGACCGTAGGCCTTTCGTAGGGGGTATGTGCTTAAACGGACTGAAAAATATAAAAAAAAAAGTCAACTATTTACATGAGTTCTGATATTTGTTCTATATTTGAAACGTCATATGATGAGTAAATTATGTAACGGTCTATAGGAAAACCAGTAAAAGTACAATATATGTTGTGCATCAGTTATGCTATATGTATGTACTATGCTTATGACTAATTATTGATATGTACTGTATCTATTAATGGGATGGGTTTTACTATGTAGAGTAAGTGTATCTGAGAAGGCAATAATGCACCTATTTATCTGGCAGCGCAGCTGCAATTATTCTGTAAGTGTCTTAAACGACACTAGGTGGTGTGTAGGGTTGGATGAGTGTTTTATACCCTATATGGTGTGTTGGAATAGTCGGAGATAATGTGTAGCAGATCGGGGCAGGAAAATATATCTATATCTATATTGTTCTGTTAAGACTATGTTATTGTTAAATCTGTTTGATATGCTTTAACTGTTTTAAGTTAGTCGTTATACACTCAATTTTGAAAACTCACTTTCTGTTTAACTAATATTTTCATGTAATCCTCAGACTTAGGCTGGTCGATGCAACGAGAACTAGATTATAAAAGATCTTGCATTTATTTTAATTATTTAAATTTTGGACTTTTTGACTGGTTTGGTTTGTTTTTGAGGTTTTTATTTTTGCTTTGCATAAAATGTTATTAAAATGTTTTATTGATAAAAATATTTTTTTTCCTGCAAAAGTAACGAATTTCAAACAATAAGGAAAGCATTTAAAAAAAATTTTACAAGAATTTTCCGCTGCAAAATTATGATTTTTATAATATAAGTAAACAATATTTTCAATAAAATGGCTAGACAAGGAATGTTTCAAATAATTCAAAATTTTAAGAATTCAAAACGGAATTCAAAATTACATGTGAATTGAATTTTTAAACAATTATGTAACACTTCCTGATCTAGTCGTAACGTCTAGGCCGGGTTTGGGGTGTTACATTTAGTGATATCAAAGCTAGGTTTCAAAATTCAGGCTGTGAAATTTTGGATTCAAAATTGTTTTTTTGTGAAAATTGTTTATACAAGTGAAGTTTACTGTTGCACGAATTTAAAAAATAATTCTGTGAAATACCGAGTCTCCAACACCGATCCTGTAAGTACTTCTGACTCAGAAAAACCTTAGTTTAGAAAACACTGAAATGGTTAGAGCTGTACTGTGATAGTCAGAGACTGAAATATCTCTGAGACTTCTTCTGATAACTTTTGTGCATAAAAAATCTGCTAATAAATATTGAAACTGATACATAAAATTTGTAATGTAGATATTATATACAATGAGCACTCGGGGATCACGTGGACTCGGTACCCGTAGACGCAGTAGGCGCCGTAGAGGGGCTCAAGCTGAGTAGTCCTCGATGGGCAGTATACCAAATTTGGATACGAGTGAGACACCAACTACACCTACTGCTGAGACTGGGTCTCAAAGTCACTCGACTAGGGATGACGCATTGTCTCAAGTCACATTGAAAGTTTTTGAGAGGGTTATTAGGCCCCATTCTGGCTTTGAGAGCTGTGGGTCGGTAACTGAACGACTCCGGTCAAACAGTTTTGAATTGTTTAGAGGTGTCACTAGAGTTGCCCCAACTGTGGCCGAATATTGGTTAGAGGCCACAGAGAGGATTATGAATGACATCGACTGCACCCCTGAGTAGAAATTAAAGGGTGCAATATCTCTGTTTCACGATGAGACATATCAGTGGTGGTTAAAGATTGAGGAGGGTACTCAACTGGATCAAATAACTTGGGATCAATTTAAGAGCGCTTTCCAAAGTAATTATGTGGGGCGAGTTATGTGGATGCTTGTAAACGTTAATTTATGAGCCTTACCTACGGAGATAAGACTGTGGCCGAATATAATGCCAAATTTCTAAAATTGAGCAATATACTCGTGGGATGGTATCAACTTGTAACACCCCTTAGCCGTACCTAAGATCGAGGACAAGTACGAGGCGTTACTGGACATATATAGAAGCATAAACAAAAAATACGGGTTATAAAATTTCATTTCAACTCAAAACAAACCCACTAACATTGTAGTGTCCCAATTTGGGCCTACGAGGCCCTAAACAAACATTGAGAAAGGTTCAGGACAAAACTAAAGATCAAAGGAAAACTTATAGGTTAATACCTCGCACTCCCGTGTGCTTTGAGACACGCCCGTATGGTCACCCCGTGTCCAAAACTTGAGTATTTTGTTAGATTCAAACGGCCAAGACACACGCCCGTGTGTCTAGCCCGTGTTTGACACTGACTTAAAATTTTAGGTGCAGGGGACACACGGTCATACCAAACGCCCAAAGGTGATCTGTGTGTCACACACGGCCTAGACACACGCTCGTGTGTCTATCCGTGTGGACCTTGTTAGGCTACTTTTCAAGCCTTTAGTCACCCTCAATTTCTCACTCTCATCTATAGCTTCTACTAATATCTAACATGCTGTAATCTCACTCAAGTTCTATCATAATTGTCAATTGCATGTAAACCTCATAACATTGGTTTTGCACATGCTAGGTTACCCTTTTTTGTATTAAGGATTATAGTCTCATTAATCACAATATCGGATTTGACTCATCTTTTAACTCAATGCCAACTGTGATCCTCCCAATTTCAAATGAATTGGTCACATTTATCGTATCCATTCATAATACACCATGTAATCATTTCAACAAGTAAAAAAAATTGCATGATTAGTAGGATAGCAACCTACACCAATACAGGCCATATATTAAGGTCATACACAAAAGGAATAGACATAACATTCAAGCCTTTACATTGCTAGCCAAATGACACATATGAAAAATGGCCCAAAAATACCTATATATGCCATTGAACAAAATAAAGTATCTATGTACCAAAGCTGGACTAGTTGATAGTGTATTGACTCTCCAACCGTCTTCTAACCTTTACGAGTCCTCGAGCTCTGAAAGATAGGGAAAAGAGAAGGGTAAGCATTTTCATGCTTAGTAAGCTCGAATAATCGGAAAGTAAACTTACCAAGTAATTAGCATACATCCATAATAGATAAGGAAACCAACAAGTATAAAATGGTTCCCTATCACATGCACTCAGCCGATGAGTTAGTCAGATAACAAAACACCATGTAATTTATCTTAGATGAGCTCATCATTCAACATTTCATTCTGTACATGTATTTCATGTTAATCCCATTGAGTGTCTAGGAAATCTCGATGGAATATCCATTAACCGTCAATTCATAAGGATGATCATTTTAGGTGTGCACTCCCGCGAACCTCACATCTTATGGCAGAATTACCAGTCCAGGCTAACTCCCTCATATCGTAAACTCATAAGGTGATGCCAGGATTACCAGTCCAAGCTAAATCCCTTGTTGTGACAAACACCTTTAATGAGCTCAGATCTAAATTACCAGTCCAGGCTAAATTCAGACCTTGATCAGATTACCCGTCCGGGCTAAATCCATAATGCACATGTATTCTTCGGGAGGCTCAATCATCTAAAGGAACACCCGTCCGGGCTAGATCCTTTTCATAATTGAGATTAACGGATTACCGGTCCGGGCTAAATCCTTTCTGCAACACATACAGGATCTCATTACATATGTAAAACATGGTTGATCCATCGAATTCTCTTTTTAACCTCAACCGAGACAAATTTTCAACACATCATTATTAGGAATGCATTTCATGAAATCTTATGCTATCAATAAATGCAATCACCATCCATTCACAAATCATATAATTAGGCATATTAGGAGTTTACTTTAAGTTATCCAAACTTACCTGGTATTCATTTCGGTGCTGTGTTTCGGTTATTCCGAAACCTTTCGTTTTCCTCGATCGACCTCTGAAATTTGTTCCTCGGGGTTTATTACAACAAAATTAAATCATTAACACTCTACATTATACATTTCAAGTCTAGATTCCACCCCCGGCCCAAATGATCATTTTGCCCCTAACCTTTCACATTTTTACAATTTAGTCCCTAAGCCCGTATAATGAAATGCATGCAATTTCTACCTTACCCAAGCCTAGCCGGATGTTTTTCCCTCTTATGGAAGCCCACATTTTCCATTATTTCTCATTTCTACCACATATTTTTCACCTTTTGCAAAAAAGTCCTTTTAGGGGTTTTTCATGAAAACCACCTAGAAAAAGATGTTTAACACTCACCCAACTTTCATATTCCTCCATAAATCATTAAAATATAAGGAAATCATGCATGGGTAAAATTTTAAACATGAACCCTAGCATGAAACATGGGTAGAAATGGAGAGAGTAAGCTACCGAAATTTCATAAATACAAAAAACATTAAAAACGGGGCTTGGGAGCACTTACTATTGAGCCTGAAAATGTTAAAAACCCTAGCTATGGTGTCCCTTCAATTTTCGATAGCCATGGAGAAGAAAATGGCTGATTTTTGCCTTTTCTTTCCCATTTTATTTCATTAAAATGCCAAATGACCAAAATGCCCTTAAGCCCTTTCTTTAAAATTTCATCCATGCAAGGCCATTTTTGTTCAAAAACTTAGAAATTAGGCAAATTTCTCTCCAAGACCTTCTAATTTATAATTAAAGTAATTTCATACAAATTGCTTCTAGAATCCAAGTTTTGCAATTTATTCAATTTAGTCTCTAATTTCCAATTGGACACCTTACTCAAAGAATTTCTTCATGAAACTTTAACACATGCATATTCTCATATTCTAGGCCTCATAATAATCATAAAATAAATATTATGATGTCGGATTTGTGGTCCTGAAACTACTATTCTGACTAGGCCCTATTTCGGGATGTTACATTTCTCCCCCTTAGGGACTTTCGTCATCGAAAGTCTTACCAGTAAACAGATTCAGATATTGGCTTCTCATGGTTTCTTCTAGCTCCCATGTAGCCTCTTCCACACCATGTCGGTGCCATAAAACTTTTACTATAGCCACATCTTTATTCCTCAACTGTTTAATCTCACGGGCTAAAATCCTAACTAGTTATTCTCCACAGGTTATGTCCGACCGAATTTCAACCTCAGTCAGTGAAATCATATGAGAGGATTGGTATCGCCTTAACATAGATAAATGGAACATATCATGAATCTTTTCCAGTTCGGGTGGCAATGCCAAACGATAGGCTAACAGTTCAACTCTTTCGGTGATCTCGTACGGTCCGATAAATCGCGGACTCAATTTGCCTTTCCGACCAAATCTCAACACCCTTTTTCATGGAGATACTTTCAAGAATACTCTATCTCCAACTTGGAACTCAATTTCCTTTCTTTTCAGATCAGCATATGACTTTTGTCTATCCGATGTCGCTTTTAGACAATTTCGTATCACTTTAACTTTCTCTTCAGTTTCTTTAATCAGATCAACTCCATGAATCTGACTTTCCTTAAGTTTTGTCCAATATAATGGAGTTCGGCACTTTCTTCCATATAAGGCCTCATAAGGTGCCATCTTCAAACTTGTTTGAAAACTATTGTTGTAGGCAAATTCTACTAATAGCAGGTATTTTTCCCAACTACCCTGAAATTCGAGAATACAACATCGCAACATATCCTCGAGAATCTGAATCATCTGTTCAGACTGACCATCGGTATGAGGGTGTAAAGATGTACTAAAGCTCAAATTCGTACCCAAGGCTTCTTGTAATTTATTCTAGAATCTCGAAGTGAACCTCGGGTCTTTGTCTGAAATAATCGACAGTGGTACTCCATGCAACCTTACAATCTCAAGGATGTATAAGTCGGCCAACTTATCAAAAGAGTAATCTGTCCTTACCAGAATAAAATGAGCCAACTTCGTAAACTTATCCACTACAACCCATATGGCATCTTTCTTTTTTGGAGTCAAAGGCAATCCTGTCGCGAAATCCACGGTAACTCTGTCCCACTTCCATTCGGGGACCATCACAGGTTGTAACAACCTTGAAGGTACTTGATGTTTAGCTTTAACTTGCTGACATACCAGGCATTTTGATACAAATTCAAAAATATCTCTTTTCATGTCGTTCCACCAGTACATTTTCTTCAAATTGTTGTACATCTTGGTACTTCCCGGGTGAATTGACAAACGGCTGTCATGTGCTTCTTGCAAAATCTTTCGAATAAGCTTATTGTCCTTGAGTACAAAAACCCTATCTCTGAACATCAAACATCCATCAGAACCAATCTAAAAATCTAATTCAATACCTGATTCACATTGAGTTCTTTTTGCTTGCAAGTCATCATCATTAGTTTGAGCATTATAGATTTCCTGAAGAAATGTCGGCCTAGCCTCTAGCTCGGCCAAGACTGAACCATCATCGAGCAATGCCAAACGAGCATCCATGGCTCTCAAAGCAAACAAGAATTTTCTGCTCAATGCATTGGTGACCACATTTGCCCTTCCCGGGTGATAGTTAATGATCAGATCATAGTCCTTAATTAATTCTAACCATCTCCGCTGTCTCAAATTTAATTCTTTTTGAGACATCAAATACTTCAAACTCTTGTGGTCCGTAAATATACGACAAGTCTCACTGTATAAATAATGCCTCCATATTTTTAAGGTAAAAATAATAGTGGCAAGTTTTTAGTCGTGTGTCAAATAATTCTTCTCGTGTGGCTTTAACTGCCGCGAAGCATAAGCTATCACTTTGCCATCATGCATGAGTACACAACCTAGTTCATTTAAGGATGCATCATTGTAGACTACAAACTCTTTTCCCGACTCAAGTAATACTAAGAGTGGAGCTTCAGTCAACAATGTTTTCAACTTCTCGAAACTTTGCTAACACTTATCTATCCATTCGAATTTAACATCTTTCTGTTGCAACCTTATCATTGGAGTTGCTATCATGGAGAATCCTTTCACAAATCTTCAGTAGTAACCAGCTAATCCCAAAAAGCTTCTAACCTCGGTTACATTTTTAGGCGATTTCCAATCGACAATAACAGAGATCTTGCTTGGATCAACTCAGATGCCTTCACCCGAAACAATGTGACCCAAAAATCCTACCTCTCGGAGCCAAAATTCACTCTTGCTAAACTTAGCATAATTGTTTCTCCCGTAATGTTTGCAAAACCATTATTAGATGCTTCGCATGTTTCGTCTCATCCTTAGAATAAATTAAAATGTCGTCAATGAACACAACGACAAACTTATCCAAGTATGGCCGAAAGATTCTATTCATTAGATCCATAAATAGGGTCGGTGCATTCCTTAACCCAAACGGCATGACGAGAAATTCATAATGATCGTACCTCGTTCTGAAAGCTGTCTTAAGTACATCTGATTCTTTAACTCGCAGCTAATAATAACCGGACCTCAAGTCTATCTTAGAGAACATAGTGGCTCTTCTCAACTGATCCAATAAATCTTTGATCCTTGGTAAATGATATTTATTCTTGATAGTTACCTTGTTCAGTTGGCAGTAATCTACGTATAACCTCATTGGACTATCTTTCTTCCTTACAAATAGAATGGGAGCACCCCAAGGTGAAAAGCTCGGCCTTACAAAACCTTTATCTGTCAGCTCTTGCAACTGTGCTTTCAAATCTCTCAGTTTAGTTGGTGCCATCCTATATGGAGCAATTGAAATAGGAGCTGTCCCTGGTATCAATTCAATGCCAAACTCTATTTCTCTTTCAGGGGGTAGTCCGGGTAATTCCTCTAGAAACACATTTGGATACTCACATACTATCGACACAGACTCAATCTTTAACTCTGTTTCCTTAGTGTTCAATACAAATTCAAGGTAGGCTTCATACCCTTTCATCATATATCTCTGAGCGACCATTGCCGTGATTACAACCAGCGACGAACCCAATTCTCTTAAATCAACCTGTAAAATCTCATCATCCGGGCATTTCAATTTAATATGCTTACTACTACAATTTACAATCACATCATGCGGGACTAACCAATCCATACCAAGTATTACGTTAAACTCATCAAAAGGTAACAACATAAGGTCAGCCGAAAAACAATAACCCTGAATCGCCAAAGGACAATTTTTATAGGCTTTATCAACCAGAACTGATTTGCCTAGTGGGTTCGACACTCTAATGATGAATTCCGTAAGTTCAACGGGTATGTTCATACTAGACACCAATCTCATGCAAATATATGAATGCGTCGACCCTGGGTCAATTAAAGCAATAACACTTGTATTAAAAAAAGAAAAAGTACCCGTAATAACATCAGGAGCAGAGGCTTCCTCTCAAGCACAATTGTGTATGTTCTCGCCGGGGCTCGAGCCTCTAATTTTACAGCGTCTTTAGCCTCGACTCAACTGCCACTAGAACTTTCAGGGTACCTCAGAGGTCTACCTCAAGTAATGGGATACTCGACTACGGAGTCACTTCCATTTCTTTTTCATTTCGTTCTGGGCAGTTTCTGAGAAAGTGATCAAGAGAACCACATTTGAAATGCTATTCATTCGGCACTCTCCAGAGTGAAATTTGTTACAACTTTTACACTTCAGCTTTTGGTCATCTACACTCCCCACACTAGTCACCATCGGGGAGGAAGACCTCTGATTTCGTTGTTTGGAGCCTCTCGCTTTACCCGAATATCCTACCGATGAAGTGGAACGTTCATGCTGGCTCCTTGATTTCTTCGTTTAAAATGAGAGCGTCTTACTGTTGGACCTCTTGCTCGAAAATCGAGCTTCTCTCTTAGCTTGCTTTCTTTCATTATTAAGCTCCTCGACCTTCTTGGCCTGATCAGCCAATGCAGTAAACTCCCATATTTCAAGGATTTCGATCAATAACTTGATTTCCTCATTTAGACCTTCCTCGAAGCCTTTACACATTTTCGATTCAATTTGGACGCATTCAGTTGCGTACTGACTTAGCCTTACGAACTCTCTCTCGTATTCTGCTACAGTCTTGTTCCCTTGTTTGAGTTCCAGGAACTCCTTTCGCTTTGAGTCTAAGAACCTCTGACTGATGTATTTCTTTTTAAATTCTACTTGGAAAAATTCCCAAGTAATGTTTTCCTTTGGCACTACAGTCTTCCACCAGTGGTATGCAATATCATTCAAGAGTGACATGACACACTTCAAGCACTCCTCAAGTGTGCACGACAGTTCATCTAATACTCGTGTAGTATTCTCAAGCCAGAACTCGGCTCTTTCGGCATCATCATCAACCTTAGCTCTAAATTCTTCAGCCCCATACTTTCTAAGCTTGTCTGAAGGGCCTTTACCAACTCTCATAAATACCATACCTCGTGGTACTTCCTCATTAGGTTGGTTAGGGGGTGGGGGAGGTCGTCGTATGTTGGGGCGATTCCTCAAGTAATCCTCAAACCACTCGTCCATCATTTTGAAGAAGGCGGCCTTGGCCTCTTCCCGACCTTTAGACATAGACCTTCTACTACTAATAGAAATAGTTTGATGTACGAAAGCTGGAGCATTGTTCTCGGCTCCCTCGGACTCATCTTATGCTTGATTGGAAGATATTTACCATATTCAAAAACAATTTAAACAGTTAGGAGATGTCACACTATCAATGTTTAAATAATGGCTTGTATAGTGAAATCCAATACTCTCTACGGTAGTCCTATAACTGACTAAACCGTAGCTCTGATACCACTAAATGTAACACCCCTTACCCGTACTCGAGATCGGGGATAACTACGAGGCGTTACTGGACATATATACAAGCATAAACAGAAAATACGGGTTATAAAATTTCGTTTCAACTTAAAACAAACTCACTAACATTGTAGTGTCCCAATTTTGAGCCATTGTAGTGTCCTAAGTTTGGGCCATTGTAGTGTCCTAATTTTGGGCCTACAAGGCCCTAAACAAACATTGAGAAAGGTTCGGGACAAAACTAAAGATCTGTGGAAAACTTATAGGTTAATACCTCACATGCCCATATTGAGATCATACACACGCCCGTGTGCATTGAGGCACGCTCGTGTGGTCACCCTGTGTCCAAAACTTGAGTATTCTGTTAGATTCCCACAGCCAATACACATGCCCGTGTTTGAAACTGACTTAAAATTTTAGGTGCAGGGGACACACGGCCATACCAAACGCCCAAGGGCGATCCGTGTGTCACACACGGTCTGGACACACGCCCATGTGTCTACCCGTATGGACCTTGTTGGCTACTTATCAAGCTTTAGTCACCCTCAATTTCTCACTCTCATCTATAAATTCAACTAATATATAACATACCCTAATCTCACTCAAGTTCTATCATAATTGTCAATTGCATATAAACCTCATATTATTGATTTTGCACATACTAGGTTAGCTTTTTTGTATTAAAGATTATAGTCTCATTAATCACAATATCGAATTTGGATTGTCTTTTAACTTATTGCCAATTGTGATCCTCCAAATTTCAAATGAATTGGTCACATTTAATGTATCCATTCATAATACACGATGTAGTCATTTTAACAAGTAAAACAGAATTGCATGATTAGTAGGATAGCAACCTACACCAATACAGGTCATATATCAAGGCCATACACAAAATGAATAGACATAACATTCAAGCCTTTACATTGCTAGCCAAATGACACATATGACACAATGGCCCAAAAATACCTATACATGCCATTGAACAAAATAAAGTATCTATGTACCAAAGCTAGACTAGTTGATAGTGTGTTGACTCTCCAACCATCTTCCAACCTTTACGAGTCTTCGAGCTCTGAAAGACAGGGAAAAGAGAGGGGTAAGCATTTTCATGCTTAGTAAGCTCAAATAACTGGAAATTAAACTTACCAAGTAATTAGCATACATCCATAATAGATAAGGAAACCGACAAGTATGAGATGGTTCCCTATCACATGCACTTAGCCAATGAGTTAGTCACATCACAAGTCACCATGTAATTTATCTTAGATGAGCTCATCATTCAACATTTCATTTTGTGCATGTATTTCATGTTAATCCCATTGAGTGTCTAGGAAATCTTGATGGAATATCCATTAACCGTCAATTCATAAGGATGATCACTTCAGGTGTGCACTCCCGCAAACCTCACATCTTATGGCAGGATTACCAGTCCAGGCTAACTCCCCCATATAGTAAACTCATAAGGTGATGCCGGGATTACCAGTCCAGGCTAAATCCCTTATTGCGAAAAATGCCTTTAATGAGCTTGAATCTGAATTACCAGTCCAGGCTAAATTCAGACCTTGATTGGATTACCCGTTCCGGCTAAATCCATAATGCACATGTATTCTTCGGGAGGCTCAATCATCCAAAGGAACACCCGTCCTGGCTAGATCCTTTTCATAATTGAGATCAGCAGATTATCCGTCCGGGCTAAATCCTTTCTACAAGACATGCAGGATCTCATTACACATGTAAAACATAGTTTATCCATCGAATTCCCTTTTTAACCTCAACCGAGACAATTTTTCAACACATCATTATCAGGAATGCATTTCATGAAATCTTATGCTATCAATAAATGCAATCATCATTCATTCACAAATCATATAATTAGGAATATTAGGAG
Organism: Gossypium hirsutum; assembly: GCF_007990345.1. NCBI lineage: Eukaryota > Viridiplantae > Streptophyta > Magnoliopsida > Malvales > Malvaceae > Gossypium > Gossypium hirsutum. The sequence goes on along the minus strand of NC_053433.1, from coordinate 96,897,486 downwards.
TTTACTTTAAGTTATCCGAACTTACCTGGTATTCGTTTCGGTGCTATGTTTCGGTTATTCTAAAACCTTTCGTTTTCCTTGATCGACCTCTGAATTTATTCCTCGGGGTCTATTACAACAAAATTAAATCATTAACACTCCACATTATACATTTCAAGTCTAAATTCCACCCCAGTCCCAATGACCGTTTTGCCCCTAACCTTTCACATTTTTACGATTTAGTCCCTAGGCTCGTATAATGAAATGCGTGCAATTTCTATCTTACCCAAGCCTAACCGAATGTTTTTCCCTCTTATGGCAGCCCACATTTTCCATTATTTCTCATTTCTACCACATATTTTACACCTTTTGCAAAAAGGTCCTTTTAGGGGTTTTTCATGAAAACCACCAAGAAAAAGATGTTTAACACTTACCCAACTTTTATATTCCTCCATAAACCATCAAAATACAAGTAACTCATGCATGGGTAAATTTTTAAACATGAACCCTAGCATGAAACATGGGTAGAAATGGAGAGAGATGCTATTGGAATTTTCAAAATACAAAGAACATTAAAAACGGGGCTTGGGAGCACTTACTATTCAGCTTGAAAATGTTGAAAACCCTAGCTATGGTGTCCCTTCAATTTTTGGCAGTCGTGGAGAAGAAAATGGCTGGTTTTTGCCTTCTTTTTCCTATTTTATTTCATTAAAATGCCAAATAACCAAAATGCCCTTATGCCCTTTCTTTAAATTTTCATCCATGCAAGCCCATTTTTGTCCAAAAACTTAGAAATTGGGCAAATTTCTCTCCAAGACCTTATAATTTATAATTTAAAGAAATTTCATACAAATTGCTTCTAGAATTTAAGTTTTGTAATTTATTTAATTTAGTATCTAATTTCTAATTGGACATCTTACTTAAAGAATTTCTTCATGAAACTTTAACACATGCATAGTCTCATACTCTAGGCCTCATAATAATCATAAAATAAATATTTTGATGTCGAATTTGTGGTCCCAAAACCACAATTCCTACTAGGCCCTATTTCGGGATGTTACACAACTGATTATGAAAAGTGCATTTGCTTCGAGGTAGGATTGAGGGATAATCTGAGGGTTCTGATAGCTCGCAGAGGGAGCGAGTTTTTGTCGTCTTGGTGGAAAAGGCAAAAATTACTGATGAGGTTAAGCGCGTTGAACGCGAAAATAGAGACCTTATGAGAGGTAAGAATAAGAGGGATTCGGAGCCCTCTAGTTTTATTCAGAAGCCTAAAAAATGGGATAAATCTGATAAGACTCTGAGATTTGAGGTCCAGTTGCTCTTACTGTGGTTTAGCCGTGTAGGGATTATGGTAGACGCTATCCGGGCCAATGTTGGAGGATGTTAGGAGCTTGTCTGCAATGTGGGTCGATAGAGCACCGTATCAGGGATTGTCCACTGTGTTATGATAAGATGCAAGCTCTAACTCCGGGATTTATTTAGCCTGAGCAAGCAGTTCAACAATCGCCTAGGGGCCGCGGTCTGGCCAGGGGTGGTAATGGTTTAGAGAGAGGTTAGAGAGCATCGGGCAGAGTTGCTAATTTGACTAAGGCGAGGCAGCTTGCATTAGTATATGCTGCTAGACATTGTAAAGATAGAGATACCAAAAATGTTATCGTCAGTACATTTTTAATTCATACTGCTCCATATTTTACATTAATAGATATAGGATCAATACACTCCTATATTGCTAGTTTTGTTTCTGTAAATTTGGGGATTTTTGTTTAGAGCACTTTTGGAGAGATTATTGTACTTATTCTGTTGGGTTAATTAGTTCGGGTTAATAGACTGTATAGGAATGTGCCGTTAGAGATACTAGGGGTTGTGTTTCTGACTAATCTAATGGAGTTACCATTTGGGGAATTCGATCTGATTTTGGGAATGGACTGGCTCATGAAGCATGGAGTTAGTTTGGATTGTGTTACTAAGAGGGTAGTTCTGATATTTGAGAATGACGTAGAAGTGATTATGATCAGTGAGCGTCGGGATTAGTTATCTAATGTAATCCCTACTTTTGTGGTCAAAAAGTTGGTTCATAAAGGGTGTAAGGTATTTTTGGCCTACGTGTTTAATTCTAGTTCTATGGATTTATCTGTTAGGAATATTCAGACGGTTAAAGAGTTTTTGAATATTTTACCGATGAGTTATTAGGTTTGCCTCCAAATTGGAAGGTCGAGTTCAGTATCGAGCTTCTACCGGGTACAGCTCTAGTGTTTATTACTTCTTACTGTATGACACCGAAAGAGCTTATGGAATTAAAGGCTCAGCTTTAAAAATTCCTCGATTAAGGATTTATCCATTCTAGTGTGTCTCCGTGGGGGGCATCAGTTCTATTTATAAAAAAGAATGATGGTATTATGAAGATGTGTATAGATTACCGTCAGCTGAATAAATTGACGATAAAGAATAAGCATCCATTTCTGAAGATCGACGACTTATTCGACCAGTTCCGTAGGGGGTTTTTAGTTTTCAAGATAGATATCTGTTTTGGGTATTATTAGCTTAAGGTTAAGGAGTTTGATTTTCATAAAACTACTTTTAAGACTCAATATGAGCACTACGAGCTTCTAATCATGCTTTTTGGTTTGACGAATGCTCCGGCTGCATTTATGGATCTTATGAACTGAGTTTTCCAGCCATTTTTGGATCAATTCATTATGGTCTTCATTGACAACATTCTCGTATACTCTAAGACTGAAGATAATCATGATGAACATCTTAGAGTAATTTTTTAGATACTCCGTAAGAAATAGCTTTACGCTAAGTAGAGCAAGTACGAATTTTGTTTAAGAGAGGTAACTTTTTTGGGTCATGTGGTTTTTGCTGAGGGGATCTGAGTTGATACTAAGAAAATCAAGGCTATGCTTGAGTGAAAATAGCCTAGAAATGTTTCTGAAATCCGTAGCTTTCTTAGGCTAGCGGGTTATTATCAGAGGTTTGTCGAGAGGTTCTCATTTATTGCAGCTCATCTGACTAAGTTGTTGCGTAAGAACACCCCATTTGTCTAGATCGATGAGCAGCAACCAAGTTTTAAGAAGCTCAAATGCATTCTAACTCAGAGTCTTGTTCTGATACAGCCTAAATTCGGTAAGGAATTTGTGGTTTATAGTGATGCATCACATGTTAGTTTGGGTTGTGTTCTGATGCAAGACAGTAAGATAGTGGCTTATGCGTTTTGACAGCTTATGTTATACGAGTGCAACTATGCTACGCACGTTCTTGAGTTAGCTGCGGTTGTCTTTGCCTTAAAGGTTTGGAGGCATTATTTGTATAGTGAGAGGTGTATCATTTACACCAATCACAAGAGCCTCAAGTATTTCCTTACTCATAATGAGTTAAACCTTAAAAAACGTAGATGAATTGAGTTACTCAAGGATTACGACTGTATTATTGAGTATCATCTCGATAAAGCCAATATGATGGCTGATGCTTTTAGTCGTAGAGCAATGTCTGATTTATAGGCGATGTTTGTTTGCCTAAGTCTGTTTGATGATGGGAGTCTGTTAGCCGAGTTACAAGTTAAGCCGACTTAGATTGATTTGATTCGGGTTAAACAGTTGGAGGATGATTATTTGGTTCTGCGATTCCATTAGGTGGAGGATGATAGTATGCTTGATTTTGGGCTGAACAGTGATGGAGTTTTGTGTTTCTGAGGATAGGTTTATGTACCTAACGACTTTGATTTGAGGTAGTCAATTCTATGGGAAGCACATAGTAGCTCATATGCTATGTATCCCAATGGAAACAAGACGTATTGTGATTTGCGTGAGTTATACTAGTGGTCAAGGTTGAAACGGAAGGTAACATATTTTGTTTCTCAGTGTCTGACGTGCCAATAGGTTAAGGCTGAGCACCAATTGCCTTCAGATTTACTTCAACCCATAAAGATTCCCCTATAGAAATGGGAACGGTTGATTATGGACTTTGTTAGTGGGTTGCCCTTAACACCCACTAAGAAGAATTCTGTATGGGTTATCGTGGATCAATTGACCAAGTCTACCCACTTCATTCTTGTTAGGATAGATTACTCCCTTCAGAAGTTAGCTAAGTTATATGTTTCTGAGATCATGAGACTTTATGAGGTTCCTGTCTTGATTATTTCTGATAGAGATCCTCATTTCACTTCTCGATTTTGGAGAAAGCTTTACGAGGCTTTGGGTTCAAGATTAGACTTCAATACTTCATTATCTAAGAGGGTGATTCAGATACTGGAGGATATGTTTCAGAATTTTGTGATCGATTTTCGAAGTAGTTGGGAGGAGTTTTCGCCATTAGTCGAGTTCGCCTACAATTATAGTTTCCAGTCTAGTATTCAAATGGCACTTTACGAGGCTATGTATGGTCGTAAGTGTCGTACTCTGTTGTGTTGGATTGAGTTGGGTGAGCGACGGGTTTTGGGTTCTCAGTTGGTTTCCGAGACTGAGGATAAAGTTAGACTGATTCAGGAATGGCTTAATATGGCTTCTAATAGACAGAAGTCTTATTCGGATCTAAAGAGGCGAGATATTGAGTATTCTGTGGAGGACTATGTTTTCCTTAAAGTATCTCTTGGAAGAAGGTTCTACAGTTTAGACATAAGGGCAAGTTGAACCCTAGGTTCATTAGGCCATATCAGATTCTGAAACGTGTGGAACCAGTCGCCTATCAGTTAGAGATACCTCCAAAGCTGAACTGTATTCATGGTGTGTTCCATGTCTCCATGTTGAGGTAGTATCGGTTGGACCTATCTCATATTGTTTTTGTTGAGGAAATTGACGTTAGACTAGCTTTGACATTTGAGGAAGAGCCGATTCAGATTTTGGATCGAGACATTAAAGTCTTCAGAAGGAATTCCATTCCTTTGGTAAAGATTCCGTGGCGGAATCATGGCACTAAGGAAGCTACGTGGAAACTTGAGGACTTGATTCAACAATAGTATCCACATATCTTTGAATCAGCAATTTGGCCTTTTTTTTTTTGCTATTATTGTTTGAATCGCCTGATGGTAGAGTTTGATTGGGTTTTGAATTGTGTAAGAATTAAAAAAAAATTAGGTTGTTTGGGTGGTTAATATCTTTTATTATTTTAATTATTTTAATTATTTTTCTAAATTCCCAAAAACCAAAACAGATTGGCACGTTTCCATACCCCCTCGTTCCTTCAATTTTCTATATAATTTTTTAATTTTTGGTTTGAAGTCTGTTTCTTTTTTTCTTCTTTTCCAAATTCCATGATTTCTTAATTTGTTTCACCCTTTTTGCTTAGTTCTTTTGCACTATTAAAGATTTATTATTTTCTTGATTTGATAAATTCTTTTTGTAACACTTAATCCCTGTTTTGTTGGCTGCAAACCGTTAAAAGGTAAGGTTTTGATTATTTTTGTTATTCTTTTGTTGAAAGTGGTCTTTGGACGTTTAGGGATTTCTAGAAATTCTGTGGTTGTGGTGTTAATTTGAGAGGGTGTTATCTAATTAGTTCGATTCGTTATAAGGGACATTCGTTTTGGAGGGTTTTAATTAGTTATGTGTGAGCAACTTTCATGTAAATTTGCAAACCGTTACTGATTTAAGTTGTGTTAACTGTTGATTTAGGTGTGGGAGTACTCGATTGTTGATTTCACGTCAGAAAACCTTCAGGTGTGTAACGAGAAACTCGAAAATCAACAAATGTAAAATAACACTGTCGACGTTACACGGTCGTGTGTCAAGCCAATATGTATTAATTAAAATGTAATTTATTTTTAATTTAATACTAAAAATTAAAATAATTGCTGACATAGAAAAATAATTGAAAGCAAGAAGATAGACAAATATATGTTAAAAATAAGAAATTAAAATACTATCTTTTTTAATAATTTTATACAATAATTGTGAATATTTATATAGATTTAAAAAAAATAAAAAATAAAAAATTATTTATCTAGTTATCTTACATAAAAATTATATAATATTTATATTCATTATAGTATTATTTATGGTTTATGATAATTATATATATTTATTTTTATTGAGAAAAAAATTTCAAAAATCATCTAACCATTTCAAATTTTACTTAAGACATTAAATTTTATTTATTTAAATTTATAAAAAAAATAGTAATATTTACCCATTAAGTTGTGTATGTAATCTTTAGACCTTGTAATCTAATCTAATCTAATATATATGATTTATACCATTTAATAAAATACATATTTTATGATTTACTATTTTCTTAAAGAACTTTTATTTATTGACATTTTGAGTTAAAATTTTGCAATAATTGAGCTTCAATATCTTTAAAAATGGTTTGATGAATTGAATTAAAGATTTGGTTTAACTGAAAGACCAAATTGAGTTGTTGAAAATGTCTGTTTTAGTTGGGTCCTTAAATTTTTAGGTAATAGTGATCCAAGTCCAAATTCAATGAAGGCCCAATTTCTGGAGCCCAAAGCAGTTTTAATACTTTATGAATTATGAAAAACTTCAATAGCTTAGCCACATTACATTTCACTTTAAATAAAATGGAAATGTTGTTGTAAATATAAAATGAAATCTGTATTATGTGATATTAGCTTAATATGATTTAATTTTATCAAATTATTGGACGTGAATCCAATATTAACTAATATTAAATTGAAGACTGATTTTAGAAAATGATATTTTATTATGTATATTACATAATTAAAACAACCAAATCAAGGTTACATAATTACGGGACTTGAATTCAAATATTAGCTAATAGGACGTGAATTACGTAATATAAATAATAAAATCAATCAAATTGGTAATTAAGCTGCAAATAATTTAATTCTTTAATTTGTAATAGCAAGAAAGGTATATTTATAAGCACTAGAATCAAAGTACCATATATATTTTTTATTGGTATTAGTGCATATTGATATCAGCATGTTTTGATCTATCATTTTGAATTCATCGATATGTTTTTTTAAAAAATAATATATATTACATATATATATTATATAAACATGATACCCTTTATATTTTATGAAAAATTACATTTTATTAGAAAATATTTTATTTACCAAAATTATTTTTATTTATTATCTTAAATTCATTAAAAATTTCTTTTGGACTAGAGTTATTTGGATGGGTATCTAGATCAATCCATCCAAAATGTTTTTGGACTTACTTTTTAAGCCCATCCCAAATCTATGCTTATTTTTTTTAGGGTTTTGTTCATTTTTTTAATAATGTTTGAATCAAATCGAACATGTCAATTGGATTGGTTGGATTGACAATCGATCGGGATATTAGCCTAGAGAAAGTCATTAGACTAGTTGACTTGGGAATCAATACGAATCGGTTGCATTAAGCGGTTGAACCGGTTTTTTTAATTTTTTAATGATTTATTTAATCGAATCAGACGAGCCAATCAAACTAGCAAACTGGTGGAATGATCAGTTTGACCACTGGTCCGGTTCTTAGAACCTTGGTTGCTTCTTTTATATTCTATATCCTTGTATCTTGCAATGTCGTTCTTCTTCTACATTCTACAATTTATTTCTTTATCCATAGATGGTTATTTTCCATCAAAATTTAAATGGCACCATGTAACACACCTTACCCGCCCTGACATATGGTACGAATGAGAGATGCTATTGGAAACTCTCAAGTTTAAACAAAAAATTTTCTTTGGTAAAAATATATGTTTCGTCGCATATTAATGTTATTTAAATCAAACTGGTAAAGTCTATGAAGATTCAAATATTATTAGAAATCATTTCGAGACATTGAACACATACAAAAACATTACCAAATCATAAAGCAAGGGTTTAAAACCATTCGAGCTAAGAAAAATAGAGGTTTTACTATAATTTAAAATTTAAAACAACTTAAATGAAATAACACACTAATAATATATTTGTTTATAATAGTTTTTAAAGAGTCTACAATTCTAGCATGTTTCAATTTTAGGGTTTTTATTTATTATTATTATTTTGTCTTCTCAGTGGTGATGGGGAGCTGATAATCTTTTTTGATTGATTTTGGACTGTATGGAAAATTATTTGGCTAATCTTTCTTTGGATGACGAGGAGAAGGAGATCTTACAGATCCAAAATAAGGATGAGCATGTAAAGGAGAACTATGATCATTTCTTGGTAGGGTGCTTTCTAACTATGAGAAGCACTGTGGCTAATCTCTAGCACTCGGTGAGAGGGGTCCAAATTACAGATATGGGAGAAAAACGTTTTTTATTTCATTTATTTCATAAAATGGATCTAGATCGGGTGCAAAATGGTGATCCTTGGATCCTCAATAATCATCTTCTGTTGACTCATTGATTGGTGGATGGAGAAAATCCTCTAAAAGCACCCCTACTTTATGTAAGGTTTTGGGTACAAGTCCATGAATTACCACCAAGTTTTTTCTCTGAGCATATAACAAAACAATTGGGAGATTTTGTGGGGGGAATTCCTAGAGTATGATACTGAAAATTTAGAGAGGGGTTTGAACAATTATATGCCGATCCGGGTAAAAGTGGATGTTAGGCATCCTCTTAGAAGAAAGAAGAATCTTATGTTTGCCCCAGGTAAATGCTAGTTTGTTAGTTTCAAGTATGAAACACTTACTCTATTTGCTTCTTTTGTGGTCATTTGGGACACAACGATTCATTCTGTCAAATCCGAATGGCAAACGTGTTGAAAGAAGTGGAAATGGGATGGGATTTGTTGATTTGAGCCTAATCAAGGAAAGCTATGACAATGAGTAGCAGATGGTTAAGATGTGAGGGGGTAAGGGAGACTTATGGTGATGCTATAACTCAATATGATCCGGTCTTAGAGTTGAACTTAGAAGGAGACACAAATTTTATGGAAAATAAAAATGGAATCGAATAGATATGGAGCATAATTCAGAGGATGGACCACTAGAAATGGGTGATGGTAAGAAGAGACCAAGGAGGGAATGGGGTAACCAGAACGAATGCCACCATCAACCACCGAAAACCTACTGTTGCCAACCATTTTTTGACCACCAGAATGCCACTGTCATAGCCGCCGACACCTCAATCTATTTGGTTTTTACCGATTTGGTCCAGGCAAATTACAGCCCGATCTGTCCAATCTAATGACGGCCTGACTGGTCCAGTCCAGCTGGCTGGATCGTCAGCCTGGTTTCACATACCAGGCTCGGTTCGACCAGTTTTTGGGTTTTCGTCTCGGTTTCAAGCTCTCGAGCCAAACTTACGATCTCAGGTCCAACTTTCAAGTTCAAGTACCCATTAGGCCAATTGTTTGACTTGAAAATTAATTTCCAAAAATATCATATTAATTTTAGTTAATTTGATTAATTTAATTTTACTTGATCAAAATTAATTTTCCCAAAAATCACCTAGATTTTTCAAATTAATTTTTCAAGAAAATTATTTAATCAAATTCTCTAGGTGAACAATTCTTACAATAGCCCAATTTAATTCTATATTGAATAAATTGACTCAATTAAATTATTTTCAAAGTCGTAGAATTTTCTTATAATTCAAATGCAATCCGATCGAACTTTTGTTGAGCTAGTAGAGAGACCAATCAGACATATACAATTAGGCTCTAGTAATTGCAATTATGTCCAGAAGCATCATTCAGATAATTCACAATTACTTAATCATGGAGTCAGTTCACAAGAAGTACCATGATTGAAAACTCCTTATTGTATACTCTTTATGAAAACAATTCATCCAACTACTTTTTCCAATGACCTAGTCATGTGTGTGTTACCCTTATATGATATCCTTGATTCCTTTAAGTTAAATTCGTTCATTCAATACAATCTTATTTTATATCATTGTCACTGTTGTGTCTTCTTAATGATTAATATGACCACTGTCAACAAATGGCTGTGATAAATTGCTCATTCGAGAACTAACAACCTGTGGCCACATTCTATATTTATCAATCCACATAATGTCAATGAGAGGATATTGTTAACTCTTTAATTGAGCTATGAATTCCACTGTTGCTAGTAAAGTCATGCCATACACAAGTCATGTACCCGACATATCGGCTATCGTCTCTATCATCTTTAAAGCATAAGCCTCCACTTATATCAAAGCACATGAGTTACATACGCATGGTCAATGACTAACTCAAGATTTAGGTAAATCACAACATGAATGTCACAAGTGAGTTAATTCACAAACGAATTAAGAATTAATTCATCTTGGGTCTAGTCCAGTGTATCATTTTGCCAATAAATACATCTATATCTTTTCTCGTGGAGTCAACTACTCAAATAGCCAAGACTAACCATCTTCGTAATTGGATTTGTAGTCAACAAAATAATCCTTTTTAGTATTTGAATCAAATGCTCACTTTGATTCTTTTACAGGATTACGGACTTGTTTATATTATCTACTGAAGTAAGTTACCTTTCTTGCAATGTAAATGTTCTTATAGTGCAACTTATCATCAGTTCAAACTTAGACAATCAATGAGCTAATATTTGTTTGTCGTAATTTCGCTATGTGATAAGTGATAAATATAACATATTTTAGCCTCATTTTTAATGTGTTTTTGGATGATTATTCAATTTAAAATAGTGAATTTTATGCTCCTAATCCATTAAATTCATGTTTCTGTACTTAGAAGGGCATTTGGGAGCAAAAGAAGTAAAAACGAGTGAAAATAAAAAAATTGAAATAAGTTTCAAGAGCTACACGGGCTAGGCACATGACCTTGTGAGCCACACGAGCTACCACACGGCCATGTGCCAGACCGTGTGAAAATCATGAATCGCATTCCAAACTTGTGGGAAAGCACATTTTTTAGGTTTTTCGGGCATTTTAAGACCTATATATAACAAAAATAAAAAGAGATAAGTGAGCTGTTAGAGAATATTAAAGAAAACAACTCAAAAAACACCATTGAAACTGACTCTGAAACAGATTTCCATTAAGATTGAAGATTTCCTTTTGATTTTTTGAAGTTTATTATGAGTTTCTTTATTTCTTGTGGTTATACTGTCTTTGAGATGTTTTTATTTGCTATTATGAACTAGTTTTCCAAATACCTAGGGAGATGAACCCTAGGATGGATTATATTATTTTATTTCTATTTTTACGCAATAAATACTTGGATTTTGTTTTCAATTATGTGTTCTTAATTAGTTTGATATTTCTAGACTATTAATCCATGTTTGATGTGCTTAAATCAGAGGAGGAATAGACCCTGTTTAAGAGTAAAGCTAGCATAATTAAGTGGAGTTGCATGTAATCCTAGAAATAAGATGGCATAAATCTACCAGATTATAGTAAAATCTAATAGGGGGTCCATAGATCTAGTTAACTCGAAAATAGAGGTTTTAATTAGAAAGAAATTTCAATTAATCAACCTAGAGTCAGTTGCTTTTAATTTTGAAGAAAGATATTAGCATAATTTAGGAATTTCTACGGATCAAGATACTAAGTGAAGAAATTGCATAATTTAGATTGATAATGATAGATGAAGTCTAGGTGAATTCTTTCCTGGGTATTGTTTCACTTCTTGGTTGTTAATCGTTTATTTTCCTGATTTGTTCTTTTGTTAAATTAATTAGTTAATTTTAGTTTTTAATCAGACACTCCAATTTGTCGGTTAAATAATAGAAAGACAATAATTACTAGTACGTTTAGTCTTTGTGGGAATGATATCTTTTCTCACCATGGCTATAGTATTAATTGATAGGTGCACTTGCCTTTGTCGAATTTTTAGTTGGTTTACGACTACATCATTATGCATGCAAATATAAAAGACAGAAATACAACTGACATAACAGTGAAATGTGAAATTTAATTATTCATTGTTCAAATATATAAAAAAAATAATTATATGTTTACTACAATATGGGCACATTTCCCAACAATAATATAGTTTTACAATGAAGTATTGGAGTACTCCGAGGATCATACCCAAGCGAGGTAAGACTAAACTAAGATTAACTTCTACGCTAATCGTCTAGTTAGCACTTTAACTAAACTATATTATGATTAATCCTTAGGTGATGAGAAAACCTATTTCATAAAAAATTAATAAAAACTATGGTGGAGATAGATTGCAGATTTTATTAGATTTAATGATAGAAGACTAACTCGCTCCAGTGTTCATAATTAACTCCTATTTTGGGTTCTATTAAATCAACTAGTCATTAACCTAACAGAGCCTCTCGGCCTTCCACTAACCTAATGTGTCAACAATAATTACTTATCTCTTAAAGTCATATTCCAGACCGGATTGGGGTAAGGTTTTCACGGATAACAATATCGATTTCGAGTTTATTCCCACCTGTATAACTTTTTAGGGTCGTCAAGCCTAGAGTTTTAAGTTTTTCCTATCCCAATGAGCTGGTCCGCTAAGAAACCCTACATAGCCGTTAATTAATCCCACATCCACTCGTTAATCTCCCTTACCAGATTAGTTCCCTATGGATTTAACAAACACAATGCAATTGATGGAAAATATAAACATTAAGAATAGATAAAAAAAACAAAGATAAGAAAAATCTTGATATAATTATAAACGTGCGAACAATAATCCGTTGACGAGTTGATGATACTACAATCCGATCCTCGTGAAGAACAAAATAGAAAACTAAAAGAAAAACTAAAACTAGAAGAAAATCTAAATTACAACTGAAAGTGAAAATAAAACTAAGTAAAATTTGTCCCTAAAGTGTCCAGAACAACTCTATTTATAGACCTAGGGTTGGCCGCTAATCATTGGCCTAATTCGACTGACAATATTGCATTAAGGGTCATTGTGAAGATGGAAACACCCTTGGCTCATTAAGTGTCCTCGTCATATCGATGTCACGACACATTCTAGCCTGTGCTGTGACATCAAAGGAAGACTGCTCCTTTTGGATACTTTATTTACTGTGTTATGACATCCAAGCTCCGTGTTGCAACATCGCAGGTAGTCTCCTGTCCTTATACCTGCGACTGGTGTCCTACACACTCACCGAACATATTAGTCTACCTTTAGGCCTACTTTGGCCCCCAAGGTAATATAAATAACTCAAATTATTATTTTTATTATCTATATACTAAAAGTGAAAACTAAACAAAAACAAAAACATAACTAAATTGCTTTCCTACAAGCTCATTAAGTACGGAAAATAGTTTAATCTGCTACAACGAATTACCGAACATCATTTATTCCTTCAAAAAAGAAAAAAAATTACAAATTTTCTTGATAGAATAGCAACTCAAAATGTTATTCATAATTCAATTCAGTTACTAATTTTATTCATAATCAGAATATTTAACAAAATTATTTTCAGTGAATCCTTTATATAGTGTATGTATTATTCCTTGAAGAAAAGGACAAATATTATAGTGCTTTGCTGTTATTGCTCACCTGTCCATGCAAATAAAGAAACCATTTGAATGTTGGAATTAAAAAAAAAAAGAAGTTTTGCATTAAATAGCATGGTGGTGCATTAAATTTGTGCCGTAAAAGTATGAAATGCGCCCTAAAAGTGAGAATGGTCCCCCACCCCAAAACCCTTCGTTCCCACTCCATTCTGAATTATATCTTCTCCTTATGATAATATTAATTACTAAGGCACCGCTCTTAAACACTAATATTCTAAACCAAACAGATCTTATACAAATTGTTTAACAATCAAAGATCCATCCCTTTCTCACTACTCCACACTTCAATCACCATCTCCATATTATATGCATTCCATTTCTCTTTTTGTTTTATTTCTCCCTTATTTTAAGCCATGATTTGTTCATGCTTCATTCATCACTATGTAAGTCTTAAATTTGCTATTTTTAATTTTTATTTTATTTTATGAAAATAGATAAATTAATTATTTTTAATTTAATCCTTGAATTTTATGAAATTTGAAAAATTGGTCTAATTGTTAGTAAGCATATAAACTTGAATTACTTTTTTTTTGCTAATTTTTTACATATCAATTATTGAACTACTTTTTTTTTTTGTTAATTCTTTATGTATAAAATGTAAACTCATTGCCAATAAGTGGTTGGAAGAAGTGGAAGTAGATTTCTTCTCTAAGTATTTGGACTAAGTTTGAATCTTGGAATTGATATTATTAGAAGAGCTTTACCTAAATATCATTCTTGGCTCTCCAAATAGGATTAAACTCAAACTGTAAAATGAATGAGAACATTTGTATTTGTACAAAACAAAAATTACAAAGCCATTATAATTTTAATAGTTTTTCTTCATAAAAAAAGTATATGTTTATCCAATATATGGCTTAATAAATCATTTTGGTGTATGAGTTTAATATTTTTTAACGTGGTATCTATATTTTTTTTATACTATGTGATACTGGTATTTGATAAAAATTATATATTTTAGTACTTAAATGTGACAATGTTAATTTTAAAATTTTAATTAGAATTTAGGATTGATTTGATGAAAATTTATAATTAATTTATAATATTAACAATTAAATTTGATAAAATCAATCCTAAAATCCAAAAAGCAAAAGCATGAAAATTTAAACATAACAATAGTAATAATTAACTTTTATAAAATTAACTCTAAAATCTAAAGTAAATACTAAGCAATTAACACAATTATCTTTAGACATTAAAATATATAATTTTTTTTGTTAAATACAGATACTATTTTAAACTTAAAAACAAAAATATCAAATTAAAAAAGTGTGAAACACAAATATATATTAATATTCTTATGACCAGATTGAAAGTAATTATGAAGAAAAAAACGCTAGGCTACTTTTGTCTCGCTCTGTATCATCCTTTTGTACTCCTAACTTATGATTGAAACAATACCGGATATGATATTAATTTGATATTTGATGAAAAAAAATTTAAAACACGATACAAATTGATATATAAATGTATAATATATATACATATTATGAATTATTAATATTATAAATTCATGAAAATCACTTATTTATAGTATAAATAGGTATTTAAAAATAATATATATAAAAATTAATCAAATGTAAAGTTTGAAACTAATAAAATATATATATATATAACATGTACAAAATTTAAATTTAAATTTTATTTTATTTGAGAGTAAAAAAAATTAAATAGCTAAATATATTAAATTAAAAATATTAAAAATATTTAAATTGTTTATAATGATATTTACTTTCTTAAAATGTATAAATATATTAAAATAAAATTTTAATTGAAGTGGTAAAAATAAATTCTATAAATATGGATTAAATCATAATATTTGGATTTTTAATTAAAAATTATGTAAAATAATTTAATTAATTGAGTTAAAACTTTTTTATTAAAGAAAACAGTTTTGTACGATTATGTTATGACAAAATAAAAGGAAAACAACACGCATGCACGTTAGTGAACAATACCCTTTGAATGTAAACAACATTGATGACTTTTTGTCTATCAAATTGTTTGGAAATGGTGCCCTCTAAACCTATTTTAAAATGTATTACATTAAAAATAAATAGCTGCATTGAAAACTCTACATCGGATTATATTTTATTTTTTCTATTTAATAATAAATAAAATAATAATTATATGTTAAATTAAGAAATAAATTAATCTTTTTATTAATAATTTATTTTATTTTTACTCTTAAAAATTGATTATTATATATCAGCATGAAATATACATAATATGTTACGTATCAATGTCTAATTGTTTTACCAGCTACGTTAATTTTTTAACAATACAAATAAATAATATTTTAAACAAAAAATCAACTTAAATCTAACAAACATAAATTAATTAATTTATTTTTTAATTAAAAAAATAAAATGTAATATAATTATTAGTACATCAACTTTTATAATATTTTTAGACTAAATATTTGAAAATTGGCCTCACGATGTAGACAATAGACATCAAACATTCCTATTTTTTAATAATAATAATGATGTACACTTCTAATTATTAAAAAAATGAATCGGTAATTAAATTAGGTAAACATTATTATGAAATAAAATTCGTGGACTAGAGGGAAGAAAAAGGGCTGAATGCAACGGTTTCATAGGACAAAAGTAGGAAAGGGAAAGGGAAAGGGAAAGGGAAGGTTGATGTTTGAAATGAAAGGAGAAAGGACAGACGGATGAAAGTTGTAATTAAGATGGGAGGAAAGTGGGGGCAACTAATGAATAATGTGATACATAATTAATTTCATCATAAACAGACGATGAAGTAAAATTCAGTGATAGAGACCACTCACCTTATGAATTGTCACGCTTGCAATTAGATATATTCATGAATTGAAGTTGCAACTTGATTTTTATTAATAAAAAAGAAAATTTTAAATTCTTATTTCAATGTACTCAATCTTTATATACTATTATTATTATAATATTTAAAATTATTTTTATATAAATAATCTGTAACTTTGAATTGATTTCAAATTAAAAACTTATTTAAAACTTATTTGTTTATCTTTAGACTCCAAGCCATAACTTAGTATAAAAGATGTCTTGTATAAAGCTTGGCTAGTAAGGTTGCTTCTATCGAGTCGAGGAATTGCTTGACCTATGTGTCATGGGTCACGAATCGAAGTTCGTGATGAATATACATAATGCATCTTATAGAGGTCAGTTGATTAAATGTGACTCATTTGACCTACTTGAACTAGTCTGATTCGTAGAACATATAGAGAAGCTAATTTACTTAAAGCCTTGGTAGCCCAGTGGTACACTCTAGTAAAACTAAAGTTACCATATTGAATATTGCAAATTCTAAGGGATAAGATTGTATAGAGTTTAAATTCTTTAGGACTCTCATCTTGTAGATAGACTTTAATCTTAACCATTGATGTAATTTAGAATGTACCGTTAGATCTGGAAGAGCTCAACTATAAATAGAGATATAGAGATCTTCCCCCTCATTTGTAATCATCCCATTCATAGTAATTGAATATTATCGAGAGCATTTACTCAAACACCTAGTGCGCTTAGTTTTCTTGTGGCTTTTTGATCGCCTAAAAACGTGTTGTCGTTTATAGTAAAAATATCACAAAAAAATATAAAATTAAATCGGCAATGCCCATAAGCATACAAATTATAATATAGTAAAATTCACAACGAAACACTGGTAAGTATTCCGAGGATTGTACCCAAGGGATTGCATATTGGATAAATTATTATTAAATTAATTACATAAAATAATTACTAATCTAATTGAGTCACAGATTAGTAGTGTTAGTTCAAATTAATATATTGATTAAACTAATTAAATTATTAAACCTAAATAACCTAATGGGCTTTCCTATTCCTAGTGTTGACAACGAGAGCCTCTAGCCTATGATCGATTAAATCCCTAATTAATAAACAGAAGATTACTGAATACAAATTCTGCAATACTAGCACGCTTCTGTCTGCTGCGCGAACACGCTTATGGTTTTCTTCTTTTACTTTTCTACTTCGTTTTCTTTTTCTGTTTCTAGTTGACTGCAATTATTTACATTTGGTGGGGTGGATTTGGTTAATAGTAGACTTTACAAATATGGAAAATGAGATGGCAGATCTATCATTAGAGGACGATGAAGAAGAGGTTTTGTTGGTACAGAAGGAATCGAGATCTCAGCTGATGGTGCTTAATTTTAGTTTGGTTGGTTGTTTTCTAACAGCAAATATAGCCCATTTTTCGGCTATGAAAAGTACCATGGCAAATGTTTGGCACCCAGTAAGAGGAGTTTAGATCTCAAATTTAAGGAATAAAAGATTTCTATTCAAATTTTTCCACAAAATGGATCTAGAGCAGGTAATAAATGGTTCACCTTGGATATTTAACAATCATCTCTTGGTGTTCCCTCGATTAGAGAATAGGGAAGATCTGCTAAAGGTTCCATTAGTCTTCTTAAATTTTTGGGTACAAGTCTATGAGTTACCTACAGGTTGTTCTAGGAGGATATTATGAGGCAATTGAGGGATTTTTTAGGAAAATTCCTAGAATATGACTCGACGAGTTTGAGTAGGGGCGTGAGGAATTTCCTTCAAATCAGGGTTCAGTTGGATGTTAGGAGGCCTTTGAAAAGGAAGAAAAAATTTATGTTTGCACTCGGGAATTGTACTTATGTCAGTTTCAAGTATGAGAGATTAACAATGGTCTATTTCTATTATGGTTGGCTAAGGCACAACAACTCTTTCTACCAAATTAGAATGTCAAAAGGGGAGGAGTTTGTAGAGTTGGGTTAGATTTGTCTCTTCAAGTGTAGTCTAGAAGAGCTGTTGTAATGAACAATGTATGGTTGATAGAAGCAGGCGATGGGGGGGATAGGGAGCAACATCAGGTACTCGGGCTTGGGAAGTTACTCTGGGGAATGTGGCCAAAGGGGTTCAGGGGTGAGATTAGATCCTATGTTAGGTCTTAATTTGGAAAGGGATGTGAGAAATAGCTCAGGGGAAAGCAGGAGCGAGGCACAAATTCGGGGGAGGACTCAGTAGTGGTTAAAGAGAAGAGGCCGATGGGGAGAGCCCATTTGATATCGACGACTACCGAGAGGCAAGCCGATCGATCGTAATGAAAATCTTATGTTAAAATGTCCGTGGTTTGGGGAGTCCACGGGCAAAGATGAGGCTTCATCATTTGCTGAAGATGTATAATCCCCAAATAGTCTTTTTTATGGAGACTAAATTAAATAATAGAAAAATGGAAAGTTTTCATAGGAGATGTGGTTTCTTGAATGGTTTTGAAGTTTCAACTGAAGGGTCAAGAGGAGGTTTAAGTCTGGTTGGGAAGGAAACATTACAGTCGCTCTTAGGAGTTGTTTAGTACATCATATTGGCGTTTAAGTTTAGGAATAATATACAATAGAGCTTTCTCGATTGTGATGGGGCTCCTTATGCTCGATGAAGGGGATGATATGTGAAGTTTACTAAAAACTTTGTGTAACACCTCTTACCCGTATTCGACGCCAAAACTGGGTATGAGGCATTACCGTACTTAAACACAAACAAACATTCAAAACCGAACATGAACTTCCACCCAAATTTAAAAATTTTCGTATACATTCATATCGTCCCTAATATGGGCCTACGAGACCTAAAACATACATTAGAAGTGGTTCAGGACTAAAGTGAGATCTTTCGAAAATTTTTAAAACACTTAGAAAATTTTTCATCAAAACAGGGGTTATACGCCCGTGTAGCTTTGGGACACGCCCGTGTTGGTAGGCCGTGTGGTTATGCACGCTCGTGTCCCTAACCCGTGTAACTCTTTGTTTATGACGTCATCAACATTTAAAAGTGACACGCTTGTGTGCTTAGGCCATGTGGGTGATTTAAATTTCATAATTTTTCAGAAAATAGGTTCAGGCTTCACACGCCTTGGGCACACGCTCATATCCTTGGGCCGTGTCCCTCACATGACTGAGACACACGGCCGTGTATCTGCCTGTGTGGCCAATTCAAAGCTAAAATTCAAAATGCAGGGGACACACGGCTGGATCACACACCCATGGGACAAGCCATCTGTCACACACGGCCTAGACACATGCCTGTGTGTCTACGTATGTGGACAAAAATAAGGCTATTTTGTAACACACCTCACCCGTATCTGACGCCGGGATAGGGCTCGAGGCATTACCAGGATTTCACATTCATAAACATATTAAATCAAGTCACTAAGTTGCGCTCTAATTTAAAACTTCTCAAATATGTATATCCTTTCCCTTAAACAAGCCTTCGAGACCTAAAACATGTCTAGACGTGGCACGGGACAAAACTGAGAATGTTTGATAAACTTTGGGCACCTTGGAAAATTTCTTTTAACTTGAAGTGTCACACGCCCGTGTGAATTGGGACACGCCCGTGCAATCACCCCGTGTCCAAAACTTGAGCGTTCTGTTAAATTCACATGGCCAAGACACACGCCCGTGTGTCTAGCCCGTGTTCATTTAACAGGCTTACAATTTTAGATGCAGGGGACACATGACCATGCCACACGCCCACGGGTGTGGCCCGTGTGTCACACACGGCCTAGGCACACGCCCGTGTACCCAACCGTGTAGACACTCTTACGCTATTTTCCAAGCCTATGGTCACCACCTTTTAACACTTATAATTAATGAATATTAAAAACAAAGTAAAACATAATTATGCTATCATAAATGATCTTTGCAAAAACTCATTGCATGGAAACCTCATATCATTGGTTTCGTACATGCTAGGTTATTTCCCATCTTGTATTCATGTGTTGTCATACCACTTTAATACATTTAAGATTGTCTCGTTCTTATGACTCATTTCCAATTGGAATCCAACCATCGCACATGATTACAAACTTGCATGGAAATTTTGTAGGTCATAGCCTACTTCAAAACAAGCCGATCTCTATGGCCATAAAAAAAGATAGATTTATCTTTACAAACCTTCATTTGGAAAATCAAATGACACATATAACAAAATACTCAAAAGACCTATACATGCCATTGAACAATTTAGAAATGTCTTTATACCAAAGCTTGTCTATTTGATAGTATGCTGACTCTTCAACCGTCTTCGAATCTTTACGAGTCCTCGAGCTTTGTGAGAGACGGGGAAAAGAGAGGGGTAAGCATTTAAATACTTAGTAAGTTCGAATAACCGGAAAGTAAACTTACCAAGTAATTATCATGCAATCAAATTGGGCAATAAATTCAATGAGCATAGGATGGCTTCCCTATCACTTACACTCAATCACTGAGTTAGTCACATAATAATGCACTATGAAAGTTATCTTAGATGAGCTCTTCATTTAACATCTCATTTGTATATATATATCACATTAATCTTGGTGAGTTTCTAGGAAATCTTGATGGAATACCCATTTACTGCCAATTCGTACAATGATCGTTTCAGATATGCACTCCCGCGAACCTCACATCTTATGGCGGGATTACCAGTCTAGGCTAAATCCCCCATTTTATAAACTCATAAGGTGATGTCAAGATTACCAGTCCAGGCTAAATCCTTTATAACGACAAACACCTTTATTGAGCTCGGATCTAAATTACCAGTCCAGGCTAAATTCAGATCCTAATCGGATTACCCGTCCGGGCTAAATCCATAATGCACACATATTCTTCGGGAGGCTCGACCATTCAAAGGAACACCCGTCCGGGCTAGATCCTTTTATAAATGAGATCAACAGATTACCTTTCCGGGCTAAATCCTTACTGCAACACATGCAGGACCTCATTACACACGTCAATCAGGGTTTATCCATCGAATTCCCTTTTTAACCTTAACCGAGACATTTATCACAATTTATACTTAAACATGCATTTCATAGAATTTCATGTTATTAATAAATGCAATCATCATGCATTCATAAATCATATAATTAGGCACATTGAGTGTTTACTTTAAGTTATCCGAACTTACCTGGCATTCGTTGCGGTGTTGTGTTTCGATTATTTCGAAACCTTTTATTTTCCTCGATCGACCTCCATAATTTGTTCCTCAGGGTCTATAATAATAATAATAGATCATTAACACTCCAAATTATACATTTCAAGTCTAAATTCCACCCCGGTCTAAATGACTGTTTTACCCCTAACCTTTCACATTTTTACGATTTAGTCCTTAGGCTCGTACAATGAAACGCATGCAATTTCTACCTTACTCAAGCCTAGCCGAACACTTTTCCCTGTTATGGTAGCCCACATTTTCCATTATTTTCACATTTCTACCACACATTTTACAACTTTTGCAAAAAAGGTCCCTTTTGGGGTTTTTCATGAAAATCACCTAGAAAAAGTTGTTTAACACACTTCAAACTTTCATATTCCTCCGTAAAACATCAAAATACTAGTAAATCATGCATGGGTAAATTTTTAAGCATGAAACCTAGCATGAAATATGGGAAGAAATAGAGAGAGCAAGCTATCGGGATTTCAAAATTATAAAGAACATTAAAAATGGGGCTTGAGAGCACTTACTATTGAGCTTGGAAAACTTGAAAACCCTAGCTATGGAAACCCTAGAAATTTTGACAGCATGGAGAAGAAGACTGGCTGATTTTTGGTTTATTTTTCCCATTTTATTTCACTTAAATGCCAAATGACCAAAATGCCCTTAAGCCGTTTCTTTGAAATTTCATCCATGCAAGCCCATTTTAGTCCAAAAATTTAGAAATTGGGTAATTTGCTCCCCAGGACCTTCTATTTTATAATCTAAAGCAATTCATGCAAATTTCTTCTAGAATCCAAGTTTTGCAATTTATTCAATTTAGTCCCTAATTTTCCAATTGGGCACTTACTCAAAGAATTCCTTCATGAAACTTTAACACATGCATAGTCTCATATTCTAAGCCTCGTAATAACCATAAAATAAATATTTTGATGTCAGATTTGTGGTCCCAAAACCACTATTCCGACTAAGCCCTATTTTGGGATGTTACATTTCTCCCCCCAGGGACTTTCGTCCTTGAAAGTCTTACCAGTGAACAGATTCGGCTATTGGCTTCTCATGGTTTCTTCCGGTTCCCATGTACTCTCTTCTACACCATGTTGATGCCATAAAAATTTTACTAAGGCCACATCTTTATTCCTCAGCTGTTTAACCTCACGAGCCAATATCTTAACTGGTTCCTCTCCATGGGTCATGTTCGGTCGAATTTCAACCTTAGTCGGCGAAATCACGTGAGAGGGGTCTGATCGGTATCGCCTTAACATAGATATGTAGAACACACCGTGAATCATTTCCAGTTCAGGTGGCAATGCCAAACGATAGGCTAACGGTCCAGCTCTTTCAATGATCTCATACGATCCGATAAATCGCAGACTCAGTTTGCCTTTCTGGCCAAATCTCAATACCTTTTTACATGGAGACACTTTCAAGAATACTCTATCTCCAACTTGAAACTCAATTTCCTTTCCTTTCAAACCAGCTCATGAATTTTGCCTATCCAATGCCGCTTTCAAAGAGTCTCGTATCACTTTAACTTTCTCTTCAATTTCTTTAATCAAATCAACTCTGTGAATATGATTTTCATTAAGTCCTGTCCAATACAATGGAGTTCGGCACTTCCTGCCATACAAGGCCTCATAAGGTGCCATCTTCAAACTCGTCTGAAAACTATTCTTGTAGGTGAATTCTACTAGCAGCAAATATTTTTCCTAGCTACGCTGAAATTCAAAGATGCAACATCGCAACATATCCTCAAGAATCTGAATCATCTGCTTAGACTGACCATCTGCCTGAGGGTGAAAAGCTGTACTAAAGCTTAACTTCGTACCCAAGGCTTCTTGTAATTTCTTCCAGAATCTCGAAGTGAACCTCGGGTCTCTGTCAGAAATAATCGACAGTGGTACCCCATGCAATCTTACAATCTTAGAAATGTACAAGTCAGCCAATCTATCGAGGGAGTAATCTATCCTCACCGGAATGAAATGAGCCAATTTCGTCAACTTATCCACTACAACCCATACAACATCTTTCTTCTTCGGAGTCAATGGCAATCTTGTCACAAATCCATTGTAACTCTATCCCACTTCTATTCGAGGACCATCATAGGTTGTAGCAATCCTGAAGGCACTTGATGTTCAGCTTTAACTTGCTGACATACTAAGCATTTCGACACAAATTCAGAAATATCTCTTTTCATGCCGTTCCACCAGTACATTTTCTTCAAATCGTTGTACATTTTGGTACTTCCCAGGTGAATTGAAAAACGGCTGTTATGTGCTTCTTGCAAAAATTTCTGAATAAGTTCATTATTTTTGGATACACAAACCCTATCTCTGAACATCAAACATCCATTATAACCAATCCAAAAATTTGATTCAATACATGACTTACATTGAGTTCTTTTAGCTTGCAATTCATCATCATTAGTTTGAGCATCATAGATTTCCTGAAGGAATGTCGACCTAGCCTCTACCTCAGCCAAGACTGAACCATCATCAAGCAATGCCAAACGAGCATCCATGGCCCTTAATGCAAACAAGAATTTTCTACTCAACGCGTCAGCGACCATATTCGCCTTTCCCAGGTGATAGTCAATAATCAGTTCGTAATCCTTGATTAACTCTAGCCACCTCCGCTGCCTCAAATTTAATTCTTTTTGAGTCATTAAATACTTCAAACTTTTATGGTCAGTGAATATACAACAAGCCTCACCATATAAATAATACCTCCAAATTTTCAAAGCAAAAATGATGACAGCAAGTTCTAGGTTGTGTGTAGGATAATTCTTCTCATGCGGCTTCAACTGTCGTGAGCATAGGCTATGACCTTCCCATCTTGCATAAGTACACAACCTAGTCTATTTGAGGACGTGTCACTGTAGACTACAAATTATTTTCTTGACTCAGACAATACTAAAACAGGAGCTTCAGTTAATAGTGACTTTAATTTTTCAAAACTTTGTTGGCACTTTTTTGTCTATTCAAACTTAACGTTTTTCTATAACAATCTAGTCATTGGAGTTGCTATCATGGAGAATCCTTTCACAAATCTTTGATAATAACTGACTAAGCCCAAAAAGCTTCTAACCTCGATTACATTCTTAGGTGGTTTTCATTCGATGATAGCAGAAATCTTACTTGGATCAACTCGGATGCCTTCCTCCGAAACAATATGACCCAAAAATCCAACTTCCTAAAGCCAAAACTCACTCTTGCTAAACTTAGCATACATCTGCTTTTCCCGCAAAGTCTGCAACACAATTCTCAAGTGCTTTGCATGTTTTGACTCATCTTGGGAATAAATCAAGATGTCGTCAATGAACACAATAATAAACTTATCCAAATATGGCCGGAAGATACTATTCATTAGATCTATGAATACGGCCAGTGCATTCGTTAACCCAAATGGCATGACGAGAAATTCATAATGATCGTACCTCGTTCTGAAAGCTGTCTTAAGTACATCTGATTCTTTAACTCGCAGCTAATAATAGCTGGACCTCAAGTCTATCTTAGAGAACATAGTGGCTCTTCTCAACTGATCCAATAAATCTTCGATCCTTGGTAAATGATACTTATTCTTGATAGTTACCTTGTTCAGTTGGCGGTAATCTACGTATAACCTCATCGGACCATCTTTCTTCCTTACAAATAGAACGGGAGCACCCCAAGGTGAAAAGCTCGGCCTTACAAAACCTTTATCTGTCAGCTCTTGCAACTGTGCTTTCAAATCTCTCAGTTTAGTTGGTGGCATCCTATATGGAACAATTGAAATAGGAGCTGTCCCCGGTATCAATTTAATGCCAAACTCTATTTCTTTTTCAGGGGGTAGTCTGGGTAATTCCTCTGGAAACACATTTGGATACTCACATACTATCGGCACAGACTCAATCTTTAACTCTGTTTCCTTAGTGTTCAATACAAATTCAAGGTAGGCTTCATACCCTTTCATCATATATCTCTGAGCGACCATTGCCGTGATTACAACCAGCGACGAACCCAATTCTCTTGAATCGACCTGTAAAATCTCATCATCCGGGCATTTCAATTTAATATGCTTACTACTACAATTTACAATCACATCATGTAGGGCTAACCAATCAATACCAAGTATTACATCAAACTCATCAAAAGGTAACAACATAAGGTCAGCCGGAAAACAATGGCCCTGAATCGTCAAAGGACAATTCTTACAGACTTTATCAACCATGACTGATCTACCTAGTGGGTTCGACACTTTAATAATAAATTCAGTAGGCTCAATGAGTATGTTCATTTTAGATACCAAGCTCATGCAAATGTATGAATGCGTCGACCCCAGGTCAATTAGAGCAATAACACTTATATTAAAAAGGGAAAAAGTACCAGAAATAACATCAGGAGCAGAGGCTTCCTCTCGGGCATGTATTGCATACGTTCTTGCTGGGGCTCGAGCCTCTAGTTTTGCAACGTTTTTACCCGCAACTCGACTGCCACTGGCACTTCTAGGATATCTCAGAGGCCTACCCCATGAAACGGGGTACTCGACTTCGGGGCTACTTCTACTTCTTTCCCGAATCGCTCTGGGCAGTCCCTGAGAAAGTGGTCAAGAGATCCAAATCTAAAACATGCACCGCTCTTCACTCGACATTCTCCGTAGTGAATTTTTTTGCAACTCTTACACTTCAAATTTTGATCATCTACACTCTCCACACTAGTTACCATCGGGGAGGAAGACTTTTGGCGTTGTCGTTTAGAGCTTCTCGCTCTACCCGAATATCCTACCAATGAAGTAGAGCATTTATATTTGCTCATTGATTTCTTTGTGGGAAACGAGAGTGTTTTACCGCTAGACCTCTTGCTTGTGACTCGAGCCTCTCTCTTTGCTTGCTTTCTTTCGTTGTTAAGTTCCTCGGACTTCTTGGCCCGATCAGCAAATGCGGCAAACTCCCGTATTTCCAGGATTCTAATCAACAACTTAATTTCCTCATTCAGACCTTCCTCGAAGCGTTTACACATTTCCGACTCAGTTTGGACCCATTTAGTTGCGTACTGAGTTAGCCTCACAAACTCTCGTTCGTATTCTGCTACAGTCTTGTTCCCTTATTTGAGTTCCAGGAACTCCTTTCGCTTCGAGTCTAGAAACCGTTGCCTAATGTATTTCTTCCTAAACTCCACTTGGAAGAAATCCTAAGTGATATTTTCCTTTGGCACTACCGAGGATACAGTCTTCCACCAATGATACACAGTATCTTTCAGGAGGGATACGACACACTTTAAACACTCCTCAGGTGTGCACGACAAATCATCTAACACTCGTGTAGTGTTTTCGAGCCAAAACTCAGCCCTTTCAGTATCATCATCAACTTTAGCTCTGAATTCCTCAGCCCCATACTTTCTAAGCTTATCAATAAGGGCTTTACCAATTCTTACCGGTGCCATACCTCGTGGCACATCCTAATCAGGTTGATTAGGGGGCGAAGGAGGTCTTAGTATGTTGGGGTGATTCCTCAAGTAATCCCCAAACCATTCGTCCATCATATCAAAGAAGGCGGCTTAGTCCTCTTCCCAGCCTTCAGACATAAGCCTTCTACTACTACTAGATACAGCTCGTTGTACGGAAGCTGGAGCATGGCTCTCGGCTCCCTCAAACTCATATTGTGCTTGATTGGAAGACGTTTACTATATTCAAAATAATTTGAACAGTTAGGAAACGTAACACTATCAATATTCGAATAATAGCATGTATAACAAACCTCAATACTCTCTACGGTAGTCCTAGAACTGACTAAATCGTAGCTCTGATACCACCAAATGTAACACCCCTCATCCGTGTCTGACACCGGGATAGGGCTCAAGGCATTATCGGGATTTCACGTTTATAAACATATTAAATCAAGTCACTAAGTTGTGCTCTAATTTAAAACTTTTCAAATATGTGTATCCTTTCCCTTAAACAGGCCTTCGAGACCTAAAACATGTCTAGAGGCGGCGCGAGACAAAACCGAGAACGTTTGATAAACTTTGGGCACCTTGGAAAATTTCTTTTAATTTGAAGTGTCACATGCCTGTGTGACTTGGGACACGCCCGTACAATCACCCCGTGTCCAAAACTTGAGCGTTCTGTTAAATTCACACGGCCAAGACACACGCCTATGTGTCTAGCCCGTGTTCATTTAACAGACTTACCATTTTAGATGTAGGGGACACACGACCATGCCACACGCCCATGGGTGTGGCCTATGTGTCACACATGGCCTAGGCACACGCCCGTGTACCCAACCGTGTAGACCCTATTAGGCTATTTTCCGAGCCTATGGTCACCACCTTTTAACTCTTATACTTAATGAATATTAAAAACAAAGTAAAACATAATTATGCTCTCATAAATGATCTTTGCAAAAACTCATTGCATGGAAACTTCATATCATTGGTTTCGTATATGCTAGGTTATTTCCCATCTTGTATTCATGTGTTGTCATACCACTTTAATACATTCAAGATTGGCTCGTTCTTATGACTCATTGCCAATTGGAATCCAACCATCGTACATGATTACAAACTTGCATGGAAATTTTGTAGGTCATAGCCTACTTCAAAACAAGCCGATCTCTATGGCCATAAACAAAAAGATAGATTTATCTTTACAAACCTTCATTTCGCAAATCAAATGATACATATAACAAAATACTCAAAAGACCTATACATGCCATTAAACAATTTAGAAATGTCTTTATACCAAAGCTTGTCTATTTGATAGTATGCTGACTCTTCAACCGTCTTCGAATCTTTACGAGTCCTCGAGCTCTGTGAGAGACAGGGAAAAGAGAGGGCTAAACATTTAAATGCTTAGTAAGTTCGAATAACCGGAAAGTAAACTTACCAAGTAATTATCATGCAATCAAATTGGGAAATAAATTCAATGAGCATAGGATGGCTTCCCTATCACTTACACTCAATCACTGAGTTAGTCACATAACAATGCACTATGAAAGTTATCTTAGATGAGCTCTTCATTCAACATCTCATTTGTATATATATATCAAATTAATCTTGGTGAGTTTTTAGGAAATCTTGATGGAATACCCATTTACAGTCAATTCGTACAATGATCGTTTCAGATATGCACTCCCGCGAACCTTACATCTTATGGCGGGATTACCAGTCTAGGCTAAATTCCCCATTTTATAAACTCATAAGGTGATGTCGGGATTACCAGTCCAGGCGAAATCCCTTATAATGACAAACACCTTTATTGAGCTCGGATCTGAATTACCAGTCCAGGCTAAATTCATATCCTAATCGAATTACCCATCCGGGCTAATTCCATAATGCACACATATTCTTCGGGAGGCTCGACCATTCAAAGGAACACCCGTCCTGGCTAGATCCTTTTATAAATTAGATCAACAGATTACCCGTCAGGGCTAAATCCTTACTGCAACACATGCAGAACCTCATTACACATCTCAATCAATGTTTATCCATCGAATTCCCTTTTTAACCTTAACCGAGACATTTATCACAATTTATACTTAAACATGCATTTCATAGAATTTCATGTTATTAATAAATGCAATCATCATGCATTCATAAATCATATAATTAGGCACATTGAGTGTTTACTTTAAGTTATCCAAACTTACCTGGTATTCGTTTCGGTGTCGTGTTTTGGTTATTCCGAAACCTTTCTTCCTCGATCGACCTCCAGAATTTGTTCCTCGGGGTCTATAACAATAAAAATAGATCATTAACACTCCAAATTATACATTTCAAGTCTAAATTCCACCTCTGGTCTAAATGACCGTTTTGCCCCTAACCTTTCACATTTTTACGATTTAGTCCCTAGGCTCGTACAATGAAACACAAGCAATTTCTCCCTTACTCAAGCCTAGCCGAACACTTTTCCCTGTTATGGTAGCCCACATTTTCCATTATTTTCCCATTTCTACCACACATTTTACAACTTTTGCAAAAAGGTCCCTTTTGGGGTTTTTCATGAAAATCATCTAGAAAAAATTGTTTAACACATTTCAAACTTTCTTATTCCTCTATAAAAAATCAAAATACAAGTAACTCATGCGTGGGTAAATTTTTAAGCATGAACCCTAGCATGAAATATGGGTAGAAATAGAGAGAGTAAGCTACCGGGATTTCAAAATTACAAAGAACATTAAAAACGGGGCTTGGGAGCACTTACTATTGAGCTTGGAAAGCTTGAAAACCCAAGCTATGGAAGCCCTAGAAATTTTGACAGTATGGAGAAGAAGACTGGCTGATTTTTGGTTCATTTTTCCCATTTTATTTCTCTTAAATGCCAAATGACCAAAATGCCCTTAAGCCATTTCTTTGAAATTTCATCCATGCAAGCCCATTTTAGTCCAAAAATTTAGAAATTGGGAAAATTGCTCCCCAAGACCTTCTATTTTATAATCTAAAACAATTTCATGCAAATTGCTTCTAGAATCCAAGTTTTGCAATTTATTCAATTTAGTCCCTAATTTTGCAATTGGGCACTTACTCAAAGAATTCCTTCATGAAACTTTAACACATGCATATTCTCATATTCTAAGCCTCGTAATAATCATAAAATAAATATTTTGATGTCGGATTTGTGGTCCCGAAACCACTATTCTGACTAAGCCCTATTTTGGGATGTTACATTTTTACCAAGCCATTTTGCCACCCTTACTTGCACCAACCTACACAACAACAAGCTACACCAATCCAAACATATTCATACAACCAATTTAGCAACAAAAAAGTTATCAATATATCATTTACATGCAACCATCTACCACATACAAACATCACCTACTTATCAACTCAATCCATGCAAATTCTCACATTCATGAAAACATCATCATATGCATATATATACTTAAGCCAATATTAGCCAATTTCAATGGCCATTTACAAAATGAAATATCAACCATTAAAGCCAACACATTTGGCAAAATCAAATATGACACATAACAAAGACCAAGTCCCTATACATGCCATAGCTCAAAATATTGTAATCATAAGTACCCAAAATGATAATTTGATTGTGTGAATGGATCTCCGACTGTCTTCAATCCCTGAGCTAGCTTGGTGACGCTATAAGACAAGGAAAAAAGAAAGGGGAGTAAGGTTTAAAGCTTAGTAACTTTCTATGCAAATAATAGGCATCATACACACTTTAGCATAAATTTAACATGAAGTAAATTAATATAAATGTCATTGTAAAATATCATAATCAAACTTAACATAGATGTTATTAAAACCTTAACATCATAACTTACTCAATCATACCATATCGAGGGTTCATCACATGTCGAGCTCATTAAGCATGAGTTTTATGTACATACCTGTACCAACTTGAAACTTACCATAGTGTTTCACAACTTAAATATTGGTGTTAAGTTTCCCGTTGGACCACTTGGAATACTAAAGGATACTCGGGATATCTCACACGCATAGTACCGTACCAATGCCATATCCTAGATATGGTCTTACATGGGATCTCATATTGATGCCAATAGCCTAGCTGTGGTCTTACACGAAGTCTCGTATTGATGCCATATCCTAGATATGGTCTTACACATAATCTCAACTAACCCTAATGTCATGACATTTGTATCCTAACTATTCCTAAGGTTCAACTGGGATTTTCTTGCTTGTCGAACTTTTCAATTACGTTCAAAGAGTAAATTAAAATTCATACGATACTAAAGCAATTAAAGTATAAATAATGATGCATTATTTACATACGAACTTACCTCGGTACAAAAATAGTAGAAAATGATCTAATTGTCAAACACCTTATTCTTTCCCCGATCAAGGTCCGAACTTCATTTTTCTTGATGTATAATAGCAAGTTTAACTTATTTAATATTCATATTACTCAAATTAGTCCAAACATCACATTATGGAAAAATTACCTTTTTGCCCTTAAAGTTTCACATTTTTACAAATTAGTCCCTAGGCTCGTAAAATGAAATGTATTCAATTTCTTTGTTACCAAGCCTAGCAGAACCATATACATGCTCATATCAGCCTGCATTTCTCATCAAATCAGATTTTTACTATCCATTTTAGATCTTTTTACAAATTGGTCCTTTTTAGGTATTTTCATGAAAAATCACTAGTAAAAGTTGTTTATTACAAATCAAACTTTCATTTTCTACCATTAAACATCAAAACATATGAAAGTCACACATGGGTAAATTTTTAAACATGAACCCTACTTCAAAAAAATGGTAGAAATGGGAATATCGGGTGAATATGACTTCAAAAACGTAAAGAGCATTAAAAACCAGGCTAGGATGTACTTACAATCAAGCTTGAAAGATGAAACAACCCTAACTATGGAGAGCTTGAAAATTTCGGCAAAGGGTTGGAGAAGATGAACAAATTTTGGCTTTATTTTCCCTTTTTATTCTTTTATTTACCAAATAACCAAAATGCCCTTTTTGCCAAACTTTAAAATTTTATCTCACCATGTCCATTTTTGTCCACTAACTTAAAAAATGGTCTAATTATCATATGAGGACCTCTAATTTAAAATCTCATGGAAATTGGACACCTTTAACATGTAGAACTCAACTTTTGCACTTTTTACAATTTAGACATTTTTACTAAATTGAGTGCCCAAACGTCAAAATTTTCGAATGAAATTTTCACGAAATTATTTTGTGAAAATGTAGACCATAAAAATCTAATAATGTGACAGCCCAAAGTTGACCCTAGTCAGGAAGTGGTTTCGGGACCGCTAAACCGAGTCACCGAAATGTTTGAATGTGATACTTATTGTGTAGAATATGTAATTATGAATGTGTGAAAATTTCAAGCTTCAATTTGGTTGATTTCATGTGAATTTAGTCAATAGGACTTATGTGAGAAAATTCTAAAATGTGATAGGTCAATGTGTGAGGACCTATTAGTGCATGTGGACAAAGGGGGGGACTTGCATGTCAAATTTCCCCCCCTAATGAGTAGTGGCCGGCCATGACAAGGAAGGATGGGCAAAACATGTCATGAAACATGTTTTGTTAGTGGAAGAATAAAATAAGGAGTATGGGTAATAAAGAAATGGAAAACAAAGGAAAAAAAAAAGTGTGTGTAGTGTTTGTCCCCCCATTGCCGTGAGCTAAAGAAGAGAAAGGGGGGATTTTGTTCATCCTTTTCTCATCTTCATGCTTGCCAAAAACTAGAAAGAAAAACAAAGAAAAATTTTCTCATCCTTTGGTTCATCCTTGGCCAAAAATTTTAAGGAGGAAAGAAGAAGAAAGGTGAAGAGACTCGGCCATGCATGTAGCTAGGCTAAGGTATGTTTGATGATGTTCCATGAGAGGCATGCATGTTTTAGTTGTTAGCTTGAGTTCTACCTAACCCATGGTCTAAATCTTGCTATGTGATGGAAATGGCACTTGACCATGGATGAATCATTCTTGGTTGATGTTTGATGTTGTGGTGATGAGGCATGAGGATGAGTTAAGATTCGGCCTAAGTGGAGGTTGTGTTAATGCCATTGCATGCAAAATATGAAGCTTGTTAATGATGCATGTGATGATGGCTTGATGATTCTTGAACCCCCTTTTTAGCATTTTTTTTTGTGTGAGCACATATGTGCATTGGTTGCTAAATGGAGAAGAATCGGCTAGCAAGATGTGTGCTAAGGCCGAATGTAACTTTGCATGTTAATGAGCAATGCATGTGTTAAATTGATGAAAAGGGGGAGGATGCTTTACTAGTGTGTATATGTGTGTATTAAGTGTTGAAATCGACCCCAAAAATGGACATGCATATTCGGCCAAGGGCTAAGAAATTAGCTAATATGTTGTGTTGATGCATGATTTTTGCATGTATGAGACTTTAATGTCTAATGTATAAATATGGGCTAAGTGCCTTGTGTTCATCTTTTGATACCTAAATGATGAAATCAATTTATTTGTTTGATTAAGCTCAAGAGCAAAGGGGAAATAAAACCGATAAAGGGAAGGAAAAAGTGGTTGAATAGCTAGCGGAATCGTTCGACAACACCCGAGGTAAGTTCTTGAGTAAGAGAGCTTAAATTTCGATGTGATTAAATCATGCTCTATGTGTGGCTATTAAGCCGAATGTGCAAGGACAATATGTGCCTTATGTTTGAGTTTCGTAAACGAAAATGAAATATGAATGTACCATGAATTATTGTTAGATGTGCATGATTAATTGAATGCTGTCCGGGCTAAGTCCCGAAGGCTTTGTGCTAAGCGAATATATCCGGACTAAGATCCGAAGGCCTTTGTGCGAGATACTAAATCCGGGTTAAGTCCCGAGGGCATTCGTGCGAGTTATTAAAGCCGGGTTAAGTCCCGAAGGCATTCGTGCGAGTTGTTAAATCCGGGTTACGTCCCGAAGGCATGGTGTGAGTTACTAAAACCGGGCTATGTCCCGAAGGCATTTGAACGAGGAGCTATATCCGGTTAAATCCCGAAGGTACGTGATTTGGTAATGAATGAGCTTGCTGTAAAATTCCAGCGAATACTCGAAAAACATCCCAATATGGGGATATGTTACGTATGTGTTGAATTAAATCGAGCCCTTACAAATAAATGTTCGCTCAGTTGATAAACGAGCTATTGGCCTTCGGCTAAGTTAGTCTATTGTGTATGTGCATAAGGGTTGTTAATGTTGTGAAGCAAGTTTAATATCGATAAATTGCGTATTATGAAATATTCCGTTTAGCTAAATGTGTGATATTCTTTGGTTTATGCTGGAATTCCTTGCTCAAACTTACTAAGCATAAATTGCTTACTCGTTACATTGCTCCTCTGTTTTATAGATTTTTGGTTCTCCAGCTATCGGACTCGGGATCTTGAAGTCGAAGTCGCCCACACTATCAAAGGCTCTTTTGGGTACTATTTTGGTTGAATTTTGTTATGGCATGTATAGGACTACCCATTGTGGTCTTTCGAGTACTTTATGAAATGTATAAGTGTACAACCATGCGAAAATGGCTTGTAGAAGTGGAGTATGGCATTAGACCATTCGTATTTATGAATGTATAGATGGTTTCATGATGTAACTATGTTGGAATGGAAGTGTTGAGCAAATGATCAGCCACTAGAATGGCTAAGTATGATCATATGTGGGCTTATGTATGACAAGGCCCTAGTTGGTCCATGAAACCCCAAATTAGGTAAGGTTCACTTTGAAAACAGAAGCTGATAGCAGCAGTGGTGTGGATTGGAAAAATCACAAGAATTCGTAGGAGTGGAATTAAATAGTGAATAAATTATGTAATCGAACCTTGATGAATCTACTTTCATATGGAAGTAACGAAACAATTATAGGAACAGTACAGAAAGAGATATTCGGGTTCTTGTGGAACAGGGCCAGAACAGTTTCTGGATTCACTGTTCCGCCTTTGGAAATTCACTATAAATTGACCAGAGATAATTAGGGGTCATACCATATACGTATGGATTCCTCTCTGAGTCTAGTTTCCATAGAAACAAACGGCATCAGTATTGAAGCTCTGTGCAGAGAGATATCCCAGTCGTAATGGGAAAAGGTCAGTGTAGTCGACCCCTGTAACATGGGAGACTTTGACTAATAAACTGTACTAATTGGCCCAACCAAAAATTCTAGAAAAAAATCCATAGGTGGGGACATGAGTCTAGTTTCAGGGAAAAATCACAAAACTGATTTTTGAGTTGTGAAACTCAAGATATGATTTTTGAAGCGACTAGTACTCAGACTGGGCAGTGTCTGGAAAAATTTTTCAAAGTTTGTTAACATCTCGTGTCCGACTCCGGTGTCGGTCTCGGGTTCGGGGTGTTACATTTTATTGGTATCAGAGCTACGGTTTAGTCGATTCTAGGACTACCGTAATGTTTTGGGTCTAGCTGTACATGCCATTTTATGTGATTACTTGATAGTGTGGTGATTTCTGACAATCGTAAATGTGTTTATTTATGGTAATGGATCCCGATCGTGACCGAGAGGTAGCTGATGATCTTGAGAGTGTAGCGCCTGCTCCCGCACAAGGGACAGTGCCGGCAAACTCTCAACCTAATGCTAGTAATCAGAATGATGAAGCTAGACAAGCATTCTATAGCGTGATGAATGATTGGTTTAACCAATACATTCGAACTAATATGGCTGTTCCACAACCTCCATTCCCGACAAATACTACCCCCGCACCTACAATACCACCGGTAACGGACCAAATAAGGTCAAATAAGCCCCCAGTTGACAGAATCCGAAAACATGGGGCTACTGAATTTAAGGCTATGGATAGCGATGATGCCGAGCAAGCTGAATTTTGGCTGGACAACACTATCCGGGTACTCGATGAGCTATCTTGTACACCCGATGAATGCCTAAAGTGTGCTATCTCCTTGCTACGTGATTCTGCCTACTATTGGTGGAGTACTCTGACTTCTATTGTGCCCCGAGAGCAAGTAACTTGGGAGTTTTTCCAAACTGAGTTTCGGAAAAAGTATATCAGTCAGAGATTTGTTGATCAAAAACGGAAGGAATTTCTTGAGCTTAAGCAAGGCTCCATGTCGGTTACTGATTACGAGCGAAAATTTGTTAGACTTAGCAAATACGCTCGGGAATGTGTTTCGTCCGAAGCTATTATGTGTAAACGCTTCGAGGATGGGCTGAATGAAGATATAAAAATGTTCGTTGGCGTTCTTGAAATACAAGAGTTCGTGGTACTTGTTGAACGAGCTTGTAAAGCCGAAGAGCTTAGAAAAGAAAAGCAAAGAGTTGACGAGGGAACTGGAGAGTTTCGTAAAAGATCCTCGGGGAGGTCTCTTCAATAGACATCAAAGAGATTTCGAGATGATGCGGGCCAGTTTAGAGGCACTTCGGGCCTTTTTGGACGAGATCGTGATCGACCCCCTGTGGGTACACGAGGCACTTCGGTCGCCAGTGTTGGGAATGAACGTCGAGACAGGACGAAATGCCGATATTGCGGTAAATGGCATTCGGGGAGTTGTAGATTTCCTGACCGCTCCTGTTACAAATGCGGATCAGTGGACCACTTCATTAAAGATTGCCCGAGGTTGTCGGGACAGAATGCAAATCAGAGTGGGAGACCGGGTGCTACCACTGCTCGAGGTAGACCATCTGGAAATATGGGCAATGCTGGTGGTGGTCAGAGAGGATCTAGAGATGATATACCCAGATCCGAAGCCCGCGCGCCTGCTAGAGCTTATGCTATACGTGCCCGCGAGGATGCTTCTTCGCCTGATGTTATTCCCGGTACATTCACCCTCTTTGATACTAATGTAATTGCTTTGATTGACCCCGGTTCTACTCATTCTTACATATGTGAAACCTTAGCATCCAGTAAGACTTTACCTATTGAGTCTACTGAGTTCGTAATTCGGGTGTCAAATCCCTTGGGTCGTTACGTGCTTGTCGACAAAGTGTGTAAGAAATGTCCCCTGGAAATTCGAGGTTCCTGTTTCCCGGCGAACTTGATGCTCTTGCCGTTTGATGAATTTGATGTTATCCTTGGTTTGGATTGGTTGACCGCGCATGATGCGATTGTGAATTGCAAGAGCAAGACTATTGATTTGAGATGCGCAAATAACGAAGTAGTCCGAATTGAGTCTGCGGACTTAGAGGGGGTGCCAGCTGTAATATCAGCAATGTTGGCACAGAAATATGTAAGAAAAGGGTGCGAAGCATACCTTGCGTATGTACTTGGTGACAAAGAATTAGAAAAGAAACCCGAATCTGAGCCGGTGGTTTGTGAATACCCGGATGTTTTTTTGGAAGAATTACCGGGTTTACCACCTGTTCGGGAGGTAGAGTTTGGTATTGAGCTTGTACCTGGGACTACGCCGATTTCGATAGCTCCGTATCGTATGGCACCAACCGAGTTAAAGGAGTTGAAAGCTCAGTTGCAAGAACTGACGGATAGAGGTTTCGCTCGACCAAGTTTCTCACCTTGGGGTGCACCAGTATTGTTCGTGAAAAAGAAGGACGGAACCATGAGGTTGTGCATTGACTATCGTCAGCTGAATAAAGTGACGATAAAGAACAAATATCCGTTGCCGCGCATCGATGATTTGTTCGACCAACTGAAGGGAGCCTCAGTGTTCTCAAAAATAGATTTGAGATCGGGCTATTATCAGTTGCGAATCCGAGATTCAGATATTCCCAAAACTGCCTTCAGAACGAGATATGGTCACTACGAATTCTTAGTGATGCCGTTTGGGCTCACTAATGCCCCTGCAGTATTTATGGATTTGATGAATCGGATCTTCAGACCGTATTTGGATCGGTTCGTAGTGGTGTTCATTGATGACATTTTGGTCTATTCAAGAGACGAGACCGAACATGCTGAGCATCTGAGGCTAGTGCTGCAAATTTTGCGGGATAAGCAGTTATATGCTAAGTTCAGTAAGTGTGAGTTCTGGTTAAGAGAGGTTAGCTTCTTGGGTCATGTGGTATCCGCGTCGGGTATTCGAGTTGACCCGAACAAAATTTCAGCCATACTTGACTGGAAACCTCCGAGAAATGTTACTGAAGTTCGGAGCTTTTTGGGGCTCGCCGGTTATTACCGACGATTTGTGAAAGGTTTCTCGATGATAGCCACACCAATGACGAAGCTACTTCAAAAGGATGTTAAGTTCGAGTGGACGGAGAAATGTCAGAAAAGTTTCGACCAACTGAAAACTCATTTGACTGAAGCTCCAATTTTGGTGCAACCCGAATCAGGTAAAGAGTTTGTCATTTATAGTGACGCATCCCTACTTGGGTTGGGTTGCGTATTGATGCAAGAAGGTCGAGTCGTGGCCTATGCGTCGAGACAATTGAAGCCACACGAGAGGAATTATCCGACCCATGATCTCGAACTAGCTGCCATCGTGTTTGCTTTAAAAATATGGCGACATTATCTGTTTGGTGAGAAGTGCCATGTATTTTCGGATCACAAAAGTCTCAAATATTTGATGACTCAACGAGACTTGAATCTGCGACAAAGACGTTGGCTTGAGTTGTTGAAAGATTACGAGCTTGTCATTGATTACCACCCGGGAAAGGCTAACGTGGTTGCGGACGCCTTAAGCCGGAAGTCATTGTTTGCTTTACGAGCGATGAACGTGCATTTGTCTGTTCTACCAGACAGTGTGTTAGTAGCTGAATTAAAAGCTAAACCATTGTTGACTCACCAAATTCGTGAAGCTCAGAAAGTCGATGATGAATTGGTTGCAAAACGGGCTAAGTGTTTTCCGAACGAGGAATCGGAGTTTCAAATTGATGATGATGATTGTTTGAGGTTCAGAAATCGTTTGTGTGTTCCAAGGAATTCGGAACTCATTTCGATGATTCTGAACGAAGCCCATTGTAGCCGAATGTCAATTCACCCGGGGAGTACGAAAATGTACAATGATTTGAAACGTCAATTTTGGTGGCATGGTATGAAACGGGACATCTCTGACTTTGTTTCGAGATGTTTAATATGTCAACAAGTGAAAGCGGAACATCAAGTGCCTTCAGGATTACTCCAGCCGATCATGATACCCGAGTGGAAATGGGATCGAGTCACAATGGACTTTGTGTCCGGACTGCCCTTGTCAGCAAGTAAGAAGGATGCGATATGGGTTATTGTTGATAGACTGACTAAGTCGGCTCATTTCATCCCCGTACGTACGGATTTTTCATTGGAGAAACTAGCTGAATTGTACGTTTATCAAATTGTGAGATTACACGGGGTACCTGTTTCTATCGTGTCGGATAGAGATCCGAGATTCACCTCACGATTTTGGAAGAAATTGCAAGAAGCTCTGGGTACCAAGCTGCATTTTAGCACTGCTTTTCACCCCCAAACCGATGGTCAATCCGAGAGGATAATTCAGATACTTGAGGATATGTTGAGATGTTGCATCCTCGAGTTCAGTAGTTCATGGGAACGGTATTTACCTTTGATTGAATTCGCTTACAAAAATAGTTTTCAATCAAGTATTAAGATGGCACCTTACGAGGCTTTGTACGGTCGTAAATGCCGTACACCATTGTTTTGGACCGAGCTCGGTGAAAGCAAAATTTTCGGAGTTGATTTGATTAGAGATGCTGAACAGAAAGTAAAGGTAATCCGTGAAAGTTTGAAGGTAGCCACGGATCGTCAGAAATCGTACGCAGATTTGAAATGAAAAGACATCGAGTATCAGGTGGGAGACAAAGTGTTCCTTAAGGTTTCACCTTGGAAAAAGATACTCAGGTTCGGCCGTAAGGGCAAGTTGAGCCCAAGATTCATTGGGCCGTACAAAATCTCCGAACGAGTTGGTCCGGTTGCGTATAGATTGATTTTGCCCCCGGAGCTTGAAAAGATTCATGACGTCTTTCATGTTTCGATGCTTCGACGCTATCGATCTGATCCATCGCATATAATTAGCCCATCAGAGGTTGAAATTCAAGTCGACATGAGCTATGAAGAAGAACCGATGCGTATCCTAGCTTGTGAAGTGAAGGAGTTGCGAAACAAAAGAGTTCCGCTAGTAAAGGTGTTATGGCTCAAACACGGGATCGAGGAAGCAACTTGGGAGACCGAGAGCTCGATGAAAGAACGATACCCAAACCTATTTACCGGTAAGATTTTCGGGGACGAAAATTTCTTAAGTGGGGGAGAGTTGTGACAGCCCAAAGTTGACCCTAGTCGGGAAGTGGTTTCGGGACCGCTAAACCGAGTCACCGAAATGTTTGAATGTGATACTTATTGTGTAGAATATGTAATTATGAATGTGTGAAAATTTCAAGCTTCAATTTGGTTGATTTCATGTGAATTTAGTCAATAGGACTTATGTGAGAAAATTCTAAAATGTGATAGGTCAATGTGTGAGGACCTATTAGTGCATGTGGACAAAGGGGGGGACTTGCATGTCAAATTTCCCCCCCTAATGAGTAGTGGCCGGCCATGACAAGGAAGGATGGGCAAAACATGTCATGAAACATGTTTTGTTAGTGGAAGAATAAAATAAGGAGTATGGGTAATAAAGAAATGGAAAACAAAAGAAAAAAAAATGTGTGTGTAGTGTTTGTCCCCCCATTGCCGTGAGCTAAAGAAGAGAAAGGGGGGGATTTTGTTCATCCTTTTCTCATCTTCATGCTTGCCAAAAACTAGAAAGAAAAACAAAGAAAAATTTTCTCATCCTTTGGTTCATCCTTGGCCAAAAATTTTAAGGAGGAAAGAAGAAGAAAGGTGAAGAGACTCGGCCATGCATGTAGCTAGGCTAAGGTATGTTTGATGATGTTCCATGAGAGGCATGCATGTTTTAGTTGTTAGCTTGAGTTCTACCTAACCCATGGTCTAAATCTTGCTATGTGATGGAAATGGCACTTGACCATGGATGAATCATTCTTGGTTGATGTTTGATGTTGTGGTGATGAGGCATGAGGATGAGTTAAGATTCGGCCTAAGTGGAGGTTGTGTTAATGCCATTGCATGCAAAATATGAAGCTTGTTAATGATGCATGTGATGATGGCTTGATGATTCTTGAACCCCCTTTTTAGCATTTTTTTTTGTGTGAGCACATATGTGCATTGGTTGCTAAATGGAGAAGAATCGGCTAGCAAGATGTGTGCTAAGGCCGAATGTAACTTTGCATGTTAATGAGCAATGCATGTGTTAAATTGATGAAAAGGGGAGGATGCTTTACTAGTGTGTATATGTGTGTATTAAGTGTTGAAATCGACCCCAAAAATGGACATGCATATTCGGCCAAGGGCTAAGAAATTAGGTAATATGTTGTGTTGATGCATGATTTTTGCATGTATGAGACTTTAATGTCTAATGTATAAATATGGGCTAAGTGCCTTGTGTTCATCTTTTGATGCCTAAATGATGAAATCAATTTATTTGTTTGATTAAGCTCAAGAGCAAAGGGGAAATAAAACCGATAAAGGGAAGGAAAAAGTGGTTGAATAGCTAGCGGAATCGTTCGACAACACCCGAGGTAAGTTCTTGAGTAAGAGAGCTTAAATTTCGATGTGATTAAATCATGCTCTATGTGTGGCTATTAAGCCGAATGTGCAAGGACAATATGTGCCTTATGTTTGAGTTTCGTAAACGAAAATGAAATATGAATGTACCATGAATTATTGTTAGATGTGCATGATTAATTGAATGCTGTCCGGGCTAAGTCCCGAAGGCTTTGTGCTAAGCGAATATATCCGGACTAAGATCCGAAGGCCTTTGTGCGAGATACTAAATCCGGGTTAAGTCCCGAGGGCATTCGTGCGAGTTATTAAAGCCGGGTTAAGTCCCGAAGGCATTCGTGCGAGTTGTTAAATCCGGGTTACGTCCCGAAGGCATGGTGTGAGTTACTAAAACCGGGCTATGTCCCGAAGGCATTTGAACGAGGAGCTATATCCGGTTAAATCCCGAAGGTACGTGGTTTGGTAATGAATGAGCTTGCTGTAAAATTCCAGCGAATACTCGAAAAACATCCCAATATGGGGATATGTTACGTATGTGTTGAATTAAATCGAGCCCTTACAAATAAATGTTCGCTCAGTTGATAAACGAGCTATTGGCCTTCGGCTAAGTTAGTCTATTGTGTATGTGCATAAGGGTTGTTAATGTTGTGAAGCAAGTTTAATATCGATAAATTGCGTATTATGAAATATTCCGTTTAGCTAAATGTGTGATATTCTTTGGTTTATGCTGGAATTCCTTGCTCAAACTTACTAAGCATAAATTGCTTACTCGTTACATTGCTCCTCTGTTTTATAGATTTTTGGTTCTCCAGCTATCGGACTCGGGATCTTGAAGTCGAAGTCGCCCACACTATCAAAGGCTCTTTTGGGTACTATTTTGGTTGAATTTTGTTATGGCATGTATAGGACTACCCATTGTGGTCTTTCGAGTACTTTATGAAATGTATAAGTGTACAGCCATGCGAAAATGGCTTGTAGAAGTGGAGTATGGCATTAGACCATTCGTATTTATGAATGTATAGATGGTTTCATGATGTAACTATGTTGGAATGGAAGTGTTGAGCAAATGATCAGCCACTAGAATGGCTAAGTATGATCATATGTGGGCTTATGTATGACAAGGCCCTAGTTGGTCCATGAAACCCCAAATTAGGTAAGGTTCACTTTGAAAACAGAAGCTGATAGCAGCAGTGGTGTGGATTGGAAAAATCACAAGAATTCGTAGGAGTGGAATTAAATAGTGAATAAATTATTTAATCGAACCTTGATGAATCTACTTTCATATGGAAGTAACGAAACAATTATAGGAACAGTAAAGAAAGAGATATTCGGGTTCTTGTGGAACAGGGCCAGAACAGTTTCTGGATTCACTGTTCCGCCTTTGGAAATTCACTATAAATTGACCAGAGATAATTAGGGGTCATACCATATACGTATGGATTCCTCTCTGAGTCTAGTTTCCAGAGAAACAAACGGCATCAGTATTGAAGCTCTGTGCAGAGAGATATCCCAGTCGTAATGGGAAAAGGTCAGTGTAGTCGACCCCTGAAACATGGGAGACTTTGACTAATAAACTGTACTAATTGGCCCGACCAAAAATTCTAGAAAAATATCCATAGGTGGGGACATGAGTCTAGTTTCAGGGAAAAATCACAAAACTGATTTTTGAGTTGTGAAACTCAAGATATGATTTTTGAAGCGACTAGTACTCAGACTGGGCAGTGTCTGGAAAAATTTTTCAAAGTTTGTTAACATCTCGTGTCCGACTCCGGTGTCGGTCTCGGGTTCGGGGTGTTGCAAATAAAATTAAAATTTTATACGTCATATTTGTGGTCTTGAAACCACTGTTTCGACTAGCCCCAAAATCTAGCTATTACACTTTGGGTCACTTGCAAAATCTTCTGTAGATGGTATGTAGGGATTTTAATGAGATAATTGTATACTTTTAAGAAGGTGGGCAGGGTTCAAAGGGAAGAAGGGAGAATTGAAATGTTCCGAGGAGTATTAAAGAAGCATTATTTCGTGGACGTAGGATACTCTAGGCTGTGGTTCACTTGAGAGATGGGTAATCTTATGGAAACAAACATTAGAGAAATGTTGGATTGGGAGTGGTGAACGAATGAATGCTAAATATCTTCTCAAAATTAGCAGTTTTGTTACACCCCTAACCCGTGTCCATCTCTAGAACAGGGTTACGGAGCATTACTAAAGTTTTTAGAATATTTACAGATAATTCATGAAATTATTATTCATTTACCGAAATTATTCATAACATCCCTTAAATGGACCCTCGAGGCCCAATATGAGTATTAGAATCGAGTCTGGACTAAATTGGGAACTCAAAGAATTTTTCACAAAATTTCAAAATTTTTCCTTGGTACAAAGCACACACGCCCGTGTGACCCTTTGTCATGCCCATGCTTCAGGCCGTGTCCTACCCCATGTAACTCCCTGACTTAGGTCACATGGCTAGCCACATGCTTGTGTGCTAGGCCATATGGTCAATTTATTTTTCAAAAACTAGGTGCAAGTTTTACACGGTCAGGTTACACACCCGTGTTTTAGACCATGTACTTCACAAGGTTGAGACACACGCCCGTGTCTCTGCCCGTGTGCTTAATCTGAGCATTTTGTTTCTTAAATTTTAAGA
Organism: Gossypium hirsutum; assembly: GCF_007990345.1. NCBI lineage: Eukaryota > Viridiplantae > Streptophyta > Magnoliopsida > Malvales > Malvaceae > Gossypium > Gossypium hirsutum. The sequence goes on along the minus strand of NC_053433.1, from coordinate 96,853,626 downwards.
TGCAAGGGACACATGGCTAGACTACACACCAATGGCATGGCCGTGTGTCACACACGATCAAGACACACGCCCGCATGTCTATCTATGTAGACAAAATAAAGCCATTTCTAACTTTATTTCTCACCCAAACTTTTCCAATAACCTACATTATACCAACCAATTCAAGCATTATAACCAAGTTAATTCTAATATTTAACATGGTATATCATTACATGCGTTCATGTTTATAATCTTACCCTTTTGTGAACATACATGTTAACATAATTTAATCAACCACACTAAACACATGGATATTCATCATGGTATAGTTTATAATTTTACAAAAACAAATCTTTACTAGCCATTCCAATGGACAATCAACCAGTTACATGCCAATATGGCCAATTAACCTATACATGCCATTATAACCATAACTGATTTACCATATGTACCAAAATAGGCAGATGGATAGTACAAGTGATCTCCGCTAAGCTTCCAATCCAACGAGCTTCTGATTTACTATAAAACAGGGAAATAAAACTAAGTAAGCATATAATGCTTAGTAAGTTCGTATAACATGGTACTTAACTTACCATTCATTCTATTTCAAGATAAACATGTAAGACGCATTCAATCAATTTGATCTCAAGCCCTAAACATATCCTCATTGCCCTTGTTAGTCATACATTCCATAATATCATCAATAAACATATATGGGCTCAACAAAAAATCAGATTTCCAAACACATATGCTTCCCACATCACGTATTCATTTAACATGTATAAATCATATCAATTGAAATATCATTGTCACACGAGTAGTACACTCAAGGTGTAAAAATCTATAATCAAGGATGAACATATTCATCAAATAAATTCCATATACAAATATCATGATCTCATGTTTTCATATATCAATTATCATGTATCATCATTTTCATGTATTTCAGGCAGATACGTGTAATAACTCATTTCTTATTCATATCTTCTCATGTTAGGATTTTTACCCATTGAATTTATTTGAAATGTCGATGAATACACAGATAATACACTTGAGGTGTACAAATTTGGATCCGTCAATTCATATTTAGGAGTACCCTTTAGGGCACTTAATCAGAAAGTACACTTTTAAGCCACATATCATATAACAGGATTACTTGTCCAAGCTAAATCCTATTTTCAACATATGCTCACAAAAGCTTAATCAAGATTACCCATCCGGGCTAAATCCTATCTATACATATGCTCAAGAAGGCTTACATCAGGATTACCAGTCCATTCTAAATCCTTTCTGTAATGAGGTCAATAAGATTACTCGTCTGAGCTAAATCCCATCAGCAACAAATGCAAAACCTCATTCAATAAGGGAAATCACATTTATCCATCGATTTTCATTTATTCAAATGGGATTTAACACTTTTCAAGCATTATCAGGATGTGATTATTTCATACATCTATAACATTCATATAATTCAAATAAACACATTCCACATTCATTTCAAGCATAAAAGTAACATTTTTATCATTTATCATTTATCGGGCAATATCATTGATCGGGCTTTTTCGGTTATGTTTTCAATGTCATATATATATGATATTTATATAAATTACATACACAAAATCTAATTCAAGCATATAAATATACAATTTAGTTACAAGAACTTACCTCAACAGATGTTCGTGTACGTAAAATCTACTAATTCGACATTTTCCTCTTTTCCTTGTTCTAACTCTGAATTTGGTCTATCCGGATCTATACGAGTAAATTTAACATCAATTTAATAAAATTTAAACTCAGTCCAGTTCAATTTACATCTTATGCAAAATTACCATTTTCCCCCTAAACTATTAATTAATGATGATTTTGTCCCTAGGCTTAGAAAATGAAATTCATGCAAATTAATCCTTATTCCAAGCCTAACCAAAATTTTAATATAAAATTTACAGCACATTTATTCTATAAAATTTAGAATTTTTCTTCAATTTTGACAACTTTACAATTTAGTCCCTGAATCATGTTTTCATCAAAATTCACTTTGTAAAAGTTGTTTATCTATCAACAACCTTTCATACTCTACCATAAATTTCAAATTTTCAGCATATTCACCCATGGTAGTACTTCTATACTTTGATAAAATTTCAAATTAATTCCCCAAATAGATAAATTAAACTATCCCGATTTCAAAAATATAAAAATTACTAAAAACGAGACTTGAATACTTATCTAATTTGGCCAAGAAAGCTTGCTTTCTCTTTCCTAGGGTTTCCATGGAATATTTGGGGAAGAATATGATATAAAATGATTTTTATTTTTATTTAATTATTTATCATCTTTTAATTTTATCACTTTCTAATTTAGTCCTTAGCCTTTTTCTAAATTTCCATGGATGAATCATAAAAAAATATCTACTAACTTTTCATTAATAGTCTAATTACCATATAAGGACCTCCAATTTAAATTTATATAGCTATTTAATCCTTTTAGCTATTAGAACTCAACTTTTGTACTTTGTGCAATTTGGTCCTTTATCAAATTAAACATGTAATCTATAAAATTTCTTTACGAATTTTTCACACAATATTATTATCATATTGTAGATAATAAAATAGTATTAAAATAATTTTTCTTTTCAGAATCGAATATGTGGTTCCAAAACCACTGCTCTGATTTTATCAATAATAGGCTGTTACAACTCTCCCCCTTAAAGAATTTTTGTCTTCAAAAATTTTACCAGTAAAGAGATTCAAATATTGGTTTCTCATAGTTTCCTCTGGTTCATAGGTAGCTTCTTCCATATCATGTCATTATCAGAAAATTTTTACTAAAGCTACCTTTTTATTTATGAGTTTTTCTCTTAAGTGCCAGAATTTCAATCAGTCTTTCACTATAAATCATGTCAAGCTAAATTTCAATATCTATTGGAGAAATAACATGTGATGGATTTGATTGATACCGTCATAACATAATCACAGGAAAAACATTGTAAATTCTGTCAAGCTTTGGCAATAATGCCAACCAATACACAACAAGTCTGATTCTTCTCAATGATCTCATATGACCCGATAAGTTGTAGACTTAATTTGTCTGTACGGCCAATCCGGAGAACTTTCTTCCATGGAAAATTTTCAAGGATATTTTGTCGCCAATTTGAAATTCTATTTCTTTTCATTTTAGATTCACATTGGATTTCTAATGATCAAATACTGCTTTTAAACTATCTCAGATCACTTTCATCTTTCTTTAGCTTCAATGAATCAAACCAACTACATGTATCTTTTCTCACTGAGCTCAGTCCAAAACACCGGATTTTTACATTTGTGATCATATAAAGCCTCGTACGGTATAATTTTATACTTGACTGTTAACTGTTATTATATACGAATTCAACTAACGAAAAATATTTCTTTTTCAATTTCCTTCAAATTCTAAAATACAACACCAAAACATATCTTCAAAAATATGAATTACATGTTCAGATTTATTATCCATCTTAGAATGAAATGCGGTACTAAAATGTAATCTTGTACCCAAAGCTTCTTGTAACTTATTCCAGAATTTGGATGTGAACCGTGGATCTTAATAAAAAATAATGAAAATTGGTATACCATGTACTTTGACAAATCTCAGAAACAGATAATTCAGACACTATATCAAGTGAGAAATTCATTCATGCTAGAATAAAATGTCCAGGCTTCGTCAAACAATCGACAATTACTCAAATAATATCTTTCTTTTTTATAGACAGTAATAATCCTAATATAAAATTCAAAATAACTTTGTCCTATTTCCATTTTGGTATCGTCGTTGGCTATGACCATCCTGAAAGTATCATCTTTATCATGTTGATACATCCAACATGTAACACCCCTAATCCGTATCCGTCACCGGAGTAGGGTTACGAGGTATTACCAATGAATATACATCATATAGCATACATTCAAACATAAAGCATTCATTCTCATAAATCATTCAACACAATCACATTGTCCTTTATAAGGGCCTATGAGGCCTTAAACATACTTTAAAAGTGATTTGGGACTAAACTGAACATATGAAAATTTCAGAAACTTAGAAAAATTTTCAACCATACAGGGGTCACACACCCGTGTGAATAGGCCGCGTGCCTCACACAGCTCTAGACACGCCCGTGTCTCAGGCTGTGTGGAAACAGGGCATACATATTGACTTGTATCACACAGTCAAGGAAACGTTCGTGTGCTAGGCCGTGTGAAAAATGGAGGGTATACTAACTTATGCAACACGACCAAGTCACATGCCCGTGTGCTAGGCCGTGTGCCAATTAGGGGTTATACTAACTTGTACCACACGGCCAGTCACATGCCCATGTGTGAGACCGTGTGGATCATACTGACTTTAATTTAATTTCATCAGTAGGGGACACACAGCTGTGTAACATGACCGTGTGTCACACATGGCTGAGACACTCTGTAAAAGCTCGTTTTCAGGGTTAATCGGAATAGTGGTTCAGGACCACAATCCAAATTCAAAATATTTATTTTATCATTTTATTAAGGTTTACAGTATGATAGAATGTTTGTGTGAAAATTTCATAAAGAAATTTTACCATTTGAGTGGTTAATTCGGTAAAAAAGACTAAATCGCGTAAAGCGTAAAATATGAGTTCTCTAAGTTAAATGAACCAAATACCTATAGAAATGAAATGAAGGAGTACGTGCATGGTAAATATGCCATTATTAGAATGAGTGGACATATTTAGACATATTTAGACATGTTTTAAATGATTATATATGCTTTATTAAAGGTTAAAGTTATAATTAGTAAATTAAGTCAAAATAAAAAAAAATAATTTTAAGCTTATTTTCTCATCTTTTTCACTGAAATTGAAAGAAAAAGAACACCATGGAAGCATTTTTAGGTTTGGCTGCTTTGGTTGCTTGATTAGGTATGATTTTGATCTCGGTTTTTAATGATTTTTACGTTTTTGTGATCGTTACAACTAGTACTAGCTAGCCCGTGTCTTCAATTTCAAAACTGTTAAAGATTTTGATAGTTTCCATTGATGAGATTATGTGTTCTTTGATGTTTAATGGTGAAATATGAATATTCGATGTTAGACTTTCATATTTTATAAAGCGATTTTTGATGAAAATGAAAATTAGGGATTAAATTGTAAAATATTGAAATTATGTGGTTAAAAGTGTGATTATTTGGAAAATGTGGGTTGCTAAGGCAAAAAGAAGAATTTGTCTAAGCATGAGTGTGATGAAATTTCATGAAATTGTGATTTTATGTGATAAGGACTAAATTGTAAAAATGTGAAATAATAGGAACAAAAGTGTAATTTTTCCAAAATGTGTAAATTGTGTTAAATTGAATGAATTAATAATTAAATAAGTAAATTTTGTTATTATATAGATTGAAAAAAATGAGATTTGGATCTAGAACGGGGGAAAACAAAGCATTTGATTAGTCAACCTAATTCGTCGTTACAGCTAACGAGGTAAGTTCGTATGCTAATAAACATACTTTATTTGTGTTGTGAATGCTTATTTATTATTGAATTGAATTGAATGTTGAATGGTCATGATTAAGAGCTGAAATCAACAGAGTTACGATGTTTGAAAGTCCCGTACGAACCTTAGAAATAGTATAGGATACAAATGTTATGACATTAGGGTTACCGAGATGAGAATACATGTAAGACCATATCTGGGATATGGCATAGGTATGATATTACGTGTAATCTTTGTTAATTATGTGATTGGAATTATGGTATAAAAGGTGAAATCAAATGAAATTATATTCTAGTATATGTAAATGCTTAATATGTGCTTATTTGATAAGATGAGTTTAATATCATACGAGCTTACTAAGATTTATAGCTTACTTTATGTTATTTTTCTATGTTTGATAGTGATTCAGACGTTTGCTCGGGTTGGAAGTTGGCGGAGATCGCATCACACTATTCGGTTTTTGATTTCGATATTTATACACTTGTGACTTGGTTATATGGCATGTATAGGTTTGAGTTATGTGGAAATGTGTTTGGTAATGTTGAATATGAATTTGGCTTGTATATGATGTAATGTTGGCCATTTAAGTTGGTTTAATCCATAAGTTTTATAAGTGATATATGAAGTATATTTATGTAGCCTTATGTTTTGGCATGTTTGGTATGTTATAGGGATGATGAATTGGTACATTTTGATGATGATGAATTAGAATATTTTGTGGCATGACTTAGATGATAATATGGTGAGAACATACATATGGAAGATAAGTGAAAAATATAGGTTATGACATATTAATGTGGTATGTTTATGGTTATGGTTTGAGTAGTGAAATGGTTGAAGAGGAAATGTCATGATTTGTATATGAATTGGCATTTTTTGGTTGCCTATAAGTGTATTGAAATGGTATAAAATGATGTGGTTTAGGTATGCTTGAGGAGGGTGAGAAATGTGGCTTAAACCAAGCCTAATTTCATCCCACACGGTTGAGCACACAGGCGTGTGACTCGACCATGTGCCTGCTGTAACTTAGTTAAAACAAGTCAGAGAGTTACACGGCTTAGACACATGGGCGTGTCTACTGGCCGTGTGTGACACATGGGCTGACACATGGGTGTGTGGCCGACTGTGTGGCCCAAGTTAGAATACCCTCTACTTTTCCCACGACCATGGCACACGAGCGTGTCTCTAGCCGTGTGATGTAAATCAGTATGTATACACTGTTTCCACACAGCCTGTGACACGGGAGTGTCTACACGGGCTGTTCACACGGGTGTGTGATCCTTATATGCATAAAAATTTTATAAGTTTCCCAAAGTTTTTAAATGTTATCAGTTTAGTCCCAAACCTCTTCTAAGCATGTTTTAAGGTCTCGTAGAGCCTTATAAGGGACAATGTGATTATGATTGATTGATGTTTATGTGATAATGAATTCAAGTATGAGAAATATATGTTGTATGCTGTAATTGATCGGTAATGCCTTGTAGCCTTATTCCAGCAACAAATACGGGTTAGGGGTGTTACACACACGCCCGTGTTTCTACCTCTGTGGACAAAAATAGGCCATTTGCAAGGCCAATTTGCCACCCCAACTTCAATGTACCTGCGCAAGTCAAAATGGTACCATTTTATCATACAATTAGGCAGCTAAAATCATTGACCAAATGCACAATTCATACCATTATAATTTCACCTACTCCAAATCTCGAATCATTACCATTTACTTAGCCAAATACATGCCAAAACAATATCAAACAATATGGTTCATTTATCATAATTCACATAACCATTTGAGCAACTATAAACCATAATCACATTCATACCAAAATATACCAAAATAAGCCATCACTCATGGCTATATATATACAAACCAAAACATATATATTTACAAGCCATTTCTAATAGCCAAACACACATCAATATTAACATCATTTACAAGCAAAATCTCATGGCTATGACCAGGACCAAACTACCACATCTAGCCTATACATGCCATATACCATAATTGTATAATTCAAAAGTACCAACTTAGATGTTTGATAGTGCAATGATGTTCCCGACGACTCCAGGATCTGAGCTAGCCTTGATTCATTATAAAACATAGAAAAATAACATGAAGTAAGCTTCATAGCGTAGTAGGCTTGTAGGTCAATAACTTAATTCATTGAATCAATGTAAATCAACCAATTACACATAACAAAACCATATACACATTAACTACAAACCTTTCTCATGTCTCAAAACATGATCAAATACCATCTCATCGAGCTTTCACTATTTAATACTCGAATAGGTTTTGTACATACCTGTATCACATCGTACTAACCTCTTCCTCAACCACATCATTCCTTTTCCCATTGAACCATTCAAAATAGAAATTGGATACTTAGGAGTCTCGTACAATAAGTACCTATACCATGTCCCGTAACCAAATCAAGGTAACTTATCTGAATAACTATTATCATGGCCCGAAGCCAAATCATCCGATATGCATGGCCCGAAGCCAAATCGGTAAAATATGCACCTGAAGTGCTAATATCATGGCCCGAAGCCAACTCAACGTATCGCTTACTGAGATGTCAATTGTATCCAAAACTATTCTTACAGTTCAACTAGGCTTTCACACTTTTTGTTTCTGTCATTGAATGCATTCGTAGAGTCGTTTTCACTCTTCATACATTATCCATAATCCCGTTTTAACAGTTTATGCAATATTACAATATTTTAACATACATTTATAATGTAATCATCATATATGAACTTACCTCGTATTCAGAATTGACGGATCGGGTTGACTACTCGATAACCTTGCTTTTCCCCTGATTTAAATCCGAATTCTTTCTTTCTTGATCTATATGAATTCAAAATTCTTTCTTTCTTGATCTATATGAAATAAAAATTAACTCATTTATTCATCTACTCATTCAGTTAATCCAAAATTCACATTTGGGGATTTTTCATTAGCCCCTAAACTTTCGCATTTAATAAATTTAGTCCCTATTTCACAAATACACAAAATTCAAAAAATTTAACAAAATCCATGCTTGGCCGAATAATATATATGTCCCTTCAGCCCAAAACTTTCATTTATTTCACATTTCAGCCACACCGTTTGCACATTTCACAAATTAATCCCTTTTTGACATTTTTGTCAAAAATCACATTACAAAACTAGTTTAACTATCAACAACTATTGAAAATCCATCATCAACCATCAAAATACTCAAGTATTCAACAATGGCAACATGTTAAATCTTTAACAATTTCAAAATCTAAGGTACGGGCTAGCTAGAATACGAAGCAACGATCTCAAAAACGTAAAAATCATAAAAAACCGAGCTTAAAACACTTACCAATTAAGCTAGGAGTTGGCCGAATCCTAAATGCTTTCCCATGGCTTCTTTCTTTTTTAATTTCGGTTGGAAAGATGATAATATGAACAAAATTTCATTTTGTTTTCTTAATATTAACATTATTTATCAAATACCAAAATTAACCTTTAAATTATAACATTTAAAATCACTTAATGATGTCCATAAAAGTCCACTAACATTTAAAATGGTCTAATTACCATTTAAGGCCATCATATTTAAAAGCCAAAGCTATTTGACACCTTTAACTAATAGACCATACATTTTACATTTTATGGAATTTAGTCCTTTTTATCAAATTAACTAACCAATCGATAAAATTAGCTCACGAAATTTTCACACATATCACATAACATGCTGTAAATACCAAAAATAATATTAAAATAATTTTTTGACATCAAATTTGTGGTTTCGAAACCACTATTCTGATTTAGCTAAGAACGGGCTGTTACACAACATTTAAATACGAATTCAAAAATACCACATTTCATTCCGGGCTACTAATACATCTTTTTCAAATCGTTATGCATTTTACCATTCCCCGGATGAATAGACATAGTACCACTGTGGGCATTTGTGTAAAATTTTCTATACAAGCTTCAAATTCTTCAGTACACAAACTCTGTCTCTGAATAACAGATAATTATCAGATCTATTCTAAAATTCTGAATCAGAAATTAATTCATACTGTACTCATTTAACTTACAACTCATTATCACCTTTCTGAGTTTCACTGATCAGTTGTAGAATCATCGGTTTAGCTCTATACTCAGCTAAAATGGAGCTATTATTAGACAATCACAATCGGTATCCATTACTTGTAAGACAAATAGGGATTTTCTTCTTAAAGCGTTAGCAATGACACTAGCTTTTCCCAAATGAAAATCAATTATTGAATCATAGTCTTTTAACAATTTAAGCCATATACGCTATCTCAAATTCAAATCTTTTTGCGACATCAGATACTTCAAACTTTTATGATCGGTGAATATATGACATTTTTCACCAAACAAGTAATGTTGTTAGATTTCAATACAAAAACAATACCTGTCAATTCTAGATCATGTATCGGGTAATTCTTTCCATGTAGTTTTTAACTGTCTGAAAGTACAGGCTATTACTTTGCCTTACTGCATCATAACACAGTCTAATCCCATTCAATAATACATCACTGTAATAACAAATTTCTTACCCGATTCAGGCCGAACCAGAATTAATACTTTGGTCTACAGAGCTTTCAACTGGTCAAAACTTTACTGATATTTATTGGTCCATTCAAATCTTACATTTTTTTGTAATAACCGTGTCATCAATGTAGCTATTTCAATTATTAACATTGAAGCTTTGAATTTTTTTGAAGCCACAACCATTAGATAGATTTAAAAACCATAGTACTTTAATATGATCGACAATTTAGCCATATAGATAAAACAATACTTCAACATTAATAGTGCACCTCAAATTAGAAAAGGAAAACTAAAAGTGGCCTCAATAATAACCAGTGCAGTAATACAATTTCTATAATCTGTGATCCCTATCACCAAACTTCATGATCAAGTCAATATTTATAATAGTAATAAATGTAATTACCTCCGGCCAATGAATATCTTCCACAGATAAACCATGTTTGTATAATAAAGACATTGACGATATCTTAGAAAAATCCAGAAAAGTAATATTGCACATACACAGTAGAAACAACTGTAATAAAGAAAATATTATTTGCATATTCGCAATTCAAGGCTTCAATCAGTAGAAGTAGAAAATAGTATCATATGAATCTTGTCATCAAGTCTTCTATCAATCATGATGAATTTGAAAACCTAAGAAAGATAGAGTAATACCACTCATGAATCGACCAGACTTAATTCCATCAATTATAATTAGCCAGCCTTCTAATATGATAAATATTGCATTTGAATATAAATGATTTCATATGTCTCTAAAAATAATAGAACATATAGAATACCCAAAAGAGATTACTGTAATATACTCAATTATAACAGCTGTATTCAAATATCTTTGCAATTTCATCACTATTCTACTAACTAATAAAGTCATCAATAATCTAACATTATTCAGTTCACTAAAAGAACCAATTTGGAAGAATTTTTTTGCTAATCCGTTCTATAGATATCATACCTGAATAAGTCGATAACTCATGAATAACTTCTTCCTTAATAGTGACATCATATATTTAGAATAAAATCTGATATCTCTTTTAATACCAGATTTACTTACTAACCCAGTCTCAAGTCTGACTGCATTATTAATCATTTAGCCTTTGAACTTTTTAATTTCACACTTATGAACTTAATCATTATAAATCTTGTGAATTTCATTGTATAAAACTGTACTGGTGAGGGGGTAGAGATTGTAAAGCCTCAAAATTTAACTTTCATAAACACACACATGTCAGTTAACATTTATCATCAACATGTTTACTATAAAACATTTATTTCATACCTTTATAAATCCCATTTTACTATAAGCAACATTTTTAATTTTTACTCGAATATGCGAGTATCACTTTTAGCATTATCCGAATTCGCTCGATTGGAAAACATCTCTATCTATTAGCAAAATAATTTTCATCAAAGTTGGGATATATCACACTATCACAGGTTATTGATAAACCATAGTTTATACATATTTCTATCCCATGCTTAGCACATTTTATGGATGATATTTCCTTAAAATTGGTGAATTCGATGCTCCTAATGCCTTAATTTCATGTTTTATACTTAAGTGAGCATAGGAGAGTGAAAGGAATGAGAAACGGGACAAAAATGGAGAAAATGGGCCAACGTACGAAATCAACACGGTCTAGACTTCCTCACACGGGCAGACCACACGGCCATGTCCCTTTGGCAAGGTCAAAGAATGATTTACACGGGTAGATCACACGGCCGTGCCCATTTAACAGCCTTAACCACGACCTTAAGCAATCGCACATGGGTGTGTCCCTACTGAGCCCAAGTTTAGTCCAACTTGGAAAAGGCCAATTTTGAGGGCTCTTAGGCATTCCAAAGCCTATTTAAACACTTGAGGAGGCACTTAGACAGGAGGCAGAGGAGGAAGCAAGGAATTGCTCAAGGAAAGTTGATCGATCCATCTCAGAAGCCGAATTCACCATCAAGACTGAAGATCTCCCTTCAAATTCCCTCAGGAGTTTTGGTTTTTCTTATGTTTTGTTATTCTTATTCTTTTGAGATGTTTTCTTTCATTAGTATGAACTAAAACCCCTAAACACCTAAGGGGGATGAAATCTAAGACGGATCTTGTTATTATTATCTGAATTGTATGATAAACATTTGACTTGTTCTTAATTATGTGTTCTTAATTCTTGTTTTGATATTCCAGGATATTGATTCAAGTTAAAGCTCTTATTCAGAGGAGGAATAGACCCTGTCTAAGAGTAAATTTGTCATAATTAAGTGGAGTTGGTTGCGCGCCTAGAGATAGGGTGACAAGATTTTTCCGGATTAAGGTGAAACCTAATAAGGGGATCCATAGATCGAGTTAATGCAACCCTAGGGTGTTAATTAGAAAGAGATTTCAATTATTCAAACTAGGGTTAGACGTTAGTCTCGAGAGAGATAATAATATAACTTAGGGATCTTTATGGAACAAGTTGAATGAATAAATTGTCTGATTTAGAGTCAAATAACAAGTAAAGTCTAGGTGGATTTTTCCTTAGGTATTGTCTCAATCAATCGAGTTTTCCAAAAAGTATTATTCCCAAATTTCTTTTCTGTGATTTATTAGTTTAGTTAATTATTCAGATAAACAAAACCCTTTTATTTCTTAGGCTAGATAATAAAAAGAAAGTTGATACTAGTACTTTTAGTTCCTTTGGGTTCGATAATCCAGTCTTACTAAAGCTATACTACTTTTTGATAGGTACACTTGCCTTCATTGTGATAATAGTTAGTTTCAAGAATGATTCATTATAAATATTTAAAACCTGTCACGAATATCACATATCAGTTATGTAATGGAATGTATTTCTAGACTCCACATATGCTAAGTTCAGTCTGAGAATTGACTAAACCGTAGCTCTGGTACCAATAAATGTAACACCCCTAACCCGTGTCTATCGCCGAAACAAGGTTACGGAGCATTACTAGAGTTTTCAGAACAATTACAGATAATTCATGTAAATTATTATTCATTTACCAAAATTAAAGTTGCTTGTATGCTCAATTTGAGCATTCTGTTTCTAAAATTTAAAGATGCAGGGGACACACAGCCAGACTACATGTAATATCCTGATTTTGGGCCTAGTCAGAATAGTGGTTTCGTGACCACAAAATCTGAGATAGAAATAATTATTTTATGATTATTTTAATGTCAATGATATGATTGCATGATTGTGTGAAAATTTCGTGAAGAAATTTTATGCATAAAGTGCTTAAATTGAAATTAGGGACTAAATCGAATAATTTGCAAAACTTGCATTCTAGAAGTTTCTAGTATGAAATTGTTTTGAAATATTAATTAGGAGGTCTTAAATAGAAATTTTACCAATTTCTAAGTCTATGGACAAAAATTGGACATGGATGGAATTTTTGGAAAGTTTAGTAGTAAGGGCATTTTGGTCATTTAGGGGTAAAATGAATTAAAATACAAAATTAAAAGCCAATTTTGCTCATCTTCAACCCCATGGCCGAATGTAGCAAGGAGAAACCATGGCTAGGGTTTTTCAAGCTTCCAAGCTCGATTGTAAGTCCGTTCTAGCCTCGTTTTTAATGATTTTTACGTTTTTGGAGTCCCGGTAGCTCGATTAAGCTTATGCTAGCAATAATTCAACCTAGGGTTCATATTTGGAAAAATACCCATAGGTGAAATTTGTGTATTTTGGTGTTTTATGATAGAAGATGAGGTTTTAAATTATGTTAGACAACTTGTACTACTCGGTTTTAAGCGAAAATGAGCAAAAGGGCTTAATCGGTAAAAATACCTAATAGTCATAAGTACATGTTAGAGTGAGAATTTGATGTTTCCATAGAAGGGAAAAATGATCATCATGTCATAAAACATAAGAAAATAGGCTGAAGTTTAATTTACGAGCTTTGGGGCAAAAGTGTAAATATGTGAAAGTTTAGGGGCAAAATTATAATTTTGCCAAAATATGAGTTTGGGTCAATTCGAATAATGTGAGTCCTAATTAGACTATATTTTAAATGATAGAGCAAGGAAAACTAAAATTCGGGCTAAAATGGGGAAAATACCAAGTTGTGGACGAATGGTAAAAGTAGCCATTTTCGCATACGAGGTAAGTTCATGTGTAAATAATGTAGTATAATTGTTATTTTTAAGTTATTGATGTTAATTATATGATATGATGATTTTATCATGAAATATATGCTTTGTGGTTATTTTCGAATAAAATGCAAATTATGTGAATTATTTGTTAAATATAAAGTGCTACCGAGTATTGGTTTCGGTATTTTACGGAAGATGGCATGGAGATGTATTTGAGGAAAATCCCGTTTGAACCTTAGGAATAGATTAGGATACAAGTGACATGTCACTAGGATATTTGGGCATCCGAACTCGTTGAGTTGAGTCCGAGTTCACTTATGGATGCGAATGTCCAAACTCGTTGAGTTGAGTTCGAGTTCGAGAGATGTAACTAGGCATCCGAGCTCGTTGAGTTGAGTCCGAGTTCACTTATGGATGCAAACACCCGAGCTCGTTGAGTTGAGTCCGAGTTCACTTATGGGCGGGTTACATGGTAGCTTGGCTGCATATGTGGCACTTATGTGCAAACTTTTCATGTATCCGAATTATATTTCGATGTGTTCAACGGGAAAAATTCTACTCAAATGGAGGAATACTCGAGATGAAAGGGACGTATTGGTAAGTGTTGTGAAACGGGTACTTTGAACAGGTATGTACTTAACCCTCGGGTTGAAAAATCGATATAACAACAATATGGTAAGATGATAAATGAAAATGTGATATGAATGTCTCGGTGATGATTATGCAAATGATGTTTTATGTTTGCTTATATAGTTATGTTACTTGCTATTTGCATGTGAACATACTAAGCATTTATGCTTACTCTCTCCTTTTCATTCCTTGTAGTGTTGACAAGCCAACTCGGAAATCGGAAACGGTCGGAGGCACGCTCACACTATCCGTATACCATCTTGGCATAATGGCCTGTATATTTTGAGTATGGCATGTATAGCATTATAATCATTTTGTGTATATGGTCTTATGATATGGTTATTGAGTGGTATGGAAATGCTTGGTAATGATTAGCCATTGGAATGGCTATTCATGATCATATTTGGTGTTATGTATGCTAAATTGCTAGCTAATCCATGGAAACCATGAAATAGGTAAAATTTACCATAAAATAGATTCAGACAGTAGCAGTGACGTGAGTTTGAAAAATCACTAAAAATAGTAGAGATACAATTAGATGATGAATAAAATATGGAATTGAATAATTATGAGTCTATTTTCATATGGATGGAACAAAATAGGTATATGAGTTATATTTTATGCGATGTTTAAATTTTTGTGAAACAGGGCCAGAGAAATTTTTGGATCCCCTGTTTTGACTTTGGAAATTCACCATAAATTGTTCAAAGATAATTAGAATTCATGATTTATATGTACAGATACCTTATTGAGTCTAGTTTTATTAGAAATAAATGGCATAGTTATTGAAACTCTGTACAGGGAGATATCTGATTCGTAATACACAGAGGTCAGAGTAGTCAAACTCTAAAACAGGGGATACTTTAACTAATAAACTGTACTAATTTGCTTGACCAAAAATTATATAAAAACATTAGTAAATAGATATATGAGCATAGTTTCATGAAAAATTTACAGAATTGGATTTCGAGTTTCGTAACTCGAGATATGAATTTTTAAGCGACTATGACGCATATTGTTAGCTTGACTGAAAATTTAAAAATAAATTGTTTGAGCTGTTTAAGTAATGAATTAAGTCTATTAACACCTCGTGTTCGACTCCGGCGACGGTCTCGGGTACGGGGTGTTACACTACATGCCCATGTGCATGGCCATATGTCACACATGGTCAAGATACACGCCCATGTGTCTACCTATGTGGACTAAAAACCATTTCTAACTTTATTTCTCACCCAAAACTTTGCCAATAACCTACATTCATATACCAACTAATTCAAGCATTATAACCAAGCTAATTCTAATATTTAACATGGTATATCATTACATGCGTTCATGTTTATAATCTTACCCTTTTGTGAATATATGTAACACCCCAAACCCGGACTAGACGTTACGACCGAATCTGACGTGCCACATTAATTTCCCAAAAACCCGTCAAGCTTATGATGTTAAACCGGTGGTTGTGAAAGCCTTTATAGTTTTAAAGCCCGTGTATGCCTAGTGTTTCATGCTGTTTAAAATGCGTATAGTTTTCAATATGTTTGTTTTTATCAGAAATTAGAATTACAGGTTTGCTCATAGAAAACGTTATTATTTTGAAAAACTCGGTGTTCATAGCAGTTTATAAATACCAAATTATAGCCCAATTAAAAGTTAAAACTCCAAATGGCCTTATTACAAAAACAAAACCCAAAATATAAAAGCATTAAATAATAAATTCATTCGTACTCGTGTGGCCACCCCGAGTCCCTCGCAGCTCCAAACCGTTTAAGGCTGAGGACAGCCTGTACAATTAAAAGAATGGGTGAGTTTACGAAAACTCAGTGTGTAATCTCTTATCAGACTATAGAAAACGGTGCATGCAGTTACAGTCTGTGCCTGAGCCCTATTCAGTATCAGTACAGTCTGGGCCACAACCCTTAAACAGTAACAGTGTGGGCCTAAGCCCGATACAGTCTCAGTATAGTGCAAAATGCAACCCATCCCATAACCATCTAGCACACCACCTGTACCAACCAACACACCATGTGGGGATATCAATCAACCCACCCAAACAACACACCAATATCACAGCAAAGCTGCCAGTAATAATAACGTAGCATAGCTGCCAGTAGCAGTAAGTGTGGCAAGCCACCAGAAATAGTAAAGTGACATAGTCACCAGTACAATACTTCCTCCATATCATAAACCCAACCCCATGCAGATGTCATGTCATAATAAATACGTGTATGTAGTATATCATCTTCATAACCAGTCATGTAAATGTCATTCATACATCAAATAACCTACCACTAGCGTTATAAAGATCATATCATCAGTTAGGGGTAAATCAGTAATTTTTACCCCTCAGGGATAATTCAGTCATTTAACTGGCCTCGATACAGATAACGACCCTTCAGATGGCTTACAGTCATCTCGAACGACTCAGACAACCTGTATGGCCAAAACGCTATAGATGGGCCCAAGGCCTATTACTTGGCCCAAGTGGGCCCACAGGCTCGCGTGGCCCATTTTGCATACATCTAGCCATGGCTATGCGAATCCATAGCCCGGTCCAATATTCATCATCTTTCGTGAATTTCACTACGCGTGGGCCCTCGAGCCCGTTAGGCCCACATGGCCCATTTCGGCCCATAAAGGCCCATGACGGCCCAAGCTCACGAGAGTGCTCGCGGCGGCCTCTACAGTCTGTCGCCCAAGGTTTGTGGCTCGATTTACCTTGCGAGCATTCGCACGCTCGCGCGATCGCAAATGCGAGGTTTCAACTTTTCGGCTTCTACCGATTCATGACTACACAGTGGGCTGAGTACACACCTTTTGGCTTTTGGTCAGTTACAGAATGGTGTACGGTTACACACTTGATTGGAGAAGAAACCACTACACTCCCCACGTCCCATCTTGTCCAACACAACGCCCTACAAGCAGTTTAGTCTTTAGGGTTAAACAAACAAGAAAAGAAACTCTTTATTCAGCACATACTGCGCCGCTTACCTTGATAGCCCAAGTAGGGTTCAAACCACCCTCAACCTTCCTTCACACCCTAGCCGACAACAATTTGCATAAACATTCACAACCACTTAATACCTATCCTAACATAATCCACTTAATCCCTGAAAACTACTTACCAAAACAGAGACTAGGAGAAGGAAGTAATAATATTCGGCTTACCCCAGCAACCACCATTGCCGAACACCTGATGCCGAGAACACGCTCCTAGCGCAAGCCAACAAAGAAGAAGATTTGAGAAAGACCAATACAGAATAGGCAAGAAAGAGAAGTAGTACAACCACAACACACATATTTATGAACAAAAGCAAGGTTCGGCTTTTGCTAGGGATTAGGCAAACCAAGAATAAACTTACCATAAACCAACAGGGGGAGTTTCGGTTAGCAATGAGAGTACCCGCCTAAGACTCCAAGGAAGAAAACTCGCAACCAAAAGCAAGCAGGAGATGAGTAGAGATCAAGAAGATGTTCTGCTAAACCCAAACAAATGGATGAGGAAGAAGTGGAGTTAAGCTGTCATTTTGAAGTGTACCAGATAAAGTGGGAAGAAAAAGTATTTGGGAAAACAATAATCGGTTAAGGCTGAAAAGAGAAGGGAGATTTGGCACAAGGAAAGATATTACCCCAAAAAGCACCAAAAAGCAAAAACCCAAAAATGGAAGAGGAAGAATTCGACTCCTACACCAAGACCAAAATGCCGAAATGGCAAAAGAGTTCCCTTAGCCGATTTTTCTCCTACAAGTTGCCCAATTTGGCTACAACACTCCTCCCTACCAACTCCTTGAAAATCTTCCCATATCACTCCCCTTATCCCTCCATAATCTTCTCCCAACAACCAAAGACCAATTCAAATTCCCACACGGCAGAGTTTGAATTCGCCACAAACTCTTGCCACCCCCATGTAGCAAAATGGCGTCTTTTGCAGCTCATGGGATTCGAACCCCAGTCCCTCCTAAAGCCAAAGCACGCCACATGCCGCCAAGCCACAAGGCTTCTTGTGGTAACAAGCAACCACAATTAATCATAAAGCCTAGGTGCCAACGCTCAGGTTCTTTTTAAGAGCTTAGCAAAATTTTCGTTAAAGCCAGAGCTTGAGCCCAGGCCTTCTCAGACACCCCCAAACACGCCCAAATCATTCAACCACCACACCATACATACGATTTATGTCAGACCCGACAAACTTACAAACCCTAAATTTTTAGGGCGTTACAGTATACATGTTAACATAAATCAACTGCACTAAACACATGGATATTCATCATGGTATACTTTATAATTTTACCAGAACAAATCTTTACTAGCCATTGCAATGGCTAGTTTACAATCAACCAGTTACATGCCAATCTAACCATAACTGATTTACCATATGTACCAAAATGGGCCGATGGATAGTGTGAGTAATCTCCGCTAAGCTTCCAATCCAATGAGCTTCTGATTTACTATAAAATAGGGAAATAAAACTAAGTAAGCATATAGTGCTTAGTAAGTTCGTATAACATGTTACTTAACTTACCATTCATTCTATTTCAAGATAAACATGTAAGACACATTCAATCAATTTGATCTCAAGCCCTACACATATCCTCATTGCCCTTGTTAGTCATACATTCCACACTATCATCAAGAAACATATACGGGCTCAACAAAAATCAGATTTCCAAACACATATGCTTCCTACATCACGTATTCATTTAACATGTATAACTCGTATCATTCAAAATATCAATGTCACACGAGTAGTACACTCAAGGTGAACAAATCTATAATCAACGATGAACATATTCATCAAATAAATTCTATGTACAAATATCATGATCTCATGTTTTCATATATCAATTATCATGTATCATCATTTTCATGTATTTCAGGCAGATACTTGTAATAACTCATTTCTTATTCATATCTTCTCATGTTAGGATTTTTACCCGTTGAATTTATTCGAAATATCGATGGATAAATAGGTAATACACTTGAGGTGTACAAATTTGGATCCGTCAATTCATATTCAGGGGTACCCTTTAGGGCACTTAATCAGAAAGCACACTCTCAAGCCACATATCATATAACAGGATTACTTGTCCAAGCTAAATCCTATTTTCAACATATGCTTACAAGAGCTTAATCAAGATTACCTGTCCGGGCTAAATCCTATCTGTACATATGCTCAAGAGGGCTTATATCAAGATTACCAGTCCAGGCTAAATCCTTTCTCTAATGAGGTCAATAAGATTACTCGTCCGAGCTAAATCCCGTCAGCAAAAAATATAGAACCTCATTCAACAAGGGAAATCACATTTATCCATCAATTTTCATTTATTCAAACGAGATTTAACATTTTTCAAGCATTATCAGGCATGTGACTATTTCATATATCTATGACATTCATATAATTCAAATAAACACATTCCACATCCATTTCAAGCATAAAAGTAACATTTTTATCATTTATCATTTATCGAGCATTATGATTGATCGGGCTTTTTCGGTTATGTTTTCAATGTCATATATATATATGATATTTATATAAATTACATACACAAAATCTAATTTAAGCATATAACTATACAATTTAGTTACACGAACTTACCTTAACAAATGTTCGTGTACGTAAAATCTACTAATCCGACATTTTTCTCTTTTCCTCGTTCTAACTCCGAATTTGGTCTTTTCGGATCTATATGAATAAATTTAACATCATTTTAATACAATTTAAACTCAATTCAGTCCAATTTACATCTTATGCAAAATTATCATTTTGCCCCTAAACTTTTAATTAAATGACGATTTCTTCCCTAGGCTTGGAAAATGAAATTCATACAAATTACTCCTTATTCCAAGCCTAACCAAAATTTCAATATAAAATTTATAGCACATGTATTCTATAAAATTCATAATTTTTCTTCAATTTTCAAAACTTTACAATTTAGTCCCTAAATCATGTTTTCATCAAAATTCACTTCGTAAAAGTTGTTTATCTATCAACAACCTTTCATATTCTACCATAAATTTCAAAATTTCAGCATATTCACTCATGGCATAACTTCTATACTTTGATAAATTTTCAAATTAATCCCCCAAATAGATAGATTAAACTATCCCAATTTCAAAAATATAAAAATTACTAAAAACGAGACTTGAATACTTACCCAATTTGGCCAAGAAAGCTTGTTTTCTCTTTCCTAGGTCTTCCATGGAATATTTGGGGAAGAAGATGATATAAAATGATTTTTATTTCTATTTAATTATCTATCATCTTTTAATTTTATCGCTTTCCAATTTAGTCCTTAGCCTTTCTCTAATTTTCCATGGATGAATCATCAAAAAATATCCACTAACTTTTTATTAATGGTCTAATTACCATATAAGGACCTCCAATTTAAATTTATATAGCTATTTAACCCCTTTAGCTATTAGAACTAAACTTTTGCACTTTGTGCAATTTGGTCCTTTATCAAATTAAACATGTAATCGATAAAATTTATTTATGAAATTTTCACATAATATTATTATTGTATTGTAGATCATAAAATAGTATTAAAATAATTTTTCTTTCAGGACTTGGATTTGTGGTTCCAAAACCACTGTTTGGATTTTATCAAAAATGGGTTGTTACAGGTTTGCCATCTCCCATATTCGTATTCAAATCACTATCCTCTTCTTGTCCAGTTGGAGTGGGAGGGTTTTAATCGAAGGCCAAAAACATTTCAGTTTGAGGTATGGTGTGTAATGGGGGAGTCTTTTGAAGGTGAGGTTAAGAGGTTCTGGGATTGGGCTAGAGGAGATATTTATGTCAATCTAGAGCGCGTAAGGAAAGGTTTGTGTGATTGGGTGAAGATGGTTAGAAGGAAAATGGATTGGATTAAAAGAGACTTAACTAATAAATTAGACGAGGTGTTGGAGAAGGAAAAAGACGATGACACTCTTGAGGAGTTGATTAATACAAAAATCCAATTTAATTTGGAGATTGACAAAGACGAAATGTTCTGGGAGCAGAGAGCTAGAGTGAACTGGTTATGGTTGGGGGATAAGAACAAAACCTTCTCCCATAACTATGCTTCACAACAGCGAATGATGAATAGAACTAAGGGCTTCAGTATGAGGATGGGAGAGTGACAGTGGAGAAGTAAGAAATGGAAGACATTGTTCGAAGCTATTTCCAAAATCTATTCTCACCACATGGGACAGAAGTTACAGATCATATATTGGAAAGGGTAGGAAATTGTATCTTTAATGAAGCCAATTTAATATTGACAGAGAGGTATACAGAGGATGAGATTGCCACGGCCTTGAAAGGAACAGGGCCAACAAAGGCGTCAGGTGATGACGATTTTTTGGCTTTATTTTTTCAGAAATGCTGGCACATTGTGGGGAGAGAGATTTTTAATCTTTTCTTGGAGGTGTTGACTAAAGGTAAGGCGCTAGATACTTTAAACATCACCAATATTGTGTTAATTCTGAAAATTCCCTATCCAATGCATCTTAAAAATTTTAGGCCTATAAGTTTATGTACAATAGTTAATAAATTGATAGCTAAAGTGATAGGTAATCATTTTGAACAAGTGTTAGAAGATTGTATTGATAATGCCTAAAATGTCTTTATGCCTGGGGTTGATTTTTGATAATATGTTGTTGGCCTATGAGATTTTACATTCCTTTAGACAAAAAAGAGCGGGAAATAACGATTTTATGACATTAAAGCTAGATATGAGTAAATTGGGTTGAATGGGGTTTCCTTTGGGTGATGATAGAATGGATGGATTTTGCCCTGTTGTGGGTAAATTTAATTATGCATTGTATTTCGTCTGTCTTGTACTTAGTGACTATTAGTGGAAAGGTTTGGAAAGTTTTCAAATTGAGTAGAGGGCTTCGTCTAGGGGACCCATTGAGTCCGTTCCTTTTCCAAACCTGTAGTGTAGGATCGTTTGTCCTAATGAAGTTGGCTTTGAATGAAAGTTTGCTTAAAAGGGCTAAGGTTAGTAGAAGAGAGCCACAGATAATGCTTTTGTTATTTGCTGACGATTGTGTGTTGTTTGGTAAGGCAAATGAAAGTGGGGCCCGTACTTTGAAAAATATTTTAAGGGAGTATGAGGTCTGCTCAGGACAGTGTATTAATTATGATAAGTCTACGAGTTTTTTTAGTCTGAGTACTACCAATAGTAAAAGGCTAGCAGTTTCGAGAATATTAGGTGTTAGGTGTTCAAGTGATCCAAAATGTTACTTGGGACTTTCGAATATGGTGGGAAGACAAAAGAAATTGGCATTTTAGATTTTAAAGGGTAGGATTAAATAGAAGATAGACAATTGGAGTACGAGATTTCTATCTTAAGGGGGGAAGGAAGTATTCATTAGAGTTGTCCTACAAGTCATTCCAATATATTCTATGATTTGTTTCTTGCTACCTATGTCACTTTGTGGAGATTTGGAGAGCATAATAGGTAGATTCTGGTGGTAGAAAGGACATGGTTGAAGGGGTATACGTTGGTGTGAACGGAATAGGTTGTGTGAATTGAAAAAGAATAGAGGCTTGGGTTTTCATAGATAGCAAAACTTAATTTAGCTTTGTTAGCAAAACAGGGTTGGCATCTTATTTGCAATCCAAATTCCTTGTTAGCGCATGTGTGAAAGGCCAAAATATTATCCACATTGTGGCTTTTTGGAAGCTAGGTTAGGGAGTCTACCTTCTTATACCTGGCAAAGTATATGGGTAGCTGGGGGTCTCTTTGAGAAGGGCTTTTGATGGTGGGATAGGAAAGGTGACAAGATTTCTATTGTAGATGCTGTATGGATCCTAGGAGATGAAAATTATAGAATCAGTGTAATATTTGTAACACTGGAGTAACAAAGGTATTAGAATTAATTAATTATTTAACTAGAACTTGGAAAGTTGAAGTTGTTGAGGATACCTTTTCTAAAGTTGATGTAGGTAAAATCCTGAGGATTCCTTTAATCTTGATGGAATATGAAGATTTGTTGGTATGGAAGGGAGAGCCTTCTAGTGAGTTCTTGGTTAGTAGTCGGTACAAACTGTTGCTAGATAGTACAACTGACCCTACTACTATTGAATTACAGAATGATATGAAATCCTTTACAGGAAAATATGGAACCTCAACCTAACAACTAAACAAAAAATTACAATATGAAAAATCTCTTAGAATTTCTTGCCTACTCTAGTAAATCTACATTACAGAAAGCTTAGATTGAATACCCTATTTCAGTAGAATTTTGAAACGTTTTAAATCTCGAATAGGTATTATCTATGCCAAATCTGGAAACCTGGGAGTGGCTCACCTAGAAAACAATTATAGAAGAGGGTTATCAGAGCGAATTACTAGATATATTCAGGAAATCGATGAACTAAGGGATAGAAATCTCACCAAATAGTGTACAGTTTTGGAATGGAGGCCTTTTGAAAACCAGATTATTTGAATAAACTTTGATATGACCTATAATCCTCAATAGTTCATATCAGCCTTGGGACTAGTAGCCAAAAATGAAAGATGAGAGGTATTGGGTTCAAAATTGATATTGGTGAAGGAGATAGCTTTTTCGTTCACTGTAGAGGCTTGTGCATGTTTTCAAGTGGAAGTATTAGGGATAAGCATGTTCGAAGCCGACGCGCTAACAATATTAAAGCAATGTCAGTCCAACGGGCTAGATAAATTAGAGATTGGGGCATACATTAGAAACATAAAATAGTTCAAAAGAAGATTTCAAAGAATTCGATTCAAACATAGCTCAAGATTGGCAAATTAGACAGCCCATATAATCGCAACAGAGAGCCTAAAGAAGGACAAGAGATTTACCTGGAAGGAGCGGTGCCTTCTTACGTTGTAGAATCATTAGAATTTGGAAGGCAAAGGGAAATATAGTTTGACTAAGAGGCTTCGAGGACCTTCGAATCGATGGAAAGGATGCTAGATGTAGGTATCTGAGTAGTATCAATGGACTCTTATGAGAACTGGAACCGAAAATAAGAAAAGTGATTTTTAGAAAAGTGGAGTGGGTGGCAGTTTATCATTTTGACTGGACAGGTTTTTTAGTTTCCTTTGGTTTTGTCGTTTTATTTTTTGGCAGGTAGGCCATTATCTGCTGGGCTCTATTTCTATTTTGGACTTGACCATAAGGTGTTGGTGTTTTTCTTTTATTTTGGGTTTGGTTTATATTTTAATAAAGTCTAGTCTGATTATTCAAAAAAGAAAAGAAAAGAAGATTATCTAATTTAAGAATTTGACCTTTAATATGAATTAGCTACTAATTAACTAGTATTATCTCTCGACCTCTACTATCTAATTAACTGGCGGATACTCGCTTATCTCCTGACCTTACTTTCTTTGCCAAGATAAATTATGATTTACTCAGTTTGACTTATCCCCCGATCTCGTCTCGCTTATGATAACTTCCTAGTGTTTTCAAGCCTAGGGTTTAAGAACACAAATCTATACCAACTAATCTTATTATGAACCCGTATTCTTTTGTTAATTAATCGACTTGATTAATTAATTAGTTCAATAAACGAATCATGAAGGATATGAATTAAGCACAATATTTATTCTAATATTCATACAAACATTAGTTGATCAGTCTAACAAAATATAAATAAAAGAATAAAATAGAAGAGTAAAGAGAATCCTTATGAATATATATTGAAGCGCGAATCAGGAGCAATCTTTGCTTGCAATTGTCTTCACATCAAAATAGAAAATTTTTGACTAAAACATAAACGAAAAGAACACTAAAAATATGGTTGATGAATGGATTGATAGATTGATTGATTGGATGCCCTAATTTGTGTACAAAAGCTTCTTATTTATAGGCTAAAAGATGTGCACTTTATGCTCAATATACCCTTGATACTTTGGGTGCAAGTAAGAAATACAATCTCAGAGAATTTATCAAATATGGTTGTTGACGTCATCCTTTCTTTTAGCCCACATTCAGGTTGTAGCTCAACATAGGGCTGCTATGGCTCAACAGAAGGTATGTGTCGCGCCATAGACATTGCGTGTCATGCCACGCAAGACATTTTGTGGCATTGGACGTTTTTTTCATGCTTTCATGGCATGGGAAGCTTGTACATCACTTGTCCCTAGTTTTTATTTCAATTGGGCATACAATAAAGCTTATTGCACACTTAAATACACAAATTAACCCTAGCTAAGGCCCATGTTGGACTAATAGGTTATCAATACTAAAAAATGTGTTAAAAATACTTATTTTTATTAGCCTTAAATGTAGAATTAAGTGCGGAATTAACTACTACATCTGACGGTAGGTCAAATACCCCTACACTTAAGTCTTTGCTTATCCTCAAGCAAACTAAACAATGTACTTATGTAACACCCTTAACTCGTACCCGTCGTCGGAACAGGATTTCGAAGCATTACTAGTACATTCAGAACATTTTCCATTAAACTTCATAAATTACTATTCAGTTATCGAGATTATCCATAACATCCCTTGATCGAGCCTTCGAGGCCCAATAGGAGCATTAGAATCGAATTAGGACTTTATCGGGACCTTTAATTATTTTTCATGAAATTACAAAATTTTTTCTAGGTGTAGGGCTCACACGCCCGTGTGACCCTAGGACACGCCCGTGTTAGAGGCTGTGTTCCACCCCGTGTAACTCTCTGACTTGCACACACGACCATGCCACACGTCCGTGTGCTAGGCATTGTGTTAATTAATTCAATTCGAAATTAGGTTTCACACAGTCAATACACACGCCCGTGTGGTACACACGGCTGAGACACACGCTGTGTATCTACCCGTGTGCCCAATTCTGAGCATTCTGTTTCTCAAAATTAAGGTGTAGGGGACATACGGCCTAACCACATGACCATGTTACCAGGCCGTGTATCACACACGGTTTAGACACACGCTCGTTTTTTTGCCCATGTGGACAAAATAAAGCCATTTCTAACTTCATTTCTCACCCAAAATTTCACCCAAGACATGCACTTGAAACACATCGAAAACCAACCAATTCAAGCATTTTAATTTGGCAATTTTCATCATTCAACAAGGCACATCACTACATGCATATGTGTTTATAAACTTACCTTGGAATAACTTAGGCAATAGCAACCTTTGATAACAAATTCATAACATCACACATGTGTGTGTATATATAAATCATAGCAATCTACTTCGTCATACCAAAATGAATCATTACTAGCCGTTCTGATGGCTAGGTTACAAAATAACATTTTCAAGCCACTATTGACCAAGTTGTCCTATGCATGCCATTATACCCAAAATGATTTCACTAAATATACCCAAAATTCTAGTTGATAGTGTGACGAGGCTCCAATGATCTTCCAACCTTCACAAGCTTTTGAGCACTATAAAACAGGGGAGAAATAAAATGGAGTAAGAATTACATGCTTAGTAAGTTCGTATAACAGAAACAAAACTTACCAATCTTTTTTTTTTTAAAAAAAATTAGGCATACAATGTTATGTTTCCATCCATTTGGTTAAATTGCCTAATCACATACATTCCATCCAACATGTTAGTCACCAAAATATTCATATCAATCAAGTAACATAGATGAGCTCATCAAGCAACAGTTTTTCAAGTCATTATCATATCATATCAAGATTTTCATGCCATGTCAAGAGTTTTATGTCCGTTGAATCATTAAATTCCGATGGATGCTGACGTAGTACACTCAAAGTGTACGAATCAATTGCTCCATCAATTTCTTATTCAAGGGGTATCCATTTAGGGCACTTAACCAAGAAACATTCTCTCGAGTCACACATCATATAACGGGATTACCGGTCTAGGCTAAATCCTTTATAAAACATATGCTCAAAAGAGCTCGATTAGGGTTACTAGTCCAGGCTAAACCCTAATCATAATGTATGCTCGAGAGGTATTATATCGGGATTTCCCGTCTAGACTAAATCCTTTCTATAAAAAGGTCAATGGAATTACTAGTTCGAGCTAAACCCCGTCCGCAACAAATGCATGACTTTATTAGTTTCGGGAAAACGCATACAATCATTGGAACTCAACATTCAATTGGGACTCAACCCTTATTCACCATTTTCATGCATGTATCAAATTTCTCATGATAGCATTCAAGTAATGTACATCAATATAAATCACATTACATACAAACACAACATTCAATTAACATAATTACATGCCTGATTAAGTTACACGAACTTACCTCAACACTAGTTTACGTAAAAGTCTACTAATCCGAAATCTTTTCTTTTCTTCGATCTAGTCTCGAATTAGTGTTTTCGGATACATATATATATAAATTAATTTAACCATAAATTTCACATATTTCATATTTAAATGAACTCAATTTACGTCTTAGGCAAAATTACCATTTTGCCCCTAACTTTCCCATAAATTCTAATTTTGTCCCTAGGCCCGGAAAAGAAACTTGTGCAAATTACTCCCTATTCCAAGCCTAACCAAAGCCCCATTACAAATTTTCCAGCACATGTATTCATAAAACTTTAGAATTTTTCATCAAATTTTATAACTTTTTATTTTAGTCCCTAAATCATGTTTCCATTAAAAATCACTTTGTAAAAGTTATTAATCTATCAATAATCTTTCATTTTCTACCATAAATTTCTAATTTCCAGCATATACATCCATGACCCATTTTCATACCTTGATAACTTTTCAAATTAATCCCTCAAATAGAGAGATTAAGCTATCCTAGTTTCAAAAATACCAAAATTACTAAAAGCGGGACAAGAGAACTTACCCAATTAGGCCTTGAAAGTTTCCCCTCTTACCCAATTAGGCCTTTAAAGTTTCCCCTCTCTGTCTTAGGGTTTCCATAAAATTTTAGGTTGAAGATGATGAAAATAAGATGATATATTTCTTTTCATCTTTTAATTAATTAAGTATTTTAGTATTTCCAATTTAATCCTTGCCCTTTTTCTATAATTCCATGGATGAGTCACCAAGAAAAGTCTACATACTTTTCTTAATGGTCTAATTACCATATAAGGACCTTAAGTTTTGAATTCCATAGCTATTTGATCTAATAGCTACTAGAATTCAACTTTTGCATTTTATGCGATTTAGTCCTTCTGTAATTAAGCACTAAATCGATAAAATTTTCGTATCGAAATTCTCACACGACATATCTACCATGTTACGGACCATATAATACAATAAAAATAAATCATATTTTTGGGTCAGATTTGTGGTCCTGAAACCACTGTTCCGATTTCACTAAAAAATAGGTTGTTACAACTTGAGTCGGCTTGATATAGGATTTTAGTTCGGAGCATCGACACTAGGAAAATTTGTCTAAATACATAACTCTAGGTAGAAATTTAAAGAATTCACAGTTATTTACATGTAAACAGACTAGTTCAATAACTTACAAAGTAAACAAATTAAAGAAAATTAAATATATATCTCCATCAAAATGTATCTACGAATATAGTATTTATTTTTGCAAGGAATAGTTAGTTCGAATATTTTTTCCTACTCAATTTTTTTTTATCGATGCTTTGAACTCTAATGCAGTAGTATTTCCCTGATAATCCATTATAATTCATTATTTATTTATTTGTGTCAATACGATTGAGAATTTTCTCGAGCACTTTTTGTAAGGGTTATACTAGTATACTGCACCATTTCAGTAACCATGGATTTTACTAAGTTTTTTATTTTTAATTTGAACATCCTATATTTCTACAAATACAACTACCTATTCGTATCTACCTTTATCACTTGGTATATTTAATCTTTTTTCCTATTTACAGTTTAATGAACTGAACTAATTTGTCTAAATATAAGTAACCTAAATTATTTAATTTTAGGCTAAATTTACAATTTAAACAAACAACCTAGGTATATGCTCCTAACCAATCACTTGTATTTCTACAAGCTCAAGCACATAGAAAGCATGTAATTAAAAATTAAAAACAAAAGAAAGAAAATAAAGTAAATATAACAGAAAAATTTAAAAATTTTCCTAAGTCACCCCACACTTTATTTAATACATTGTCCCTAATGTTCAATAAAATATAAAGGAAAGATGTTACATGATTGGCGTGATACATGCAATACAATTGGTGGGACTACTCTTCCTTTCGATTTTGGCACACAATTGTGGTGCTGTAAAAAATATTTGGTTCGTACAAGGAAAAACTAAATACAAACCATATATATAATAAAATAAAATTGTAATTAAGCCAACTAAAAATTATCCAAAATTCAAATAAGTCTTAAAAATATAAACCCAAAACAAAAATAAAAAAATGTTTAGAATTAGTCGAAATTAAGTTCTAACTCCTCCATTATTAGTGCTTTGCCCCTCTCGCACCCTACTGACCTTTTAATAACTCGTATTCTCGAAGTCGGGGCCCGATTATGATGGATTGGGTTACGAATCACCACACCATTTGTTGAGGGGCCATCTAGTCAAAATAATCACTCATAATTTGGTGGTACGATCGGGGTCTCTTCCTCATTATCATCATCATTTTCTTCTTTATTTTTTGTGCCCTTCTCGCCCGGCAATGGGAATCACTCAAGCATGTACGGGAGTGGTGTAGGTGTTGGCCATCCATTCTGTTCCGCAACACAAATCAGAATGTCGTCCATATCTTTCATCCATCGTTTCTGCCACATCGAGATGGGCATGTTTGTGAGCCCCGTCATTTTTTACGTATGAGCTTTAGTTTTTCTTTTAGTTGGCATTTGAGGATTGCTCTTATGTTTAGTTCATTTCTCATTCTCTTGATTTTTTTCTGTTGAGGCTCAACGTACTGGCCGTAAAGGTTTTCCCCAATCACGCTCCTCAAAGGTCTCGTGAATGGCTCGATTGGAGACATAGAAATGTCGACTTGGCGGCATAGAGCAGTGATAAAATGCGAGAAATACATACTTTGCTTTCGACTCTGTATGCACTTTAGCATTTCCTCGTAAATCCAGTGGCCGATACATATCTCATTTCTCTGTAAAATAAAATAAAGCATAATCACTCGGTAGGCGGTAATGTTAAAAGTGTTATGTGTTGGTTCTAGACGGGTGCACATGAATTGCATCCACATCTTGGCCATCAAAAACATTATGGTTATGTTGAATTTGAGGGGCACCTCGGTATTGGCATGACAAGTCCACTCTCCACGCCCCTTCGCTATAAAATCTATTATACCCTCCATATTAAAATCCTTGAATGTGAATAAGTCTAAAGTCTCTAAATGGACATGGATATAATTTGAGGCATCTTAATGTTGAAAAAATTTCACGAGGAGCAATTGATATCTCTTTTCCCCAAATGGTTACGGCAGTGATTGTCTCACTCGTTGGTTGCGATACTCTCTATCGTTCAGGGAGGCATAAAACTCATAAAAAATTGTGTCGATCACTAGTTCGATTCACACAAAAGTTATTCCAATGATGGGATTGTACAAAATCCCATATGTCATCACAAGCGGACATGGTGGGATCGAACCCACGTTCCTGAATAAAAGAACATTAACTCATTTTGAGAAAGAACCTTTTAACTTCAAGGTTATGGAAGCGATTGGAATCGATATTTCTCTGTGCTTGTGATGCATTGTTGTTTTTGTGGTGCCATTTTTTCAAATTAAAGCAAAATAAAAATAAACCTGAACAATAAAGTTTATGAAAACAAAGTAAGAACACAAAACCTCAAGTAGTTACCTACAAGATTCGTTTTTCAATCGATGTGGACTATAATCTGAAATAGAAGATGAAATCTAGAAAAAATGTGAAGAAAATAGAGGAAAAAGACTTATGAAAATCGGAGGTACAGAATGCAAAAATTCAAAGCTAGATTTTGAGGGAGAGGTACGACAGCTAGAGGAGGGTATTTACATCCCCAATTTGGCTTCAAAGTGCTCGTGTCGCGCAATAGCTTATGCATGGCTTCAAAGTGCCTCAAATATGTTGGCTTCAAAGTACTTGTGTCACTCCTTAGCTTGAGCATAACACGAAACAACATTTTTCCTTGCCCTTTAGGATATGTCAAAGCCCTCCGGTTGTTCGTTTTTGTCCCCGCTTAGCTTCTTCTTGTCCCATTGTGTTTGGAAACTTGTTTGCTCCTAATTCTAACATGCGATTAAAATTCCAAATCCTAAAATCTAACAAACAATACAAACAACAAAAAATAAAATTTAAAATTAAACAAAAGTTAATTCAGAATCAGTTGTAGCTCAAAATTAGTTGTTAATTCTATTTATACTTCTATGTCTTCATATATTTTATGTTAATTGGATCGAAAATGTCTTCGGTTGTATCCGGTTCATTTCCATCTCCGGATCCAAACTCTTGTTGACTTTCAAGATTTAATTTTGGATGGCTGACGGTAATACATTGGCCCTTTGGATCGAAATTGGAGGCATCATGTATGACCTCTCCTAATGCAGTACTGGCTTGGGATCTTTTTCGGAAGAATTCCTCTAATTGATCCAACAGTTGTTGGATACCCTTTGATTTAGGTTGGAATTTTCACTCATGACTTTCTTGTTCGGACATATCATCATACAAATCACAAGGAGTTTCAATTAGATATTTAGATTTTCCCAATTGTTAATCAAGTATTTCTTCCTACAGAATATCTTTTTTTTCTTTCGGCGTGATTCCTCTAACTGGTCTACCTATTTTTGAACTTCTTAGAATTCAAGGTCACAAAGAAAGGATTTATATAAATCTGAATCATAAGGGAGTTCGAATAAATAATCATTGTCTCCAATCCTGCGATCATAACACCACTGATTGGTTAAGACTTCTTATGTCAAACTTGACATGTTTTTGCTTTGATGTTGTTCAAGCAAGTGCCTATATACATAATCATCCATTATTAAATCCAATTCTTGTTGAACTGAGTAGTTGGGCATGCCATATTATCTACCATAACTCCATTAATTCGTCGGATCTCCACCCCTCTAACATGTATACTCGTTCGGCTTAGGTGGGAGTTCCTTTGAACACTTAGGCTGCTTGTCTTTATAATCTCAACTCAGTTGGTTTGTCGAATCTCTGTACAAACAACTCGATTTGGATAGCTCATAAACCGACCTATAAAATTCAATGTTCATGATTACATCTAATAATCAACAAGGTAAGTAAATAATAATCATAATAATTTTTTTAAATAAATAAATTATTATATATATTTTATGCACACTAAAAAAATAAAATTAATTAAATAAAAGTTAGGATACTATCTAGCTTGTTTGTCTTTCGACTAATATTATTTTACAGTAATCAATCTAACAAAAATTTTACCATGACAATCCCCAGCAACGGTGCTAACAACTTAACTGCCTATAAACTTGTTATCCTTTATAGTAGAAATATCAAACCAAAAATATATTAAATTAAATTGGTGGTGTCCGCAAGCGTATGAGTTAAACTGTAATATAGTAAAGTTTACAACGAAACACTGGTAAGTATTTCAAAGATCGTGCCCAAGGGATTGTAGATTGGAGAAATTATTATTAAATTAATTACAGAAAATAATTACTAATCTAATCAAGTAACAAATTAGTAGTGTTAGTCCAAATAAATAGATTGATTAAACTAATTAAATTATTAAACTTAAATTAACCTAATGAACTTTCCTATTCCTAGTGTTGACAACGCAGGCCTCTATCCTATGATCGGTTAAATCCTTAATTAATAAACAAAAGATTAACTAATTTCAAATTTTGGGGTTTAATATGAATTAGCTATTAATTAACTAGTATTACCTCCCAGCCTCTACTATCTAATTAATCAGTGAATACAAGCTCATCTTCTGACTTCATTTTCTCCGTTAGGATAAACTACAATTTACTCGGTTCGACTGATCTCCCGATCTTGTCTCCTCTATGATAACTTCCTAGGGTTTTCAAACCTAGGGTGTAGGAATGCATAATCTATACCAGCTAATCCTATTATGAAACCTTATTCTTTTGTTAATTAATTGACTTGATTAATTAATTAGTTTAATAAACGAATCATGCAAGATATGAATTAAGCACAAAATTTATACTAATACTCATGCAAACATTAGTTGACCAGGCTAACAAAATATAAATAAAAGAATAAAATAGAAGAGTAGGGAGAATGCTTATGAAAATAAATTGAAGCGCATATTTTGAGTAATCTCTGCTCGTAATTGTCTTCACATTGGAATAGAAAATTTTTGACTAAAACATAAAAGAAAATAAAACTGAAAATTGTGTTTGACGAATGGATTGATGGATTTATTGATTGAATGCCCTAATTTATGTACAAAAACCTATTATTTATAGGCTAAAATATGTGCACTTTATGCCTGATATGCTCCCGATAATTTAGGTGTAGGTAAGAAATAAAATCTTTGAGAATTTGCCAAAATACGGTTGCCGATGTCATTCTTGCTTGTAGCCCATGTTCAGGCTGTGGCTTAAAACAAGGCGTGTGTTGCAACATAGGCATTGCGTATCATGCCACACAAGACATTTTGTTTTGGATGTTTCTTTCATGCTTTCACGGCCTGGGAAGATTGTGCATCACTCATCCCAAGTTCCTACATCAATTGGGGCTAAAATTAAGTCTCCTACACATTGAAATACATAAATTAACCCTACCTAAGGTCCATGTCGGTCTAATCGGTCATCAACACTAAAAAATGTGTTAAAAACTTATATTTATTAACTTTTAATCCTAAGTCCTAAATATTAAAAATGAAATATTAGATACTAAATTGGCTAGAAAACAAGCTCCTCAAGTGCGAAATTGACCCGAATTAACTACTACATTTGACGACAAGTCACTTTTCTATTTGAGTTTTGCCTTTTGTTTATGAGTTGTTTCCTCTTTACTTTTTGTACCTCAAAGAATTTCCCTTGTGAATTCTCACATTTCGAGAGTTAGGCTAACTTGGTAGATTTGATGCAAAGAAATCACCTAAGGCCACGCGACTAGCCTCATTAAAGTTCTAGCCCCTGTGACATGTGGTATCCTAGCTAAGGTTTGAAGGCATCGATTGAGATGAAGAAAATAGTAGATAAGGAGATTGAGCCTAAAGAGACTCGTGGTTGGGTAGGAAATCTAGTAGGTCAAAGGATATGTTGTCAACTTTAGATGGTAGGGACTCTAAACTCGAGGGACAATGGGTGATGTGAGGGAGACCTTTGAAGAAGTTGAGGGACGCACCACAGAGATAGAATCGAGCCAAGATAAGCTAAATAGGCAAGTGGTAGAGGCCTTCAATGCTAATGCGAATGCGATATAAAGGGGTCCTCAATACTGTCGTGGGTAAGCTGATTGAGAAGAATGATACTCTCGAGGCCATGGTGCCAACCTTGAAGTAATAAATTGAGTAGCTCACGAGGGATCTCATTATCTACAAAGCTACTTTGGGTAATAGGATGTTTGGTGCAAAACCCAAACCTAAAGTGGATGTCCCCAAGTCGAATTAGTTCAATGAGACGAGGTCTATAAAAGATGTGGACAACTTCTTATAGGGAATGGAACAATACTTCTATGCCAAAGGCATCATGGATGATACTACTAAGGTAAAAGTTTTGGCTATGTATTTTAATAATGTCACTTTATTATGGTGGCATTGTAGGTCCATAGATAATAAACGAGGTAGAGCTACCATTGAGACCTGAGAGGAGTTCCAAAGTGAATTTAAAGGGCAATTTTATGTAGAGTATATCGAGGATGAAACTCAGGTTAAGTTGTATCGGCTTACGCAACAAGGCACGGTTAGAGAGTATGTGCGGGACTTTGATGAACTCATGCTCCAAATTTTTGATTAGGGTGAGGAGAACTTTTTCTCTTTTATGAATAGGCTAAAGCACTGGGTGAAGTAAGAGTTGCAACAATTAAAGGTCAAGAAACTTACCAAATCCATGTCCTTGGAAGAGTCCTTAATCAAGCTTATTCTAAGGAAAGACAAGTTTTAGTCTTCCAAGCCCAATGAGAAAGGCAATGGTGGGGGAGATGAAGAAGGACAAGTAAAAAATGAAAATGGTAAGAATCATGGTAGTGGAAAACCATGGAATGGAAAGTACAAGCCCAACAACAAACTTAAGGGGTTAATGAAATACTTTTTTTGTGTCGGTTCACATATAGTGAGAGACTATACAAAAAAATGTGTTTTTTGCCATCGAAAGGGATAATGAGATAAACAAAGTACCGATGAAACTTGGTCCAATCTTGAGTTCTGTCAAAGCGAAGAGGGCAAAAAAGAATGAAAAGAAGCCAATGAAGTATTTCTTATGTTGTGGTCCACATATGATGTAAGACTGTTCAGAGTGATCCAAGATATTTGTTATTAGTAAAGAAGAGAAAGCAAAGCCCGATGTAGAAAGGGTATTGAGGCTTGGATCAATGATACTTAATTACGCAAAAACGGATAGGGATTGCAAGCGAAAAGGGTTAATGCTTGTGGACATCAACATCACAATCCAAATGAGGAGTGCTCTTATTGATATGAGGGCATCTGATTTGTTCATATTAGAGAAAGTCGTCAGTAAACTTGGTCTTTCATTTAGCAAAATAACTAAGAAGATCAGAACTATAAATTCCAAAGAGATCCTAACAGTGGGAGTAGCATAAAGAGTTGATCTATAAATTGGTGATTGGAAAGGCAAGGAAGACTTTGAGGTAATTCTCTTATATGATTACGACTTCGTTCTTAGCTTGAATTAATGTGAAGCCTGTTGAGTTATTAATGGGGCTACCACCTATAAGAGAGGTGGGTTGTGCATCAAGCTTTGGAGAAAAAGTGGTGATGCAAACTAGGCAGTTAAATAGAGTAAATATTACGAGAAAGGTCCATCTCAAACAATTTCATTGTGTTTTACATTTTGACTTATTGTTGGGCTAGAAAAGACACATGGGCTTTTTCAGAATTCTGAAGTAGGTAAGCCAAGGGGCTTAAAAACTAGATTTGGCAGCTATACTCAAGGTTAACACAATGTCCAATGTGGATGTGCCAAAGACTCTTTACAAGAAGCAACAAGATCCCGATCAAGGCAAGTCATAATAAGGGTAAGTAAAAGCGGTAGTCTCTTACAATCAAGAAGTATAAAAGAGAGAAATAGTTCAAGTTAGTGGATGATAGTGACACAAGTTGAGGCAAATGTTCTAAGGAAGGAAACTACCTAAAAGAGAAACTAGTTTGGAATTGACCGATGCATAGAGACAATTCCTAGACAAGTCAAACTAGTGTAATTTTAAAAATGCGATGAAGGTGTCACGAGAAATGGTGGGGGAAAATGTCATGAATGTGACTGCCTCCTAATGTACTATCATCAAGAGTGAGAGTACTTTAACTGGAGATAGGAATTTAGTCGGTTTTCGCAAGTATACATGTTATGTTGTAATATAGTTTTGTACAACGAAGTACATGAAGTACTCCAATGATCAT
Source organism: Gossypium hirsutum (assembly GCF_007990345.1). NCBI lineage: Eukaryota > Viridiplantae > Streptophyta > Magnoliopsida > Malvales > Malvaceae > Gossypium > Gossypium hirsutum. The sequence goes on along the minus strand of NC_053433.1, from coordinate 96,816,508 downwards.
ACCCAAAAGAGGCTTGATTAAATTAATACTATTTTTATGCTAATAGTTCTAGCTAGTACTATAACCAAATTATATTATGATGATTCATAAAGTGGTGGTAAAAAGGAATTCTAAATAAAGAATATAAATTATCGACAGAAACAAATTGCAAATATTATCAGATTTAAAGGCAAAAGACTAACTCCTTTAGTGTTCATAGTTAAGTCCTATTTCGGGTAATATAAAATCAGCTGGTCATTAACCTAGCAAGGCCCCTCGGCCTTCCACTGACCTAATGAGTCTACATGTAACACCCCGTACCCGAGACCGTTGCCGGAGTCGGACACGAGGGGTTCACAGACTAAATTCGCTTACTATCGCAGTCCATTTTAAATTTTTCTAGACAGCTGGCTAACTGTATCGCTGTCACCTTAAAAATCATATCTTGAGTTTCACAACTCGAAAATCAGTTTCGTGATTTTTCCCTGAAACTAGACTCCTATGTCCATCTACATATTTTTTTCTAGAATTTTTGGTCGGGCCAATTAGTACAGTTTATTAGTTAAAGTCTCCCCTGTTACAGGGTGTGACTACACTGACCTTCATGCATTACAATTCGGATATCGCCCTGTACAGGGCTTCAATACTGATGCCGTTTGTTTCTATAGAAACTAGACGCAGAGAGGAATCTATACATATATGGAATGACTCCTAATTATCTCTGGTTAATTTATAATGAATTTCCAAAGTCGGAACAGGGAATCCAGAAACCGTTCTGGTCCTGTTTCACGAAAACCTAATTATCTCTTAACATACCACTCATATGACCGTTTCGTTTCTTCCATATGAAAGTGGATTCATCAAGGTTCATTTAAATAATTTATTCACTATTTAATTCCATTCCTACTATTTTTAGTGATTTTCCAAATCTACATCACTGCTGTTGTCAGCATCTGCCTTTAAGGTAGACTTTACCTATTTCATAGTTTCCATGATTCAACTAGCCCTTTTAGCATAAATAGCACAAATTATGATAGTGATTAACCATTCCCATGGCCAATCCTTGTTAAGCATATCCACACCTCTCAATAACCATATCCATACCAAATGATTATAACATTATGCTCAAACATATATAAGCCATTTTCGCATGGCTATCCAAAATTATACAAATCCAAAGGGTCCATGACCCACTACAAAAAGGGTAGTCCTATACATGCCATTTTCAGAGTTCAACCAAAAGTGTACCAGAAGGGCTTTGATAGTGTGGGCGACTTCGACTTCAATAATCCCGAGTCCGATAGCTGACGAACCAAAATCTATAAAACAGAGATTCAAAGAACGGAGTAAGCATTTAATGCTTAGTAAGTTTTAAGCAAGACAAAGTGTTCTCAATCACTATTATTGGTCATTCATTTCAACTGTTCGATGAAGTTAATCTAGAGCTTCATCTTGATCTATAATATCATTAAACGCAACACTTGGCTGCCACATATATACTTTCGAATAATAATGACCTAGGTGGTCAAATATTTCCAAAGCACATCTCACATTTGGAGTTATAATATTAATCACATTTACCTACCTCTTTGATACTGATAATTCACCTCGAAATCACTCCACCGATGAGTAAGTAATACGTACCTGAACATCTTGAATACATAATACTTATTTGATGGTAACTTAATGCAGATACTCAATATCAAAGTCTTACTTGAATCCTAGCATTTAGCCGTCGGGTCTTTAAAGCTCGGATATAGTACGAGCACGAAGCCTACGGACATTAATCAGGATAATACTCTCGCATAAAGCCTGCGGGGTTTTAACCCGGATATAGTACTGACACAATTGCCCTTCGGGACTTATCACATTTATACACTTTCACATCCATCACGTTGGCCACTCGGCCCTGTCACATATATACACTTTCACATTCATCACATCGGCCATTAGGCCTCATCACATATATACACTTTCACATTCATCACATCGGCTATTAGGCCTTATCACATATATACACTTTCACATTCATCACATCGGCCATTAGGCCTTATCACATATATATACACTTTCACATTAATCACATCGGCCATTAGGCCTTATCACATATATACACTTTCACATTCATCACATCGGCCATTAGGTCTTATCACATATATACACTTTCACATTCATCACATCGGCCATTAGGCCTTATCACATATATACACTTTCACATTCATCACATCGGCCATTAGGCCTTATCACATATATATACACTTTCACATTCATCACATCGGCCATTAGGGCTTATCACATATATACACTTTCACATTCATCACATCGGCCATTAGGCCTTATCACATATATATACATTCACATCACAATTATCCAAATATACTTCACATATCACATATACTATCATGTATACACTTTGTCTTGGCCGAACCTACATTAATCATTTCCCAATGAATAATTCAATTTCACGCCATACTATCATTTCATATTCGAATACTCATAAACTTACAATTTCACAAATTTTAATATCAAAGATCCATCTAACACTCATGTATCGTTTTACAATATCACGATTTAGAATTCAAGTATGGGTTTAATCAATAGCTTATGAGTAACTAAAACAAGTTTTATCCATGTTTACAACAAAATCACATATTCACTACGAGCTGTTTTCCTGAGCAGTAGTCACTAAAGTATTTATAACTGGAGCTACAAAACTCCAAATCACTTGCTGTTAATTTTACCTGAATATAGACTCGTATATCTTCCATCCATAAAATTTTCAGAATTTTAGGTTTGGCCAATCAATACCAGATTTTTCTTAAAGTTTCCCCTGTTTCACTAATCTGACCACTCTTCACTACGAATCAAATTTCTCATTTTACAGAATTCAAAATGTGTTGTATTTGATTTCATTTGAAACTAGACTCATTAAGGAGTCTAAGCATATAAATTTTATCTTATAACCATTTTTGTACAATTTATAATGATTTTCTAAAAACAGAACAGGGGATTTTGGAGTCATTCTGACACCGTCTCACACAACTTTAAATATCTCTTTATAGGAATTTTTTTTGCTCACAAGGTCTCTTTTATAAGAAACTAGACTAATTAAGCCTTGATTACATATTTTATTCAGCCTATAATTCCACACCAACAATTTATAGTGATTTTCTAAAATCACGTTACTGCTGCTGTCCAAAGCAAATTATTACAATTTGCTCTTAACTTTCCAAGTCCAAACACATATGAACTTACCATTTGAGTTTAAGACATATCATGGCCACATCATATCTTATTAAATCAACTCATTATGTCCTATTATGATTGAATTTACTCAACGTTTAATCACTTAAAACTTACCTCGGATGTGGTCGAACGATTTCGGCGGCTATTTGATCACTTTTTCCTTCCCTTTATCGGATTTAGTTCCCCTTTGCTCTTGAGCTTAATTTAACAAATAAATTGATTTAATCATTTGAACATCGAAAAGAGAAAATCAAGGTACTTAACCCATATATATATACATTAGACATTAAAGTCACATACATATGAAATCATTTCCATTTCGTTTAACACTTAACTTTTACCACATATCAAATAACCCATTTCTTTACTCATGTGGCCGATTATATTCAGTCATGCATACTCACATAAAATCAATTTGGAGACTCTATCAACCCAACATACATTCGGCAATAGTCTATAGTTCTCTCTCTCGGCCACTCATTTCACACTTAACAAAGCTTCCATTCGAAATCATTAGTGAGTATCAATTAACTTAGGCTACCTTTAAACCTTTATTTATCACCTCATGCCAAACCAAAGACCACATTCGGCACTTTCATCCACCATTCTACCAAGCATGTAATATTCAACCACAACCAACTCACAATCGGCCCTAGTTCATAACAAGGTAGCCGAATTCTTTTTATGGTTCAAACACTCATCTATCATCATTCACCTAACTTTAACATGAAACAACAAAACTCACCATTATTAGCTACCATAGTAGAAAACCTTACTCAATCCAAAAATCAAAATTTCATCATGGGTTACAAAAAAAATAACTTGATATCTCACTCAAGATCAACTAAAATTTCAAGAACTAATATGAACACCTTACCTTAATATTGACCTAAGATGACCGATGGCTTCACTCCCTTCATCCTCCTTTCAATTCGGCCAAGAAGAACCAAAGAACACAACTTGTTTTCATCACCAAATGCTCTTGTTCCTTTTTTTTTCTTTAGATTCGGCTAGGAAGAAACAGGTATGATGATCTCTTTTTTTTTCTTTCACCCATCCCTTCCTTTAGTTATCAATTCTTTATTTTATTACATCCTCCATACTAATATGGCACCTAGTTAATTAAAGTTAATATAAAATTCACACTTGATTATACAATTTGTAGCATGGCCGGCCACTACCTATAGTTTGGCTAATTTGACATGCAAGGACAAGCACTTTCCCACATATACTAATAGGCCACTTTAGCACTTGCCTAGCATATTTCTAAATTGTCTCACATAAGTCCCTACTAATAATTTTCACATACATTGACCAAATTGAAGTATGGAACTATCACACAAGCATTTACTCACATCATAAACACAGAATATAACCTTTAATTATTTATAAGACTCGGTTTCGTGGTCCCGAAACCACTTTCCGACTAGGGTCACTTTAGGGGTGTCACACTACAATCACTACTTGTCTCTTGATGTTATAGGTCAGACCGAGTCAGGGTAAGGTTTTCACGGTAGACTATATCGGTTTCGAGTTCATATCTACCTATATGACTTCCTAGGATCGTCAAGCCTAGGGTTTAAGTTCTTTCTTTCCCAACTAACTGATCTGCTAAGAACCTTACATAGTTGTCAACTAATCCCACATCCACTTGTTAATCTTCCTAAGGGATTTGTTTCTCATGGATCTAGCAAACATCATAGAGTTGAATTGAAACATGAACATATTGCAAAATCAAATATAGATGATAGAAAGATCCTAAGCATTGTATTGAAACTTGAAGCATAATCCTTGACAAAGTCTAATTAATTCACAATCTAGATCTTCCAAAGAACAAAATGCTGGCGAGAATAAAAGAAACTAAAAGTACAAAGCTAAAAACAAAGAATGAAAGTGAAAACAAAAAGAAGGCAAAAAGTCCCCTAAACAGTTCTGAGCAATGGTATTTATAGGCCTAGGTTAATAGCTTCATCTTGACCTAAAAAAATGACTAAACTTCATTAAATTGTGTAGTATAGAGAAAAACACTCCCGCTCTTTTAAGTGGCCACATCAAGCTTGTGTTGTGACACTGATGGGAAATTGCTTCTTTGGGCCTGTCTTCAAGGTTGTATCACGGAACTCTTTGCCTATGTCACGTAATTCTTGGTAGTTTGCTCCTTGGTGTATTTTGGCTAATATGTTGAGACATCCAAGCTTCGTGTTGCAACATCGAAAGCAGTCCACAGTCTTTCTACCCTAAATTGATGTCCTACACGTTAACCTAGAGGTGAGCATTTGGACAAAAATATAGGCTCGAAAAATGGGCTTGGACAAAAAATAAGGCCTGTTTAAAAAATAGGTCAGGCCTCGGGTAAGGCATTTTTGGCCTGGGCCCACCCTGAATTCACTAAAGGAAAAAAAATATAATTTTTTAATATTATTTTCTTGTTATTTTCTCCCTATTTTGCTACCATTTTACTATCACGTTGCTACTATTTTGTTGTTATTGTTTGGAAATTGTATAAAACTTATTTTATTGTTAATTTTGTTATTATTTTAAAGACATTTTTTTTAAATTTTGTTATCATTTTAGAGGCATTTGCTTGTGAAGTTGCATCTATCTTAGTGTTATTTAAGTATACATATTTTTTAAAACTTATTTTTAATTTGTTGGGAAATATTTATTTTGATGTTTTTAGTATTTTTCATGTATTATATATATTTTAAATTTATATAAAAATAATATAAAAATTAATATGGGCAGCCGAGTCGGGCCCAGGTTTTAGCATTTTTATCCGGGTCGAGCTTGGGTAAAATTTTAGGCCCATTTTTCAGGCCAGGCTAGGCCCGGGCCTAGCAAAAAGGGCTGAATTTTAGGCCCAGCCCATGCTCACCTTTACACTCACCTAACATGCCAGTCTACTTTTAGGCCTAATTTTTCGTAATAGGTCATATGAAACACCTCAATTACTCATCTTATTCCCTAAGAACTAAAGATAAAAACTAAGTAAAAATATAACTAAATTGCTCTTTAACAAGCTCATTAAGTATAGAAAGAGGTTTAATCTACTGGAATAAATTGCGACAGATCAAACTTCCCCACACTAAATTCATTGTTTGCCCTCAAGAAAGCAAAACATGCAAAAAGAAAAAAAACACAAAACGAATGAAGACCCTTGAGCAAGTATGATACAAGAATTAGTTTGGGAGAAAATGAAACAAGTATGATTGTAAGTACATGTAACTTTGATATAATATATAAATAAATTACCATTATCAATTTCAAACACCTAAGTTCAGAACATTACAAAGTCTATAGGAAAAAAGATTATCAAATACATTACTCCATTAAAAAGATTACATAGGTATTACAATTATGCTAGTAGCATATAAACAACTACTATTACCCATACCTAATACAATGTCCATCCACGAATAGATTTACCTAGGTTGTGTAGAACTTTTAAGCTTGAAACATTCTGAGGCTTAAGGTTGCTACGGATTTCAAGAATAGGGCACTTCAAAATGGTTCAAACAGGAAATTAATTTGGCACATCGTATTGTACCCTATTCACCTCCTTAAATATCCTCTTCTCGTTTACAACTTTTTATCTCTTTCTCTCACCTTCGTTATCTCTCCATGTAGGAAGATACAATGTAATAGTAGCAATTATGGCCAACTTAACGAGTTTTGGTGCACTAATGACTGTGTTTTTCTAACTTTTTGACGTATTGTTTTTTGTCACTTTACTTTTTACTTTTTTCTCACTCATAATGCTTTTGTTTCTTTTTGTACTTTTTCTTCTCATTTTACCTTTTTTTTTGAATTTTTCATTTTTGCACACTTTTGTCTAACCTATAATTATTATATCATATTTTTTCTTCCTATTTCACTTTGATTTTTCAAAACCACCTTTATGTATCTACCTATCCCTCAATATGTATGGTCGAACGTCTAAGTTCATGCATTTCAAGGACCAAGGAAAAAAAGATAAGTACAATTTATGTTTTGGCTCAGTGTTTTGTATGAAGGTTTTCCACAAGAAATAATTTCTGGCTCAAATACAGGTACTAAAGAATGATAAATAAGGTTAGCTTTTTGGCTTTATATTTACACCAAAAAATGCCTTAGGTCAACCCTAGGTACTTCAATCATCTATTGTCCATACTAGCATGTTTGTTTCCCTGTATTTTCCCCTATCATTTGGTACACTCAATTACTTAATGTATATTTATAGTGTAATATATAAAACTAATTAGTCTAACAATTAATAATTTAAAATCACCTACTTCATATCAAATTTACAGCAAATACAACCAACCTATATACACGCTCCTAACTAATCACTTGTATTTCTACTAGCTTAAGCACACATTAGACAATAAATATTAATTAAAATAAAGTAGAAAAATAAAAATAAAAATAAAAATAAGAGCGTAAATTTCCTATGTTATCCCCCACACTTTAGGTAGCATATTGTTCCTAATGTGCAACCCTAATGTATAAAAGAAGGAAGTTACTCGCTTTTTATTGAAGTTGCTCCAGTCGTATTTTGGGTTTCTCCTCTCTTACTTTTTTTTAAGCTCCTAATTGTAGTGCTATCCTCATATAGGGTTCCTGCATAGAAATCTTATGTTAACATCTATATATATAATAATAATTATTTACCTATTCCTAATCTAAAGCAAAAGTTTAAAATCATCTAAGTTAATTGTTTACAGTCTTCCAAAATAAAAGAACAAATGAGTTTAATTATCAAAATTTGGTGGTTGTCACCTCTCTATTGGAGCTTTCCCTTTGCCCGATACATGTGATCAAGATGAGCCTCCACACGATGAGTGGGCTTGTCATGTTGGGCTTCGAATGACTGAGCCTATGTTCGAGGGCCTCTTCGGTTGGAATGTCTCCTCATAGTCATAATCATTTAGGAAATCATGCTCCATGTCATCCACCTCTTCTTCCTCATTTTCATTCTCTTCCTCATCATTGTCGTTCTTCTCAAGGTGAGATTGCATTGCGTCGTATTTGGTATTCCCTTACCATTTTGCCTTGCAAATTACTGTCCAACCGACCCCATCTCCTGCATCCACCATATCACCTACTCTAAGTCTGAGATGTTGCTCAGCTCTTGGCCTTCCTGAGCTTTTGTAGTTTTCTTATTTTCAACAATGTTGGGATATCCATATTCTCTTTTGGTGTATTCAATCTGCTTCCTTTGAAGCTTAGTATATTTAGTTTATATTGAGTCCTTAATTAGACTCTTGGTCAGATTCATAAACTGTTCAGTTGTTGTAGTTGGAACTCCCGCCTTCTTGCATAATGTTGTTACTAAGTGAGGGAAAAAAACCCCAACTTTTTGGCCATTAATATAGTATTTCATGTTCTCGTAGATCCATGTACCGATACAAACATGTTTTTTCTGCAAAATTGCATATAACAACACAGCACAAAAAGTATTGACGTCAGACACATTTAAAGCAGGTGTAATTCGAGTACACAGAAATTGTATCCACATCTTTGCTATAGGAAACATAATTGCTTGATTAAATGGTGTTGGGACATTAGTGCCTGGTCGGTGCTTCCATTCACACTTACCTTTGGTTAAATAATTTACTACATTTTTCATATCTATTTCCTTAAAGTATGTTAAATTAGTATTTTCGACAAAATTTGAATCATAGTATAGAACATTATAGAATTCACAAATTGCTCTATGGGTGACGAGCACCACTTTTCCCTACTGGTTGTGAATATTGATATTTAATATTTATGAGACTAGCATAGAAATATATTAAAATTTGGTCTAGTAATTTTGTTTAGTTGATAGTTAGTTAAGGTACAAGTGTAATGATCCTAAAATTAGCTGTATTAAAAAATGCAATTTTGGAACCTCATTTTCGATGATTGAGTCTGTAAATATTATTATTTAATATTTATGAGGTTAATATAAAGTTTAATTAAATTTTGGTCTTTTAATTTTGTCAATCGGATAGTTAATTAAGGTACGATGACTAAATTGTAAAAATGGGAAAAGTTAATCTCTATAGATTTTTAATTGCTAAAGGACTATAGTGGTAAGTAAACCATAGTTCAAAATGAAAATTAGGCCATTTTATATGCTATTGCACTCTCGGTTGGAGGGTTTGATAAAATAAAATTAAAAAATTTATAATTAGAGAAATAACCATAAAATATAAAAAAATAAGGTTGCCATCATTATTTTTCTTCTCTTCCACCGATTCTAAGAAGAAGAACAAGGAGAAGACATTGTTTTGGCTTAAAGGTATTCAGCCCTTGCATCTGAAACTGACGTGGGATCGTCAAAGAGGAAGGGAAGCAATAATCGACGACGAGTTATGTAAGCTTTCAATCTGTATTTCTATAACCTGAAACTAATTATAGTTAATGCATATTCGTGATATATTGTATTAAAGAGTATTAAGGAAAGCTATTAATAGAAATGGGATTAAAGTATGTTACGTTACATGATAAATTGAAAATTAATGTTGAATTGAGAATGATGAATATAAATCGTGATAGTATATTAAAGAGCACGTAGCTAGTAGAGTCTTTATTATATTTTGATATGATCGGAATGTTGATTCTGGGAAGTTGATAAATGTGTACCTATATTAAATATATGGAAGTATAGTATGAATGGTTAATACTTTGTTGTTAATTGCATGTATGGAAATGGTTGAAATGTATATAAACATATGAAATAATATTTGAAATATAGGTTGCTATGAATCATGCTTGTAGGTAGTTAGGTGATTGGTGATATTGGTGTGTGATGGATGGTTGAAAGAGTGTAACACACCTCACCCGTCTCCCTCTCTAGATTAGGGTTATGGATGTTACAGTAAAAAAATAGAACATGAGCAAGTAGTTTTAATTCAAATTCTTGAAAACAATCAATCATTATCAATCATTCAGTTAAAACATGTTATACATACAAGATTAGGCTTAAATCTAGTTTATGAAAGCTCTAAAAATAATTCAGAACTAAGTAAGGTCTAATTTGAAACTTTGCATAAAAGTAAGGTAAAAACATAAAATATGTAACACCCCGAACCCGAGACCGACACCGGAGTCGAACACGAGGTGTTAACAGACTTCAAACCCTTTATAAAAATATTTCCCAGACACTTCCCAATCTGCATACTAGTCGCTTTAAAAATCATATCTTGAGTTTCACAACTTGAAAATCAGTTTCGTGATTTTTCCCTGAAACTAGACTCATATGCCCAACTACATATTTTTTTCTAGAATTTTTGGTCAGGCCAATTAGTACAGTTTATTAGTCAAAGTCCCCATGTTACAGGGATTGACTACACTGACCTTTGTGCATTACGACTTGGATATATCCCTGCACAGAGCTTCAATACTGATGCCGTTTGTTTCTATGGAAACTAGACTCAGAGAGGAATCTATACATATATGGTATGACTCCTAATTATCTTTGGTTAATTTATAATGAATTTCCAAAGTCGGAACAGGGAATCCAGAAACTGTTCTGGCCCTGTCTCACGAGAACCTGAATATCGCTTAACATACTGTCCATATGATCATTTCGTTACTTTCCTATGAAAATAGATTCATCAGGGTTCGTTTACATAATTTATTCACTATTTAATTCCATTCCTACTATTTTAGTGATTTCCCAATCTACATCACTGCTGCTGTCAGCATCTGCCTTTAAGGTAGACTTTACCTATTTCATAGTTTCCATAATTCAACTAGCCCTTTTAACATGAGTAGCACAAATGATGATGGTGATTAACCATTCCCATGGCCAATCCTTGTCAAGCATATTCACACTAAATGATTATAACATTATACTCAAACATATATAAGCCATTTTCGCATGGCTAACCAAAATTATACAAGTCCAAAGGGTCCATGACCCACAACAAACGGGTAGTCCTATACATGCCATATCCAGAGTTCAACTAAAGAGTACCAAAAGAGCTTTGATAGTGTGGATGACTTCGACTTCGATGATCCCGAATCCGATAGCTAACGAACAATATCTATAAAACAGAGAGCCAAAGCAACGGGGTAAGCATTTTAAAGCTTAGTAAGTTTCAAGTAATGAAATCGGCTTTGACTAAAGTATTGCATTCACATAGCTAAATAAATCACTTTATTAATTCACATTCTCATAAGCATACTTACTTCACACTTCATCAACATATACACACACAAGGTATCAACCTATCTAAAAGCCGAAAATTCGTTAGTCGATTGAACGAATATTATTTAAAGCGACTCGACTTTTTTTTCGAAGCACATGCAAACATACCTTATCGTTTGGGTTTATCGAGCGTATTAATTGAATTTATTGCAGCACAAAACACTCACATTCAAACCCAAGTTTCTTCGGAATTTAGCCGGATATAACCACAAGCTCAATTGCCTTCGGGTCTTAACCCGGGTATAGCAACTCGCACGAATGCCTTCGGGTCTTAGCCCGGATATATCAACTTGCACAATTGCCTTCGGGTCTTAGCCCGGATATATCAATTCGCACAAACGCCGTCGGTCTTATCCCGGATATATCAAATCGCACAAATGCCTTCGGGTCTTAGCCCGGATATATCAATTCGCACAAATGCCTTCAGGTCTTAGCCCGGATATATCAATTCGCACAAATGCCTTCGGGTCTTATCCCGGATATATCAATTCGCACAAATGCCTTCAGGTCTTAGCCCGGATATATCAATTCGCACAAATGCCTTCGGGTCTTAGCCCGGATATATCAATTCGCACAAATGCCTTCGGGTCTTAGCCCGGATATCATTCAAATGCTCATGCACACATATATCAACAATCATGACACATCCATATTTCACTTTCGTTACTAAGGCTCAAACACAAAGCATTTATTAAACCTTTCCAATTTCGGCTCAATAGCCACACACAAAGAGCATGATTTCAATTGGCTTTATAACATAGTCTCTATGCACATTCGACTATCCATCATAGTATGACTAATCATTTCAATATAATTCAAGTAGGGTCATTACTCGAAGACTTACCTCAGATGTTGTCGAACGACTTCAATGGCTATTCAATTACTTTTTCCTTCCCTTTATCGGATCTAGTTCCCCTTTGCTCTTGAGCTTAAGTTCAACAAAATTTAAAATAGTCATTAATCGACTATTCAAGTATTACTTTCAGAATAATATATATATTGATCCGACTTTCACACACATAGATTATAGTAAGCTTTATAATAATCAATAAATAATTCATTGGCAAATTTCATTAATGTTTACAACAAAATCACATATTCACTACGAGCTGTTTTCCTGAGCAGCAGTTACTAAATTATTTATAACTGGAGCTACTAAACTCCAAATCACTTTCCGTTAATTTTCCCTGAATATAGACTCGTATATATTCCATCCATAAAATTTTCAGAATTTTAGGCTTGGCCAATCAATACCAGATTTTTCTTAAAGTTTCCCCTGTTTCACTGTTTGACTATTCTGACCACTCTTCACTACGAATCAAATTTCTCATTTTACAGAATTCAAAATGTGTTGTGTTTGATCTCATTTGAAACTAGACTCATTAAGGAGTCTAAGCATATAAATTTTATCTTATAATCATTTTTGTACAATTTATAATGATTTTCTAAAACAGAATAGGGAATCTAGTAGTCATTTTGACTCAGCCCCACAATACTTCAAATATCTCAAGATCGGTAACTCTTTTGTTTTTATAGTTTCTTTTGTAAGAAAATAGACTCTTCAAGCTTTAATGGCATAATTCACTCAGCTTCTAATTCAACTCCTACAAATTATGGCGATTTTCCAAATCACCTTACTGCTGCTGTCCCCAAACAGATTATTACCAAATCAAATACTAACATTAGCATTTCACCTTAATAGCTAGCTTACCAAGCCTTAATTTAACATATAATTCACACATATCACATTCAGCTATATATACATTTATCATATTTCCATTTCAGCATATATAACTAACATTTATTCCGAAATTTTAATATCTAATTGCTTATAAACTTTCTTCGGATGTCGTCGACTAATTGATCGGCTACTCAACTACTTTCGATTTTCCCCGATCTAAATCCAATTTCTTGGTTTCTTGATCTTAACATATTCAAATAAATCTCATTTTAACATATTTTCATTCAATTTAGTCTAATAACGCATAAATGGGTAAATTACATTTTTACACCTAATATTTCGCACTTTCACAATTTAGTCTTTATTCCACAAAACACAAATACAGAAATTTGGTCACACTCCTTAAGGGCCGAATCTTCCTAGTACCCATATAAGTCCATACATTTCATTTATTTCACCTTTGAGTCCTTCAAAAATTTATTTTTGTAATTTAGCCCTAACTACTCAAAATCACCAAAACTTCAACACAAACATATTAATCTTTAACATATCTTTCATTTTTCATCAACAACTGTCAAAAAGCTCAAGCACTCATCAATGGCAAAACACAAAATCATCATCAATTCACAAAATTGAACCATGGGTTTTAAAGAACACAAAGCAATGATATCAAAAATGTGAAATTATCAAAACCAAACAAAAGACTAACCTTAATCTAACTCCCAATGGCCGAACCTTAGCCAAGCTTTTCTCTTTTTCTTCTTTCTCCAGTTTCGACAATGGAAAAGATGATATGATAGTGGCTTCCTTTCTCTTTTTTTTATTCTTTCTTTAATTCATTATGTCTCCAATAACCCAATTTCCTATTATAATATCTAATTCAACAAATAAATTGCCCATCATCAATCCATCTTGGCCGGCCACTATAAGGGAATTGGGCAAATTTGACATGCAAGTCCACCTTTGTGTTGACATGCACTAATAAGCCCTTTAAAATTAGCCTATCATATTTCACCATGTCTCATGTTGATCCCTATTTAATAATTCCTCATACAATTGGCAAATTAGGGAATGAAATTTCCACATATGCATGTACACACATAATAAGCATAGAATATAACAATTAATTATTTTCATAACTCGGTTTTGTGGTCCCGAAACCACTTCCCGACTAGGGTCAATTTAGGGCTGTCACAACTCTCCCCCACTTAAGAAATTTTCGTCCCCGAAAATCTTACCGATAAATAGGTTTGGGTATCGTTCTTTCATCGAGCTCTCGGTTTCCCAAGTAGCTTCCCCGATCCCGTGTTTGAGCCATAACACCTTAACTAACGGAACCCTTCTGTTTCGCAACTCTTTCACTTCACGAGCTAGGATACGAATCGGTTCTTCTTCATAACTCAAGTCAGATTGAATTTCAACTTCCGAGGATTAATCACATGTGATGGATCGGATCTATAACGTCGAAGCATCGAAACATGAAAAACGTTGTGAATCCTTTCAAGTTCAGGGGGTAAAATCAATCTATACGCCACTGGACCAATTCTTTCGGATATTTCATACGGCCCATTGAACCTCGGACTCAATTTGCCCTTACGGCCAAATCTGAGTACCTTTTTCCAAGGCGAAACTTTAAGAAACACTTTATCTCCAACATGATATTCAATGTCTTTTCTTTTCAAATCCGCATACGACTTTTGACGATCTGTGGCTACCTTCAGACTTTCACTTGTTGACATATTAAACATCTCGAAACAAAATCGGAGATGTCTCGTTTCATACCATGCCACCAAAATCGACGTTTCAAATCGTTGTACATTTTCGTACTCCCGGGTGAATTGACATTCGGCTACAATGGGGCTTCATTCAGAATCATCGAAATGAGTTCCGAATTCCTTGGAACACAGAAACGACTTCTGAACCTCAAACAATCATCATCATCGATTTGAAACTCCGATTCCTTGTTCGGAACACACTCAGCCCGTTTTGCAACCAATTCATCATCGACTTTCTGAGCTTCACGAATTTGATGAATCAATAATGGTTTGGCTTTTAATTCAGCTACTAACACATTGTCTGGTAGAACAGACAAGTGTACATTCATCGCTCGCAAAGAAATAGTGATTTCCGGCTTAAGGCGTCCGCAACCACATTAGCCTTTCCCGGGTGATAATTAATGACCAGCTCATAATCTTTCAACAACTCAAGCCAACGCCTTTGTCGCAGATTCAAGTCTCGCTGGGTCATCAAATATTTGAGACTTTTGTGATCCGAAATACATGGCACTTCTCACCAACAAATAATGTCGCCATATTTTCAAAGCAAATACGATGGCAGCTAGTTCGAGATCATGGGTTGGATAATTGCTCTCGTGTGGCTTCAATTGTCTTGACGCATAGGCCACAACTCGACCTTCTTGCATCAATACGCAACCCAACCCAAGTAGGGATGCGTCACTATAAATGACAAACTCTTTGCCTGATTCGGGTTGCAGTAAAATTGGAGCTTCAGTCAAATGAGTTTTCAGTTGATCGAAACTTTTCTGACATTTCTCCGTCCATTCGAACTTAACATCCTTTTGAAGTAGCTTCGTCATTTGTGTGGCTATCATCGAGAAACCTTTGACAAATCGTCGGTAATAACCGGTGAGTCCCAAAAGCTCCGAACCTCAGTAATATTTCTCGGAGGTTTCCAGTTAAGTATGGCTGAGATTTTGTTCGGGTCAACTCGAATACCCGATGCGGATATCACATGACCCAAGAAGCTAACCTCTCTTAACCAGAACTCACACTTACTGAACTTAACATATAACTGCTTATCCCGCAAAATTTGTAACACTAGCCTCAGCTGCTCGGCATGTTCGGTCTCATCTCTTGAATAGACCAGGATGTCATCAATGAACACAACTACGAACCGATCCAAATATGGTCTGAAGATCCGATTCATCAAATCCATAAATACCGCAGGGGCATTAGTGAGCCCAAACGGCATCACTAAGAATTCGTAGTGACCATATCTCGTTCTGAAGGCAGTTTTGGGTATGTCCGAATCTCGAATTCGCAACTGATAATAGCCCGATCTCAATCTATTTTTGAGGACACTGAGGCTCCCTTCAGTTGGTCGAACAAATCATCGACGCGCGGCAACGGATATTTGTTCTTTATCGTCACTTTATTCAGTTGACGATAGTCAATGCACAACCTCATGGTTCCGTCCTTCTTTTTCACGAACATACTGGTGCACCCAAGGTGAGAACTTGGTCGAGCAAACCTCTATCGTCAATTCTTGCAACTGAGCCTTCAACTCTTTTTACTCGGTTGGTGCCATACGATACGGAGCTATCAAAATCGGCGTAGTTCCAGGTACAGCCAATACCAAACTCTACCTCCGAACAGGTGGTAAACCCGGTAATTCTTCAGGAAAACATCCGGGTATTCACAACCACCGGCACAGATTCGGGTTTCTTTTCTAATTCTTTGTCATCAAGTACATACGCAAGGTATGCTTCACAACCTTTTCTTACATATTTCTGTGCCAACATTGAGGATATTACAGCTGGCAACCATCCAAGTCCGCCGGAAACAGGAACCTCGGATTACTAGGGGACATTTCTTACACACTTTGTCGACAAGCACGTAACGACTCAAGGGATTTGACACCCGAATTACGAACTCAGTAGACTCAATAGGTAAGTCTTACTGGATGCTAAGTTTCACGTATGTAAGAATGAGTAGAACCGGGGTCAATCCAAGCAATTACATTAGTATCAAGAGAGTAAAAGTACCGGTAATAACATCAGGCGAAGAAGCATCCTCGCGGGCACGTATAGCATAAGCTCCAGCAGGCGACGAGCCTCGGATCTGGTCGTAGCATCTCTAGATCCTCTCTGACCACCACTAGCATTGCCCGTATTTCTAGATGGTCTACCTCGAGCAGTGGTAGCACCCGGTTTCTCACTCTGATTTACATTCTGTTCAGACATCCTCGGGCAATCTTTAATGAAGTGGTCAACTGATCCACACTTGTAACAGGAGCGGTCATGGAATCTACAACTCCCCGAATGCCATTTACCACAATATCGACATTCTGTTCTGTCTCGACGTTCATTCCCAACACTGGCGATCGAAGTGCTTGGTACCCACAGGGGTCGATCACGATCTCGTCTAAAAAGGCCCGAAGTGCCTCTAGACCGACCCACATCATCTCGAAATTTCTTCGATGCCTGTTGAAGAGACCTTCCCGAGGATCTTTTACGAACTCTCCAGTTCTCACATCAACTTTTTGTTTTTCTATTCTAAACTCTTCGGCTTTACAAGCTCGCTCGACATCGTCGCTATCCGTAGCCTTAAATTCAGTAGCCCCATGTTTTCGGATTTGTCAACTGGGGCTTATTTGACCTTATTTGGTCAGTTACCGGAGTATTGTAGGTGCGGGGTTGTATTAGTCGGGAATGGAGGTGTGGAACAGCCGTATTAGTTCGAATGTATTGGTTAAACCAATCATTCATCACGCTATAGAAAGCTTGTCTAGCTTCATCATTCGGGTTACTAGCATTCGGTTGAGAGTCCGCCGGCGCTGTCCCTTGTGCAGGAGCAGGCGCACACTCTCAGATCATCAGCTACACTCGGTCGGGATCGGATCCATTACTAATTAAACACATTGCAATGTCAGAAATCACCACACTATCAGATAATCACATAAAATGGCATGTATAGCTAGACCAACGCATTACGGTAGTCTAGATCGACTAAACGTAGCTCTGATACCAATCAATGTAACACCCGAACCGAGACGACACGGAGTCGAACACGAGGTTAACAGACTTAACCCTTATAAAATATTTCCCAGACGCTGCCCAATCTGCATACTAGTCGCTTTAAATCATATCTGAGTTCACAACTCGAAATCAGTTTCGTGATTTTTCCTGAAACAGACTCATATGCCATCTACATATTTTTTCTAGAATTTTTGGTCAGGCCAATTAGTACAGTTTATTAGTCAAAGTCCCATGTTACAGGGATCGACTACACTGACCTTGCGCATTACGACTTGGATATTCCCTGCACAGAGCTTCATACTGATGCCGTTTGTTTCTATGGAAACTAGACTCAGAGGAATCTATACATATATGGTATGACTCTATTATCTCTGGTTAATTTTAATGAATTTCCAAGTCGAATAGGATCCAGAACTGTTCTGCCCTGTCTCACGACTGATATCGCTTACATACTTCCATATGATATTCGTTACTTTCCTATGAATAGATTCATCAGGTTCGTTTACATGATTTATTCCTATTTATTCATTCTACTATTTTTAGTGATTTCCCAATCTACATCACTGCTGCTGTCAGCATCTGCCTTTAAGGTAGACTTTACCTATTCATATTTCCATAATTCAACTAGCCTTTTACATAGTAGCACAATGATGATGGTGATTAACCATTCCCATGGCCATCCTTGTAAGCATATCACACTAATGATTATAACATTATACTCAACATATATAAGCCATTTTCGCATGGCTAACCAAATTATACAAGTCCAAAGGGTCATGACCCACACAAACGGGTAGTCCTATACATGCCATATCCAGAGTTCAACTAAAAGAGTACCAAAAGAGCTTTGATAGTGTGGATGACTTCGACTTCGATGATCCCGAATCCGATAGCTAACGAACAATATCTATAAACAGAGAGCCAAAGCAACGGGGTAAGCATTTAAAGCTTAGTAAGTTTCAAGTAATGAATCGGCTTTGACTAAAGTATTGCATTCACATAGCTAAATAATCACTTTATTAATTCACATTCTCATAAGCATACTTACTTCACACTTCATCAACATATACACACACAAGGTATCAACCTATCTAAAAGCCGAAAATTCGTTAGTCGATTAAACGAATATTATTTAAAGCGAATCGACTTTTTTTTTCGAAGCACATGCAAACATACCTTATCGTTTGGGTTTATCGAGCGTATTAATTGAATTTATTGCAGCACAAAATGCTCACATTCAACCAAGTTTCTTCGGAATTTAGCCGGATATAACCACAAGCTCAATTGCCTTCGGGTCTTAACCCGGGTATAGCAACTCGCACGAATGCCTTCGGGTCTTAGCCCGGATATATCAACTTGCACAATTGCCTTCGGTCTTAGCCCGGATATATCAATTCGCACAAACACGTCGGGCTTATCCGGATATACAAATCGCACAAATGCCTTCGGGTCTTAGCCGGATATATCAATTCGCACAAATGCCTTCAGGTCTTAGCCGGATATATCAATTCGCACAAATGCCTTCGGGTCTTATCCCGGATATATCAATTCGCACAATGCCTTCAGGCTTAGCCCGGATATATCAATTCGCACAATGCCTTCGGCTCTTAGCCCGGATATATCATTCGCCAATGCCTTCGGGTCTTAGCCCGGATATCATTCAATGCTCATGCACACATATCAACAATCATGACACATCATATTTCACTTTCGTTACTAAGGCTCAACACAAAGCATTTATTAAACTTTCCAATTTCGGCTCAATAGCCACACACAAGAGCATGATTCAATTGGCTTATAAAATCTCTATGCACATGACTAAATAGTAGATAATCATTTCATATAATTCAATAGGTCATACACGAGATACCTCAGATTTGTCAAATA